>NC_067472.1:17935839-18231949 GCF_947179515.1 Apodemus sylvaticus | reverse complement strand
ATCTGGCCTAGCTCTATCGCTTCTACTACCTGAATGGGTTACAGGCATCAGTGCAGGGACAGGACTTTCTACATTTGTCCTGGGGCTCTGAACTCAGACCCTCATGCTTCTGTGGCCAACAGTTTACTGAGGTATCTCCCTAGCTCCAATTTCTCCATTTTTAAATTGAGAAGATAGATTCTATATGTGAGGAAGAGGATTGAAAGAGTTGGCAAATGAATATTGCTGAATACAAAGTAACTGCTATTTGACTAAAAGCTGTATTTCTGTTAATCATCTACCGAGAAGCTTTTAGATTATTTTATTATTAATAAATATGATATAACAAGAGTCTGTGTTCTTATGGATTTTGTAGTACTTTGATTACTTACCAGTGATTGTTAGTGTTAAATGTCAACTTGGCAGAATCTAGAATCATCTGGAAGGTGGGTCTCTAGGTATGCTTGTGGGAGTTGACCTAATTGTATAAATTGAAGTGGGAGGACCATCCACCATGGGTGGCACCAGTTCCCAGGCCTAAGATCCTGGATTGTATAGAGACAGGGAACTGAGCAGACTCATTCAGTTATTGCTGTCTTTCCCTGACTACCTATGTGATATGACTAGCTGCTTCAAGCTCCTGTTTCTTTGATTTTTCCACTATAATGGACTGTACTCTTGGACTGCGAGCCCAACAAATAAACTCTTTATTTCTTACATTGTCTTTTTCTTAATAATTTAAAATTTTAATAAAGATATAATTACACAATTTCCCTTTCCCTCTCTTCCCTCCACACCCTCCCATGTTCCCCACTCATCTGTAAAGAAAATTAAACCATGACATTTCCAGGTAAATGAGTGCAACTAGAAAAGAGCATAATGAGGAAACCTAGGCTCAGGGAGACAAATGCTTTTTTTCTGTTCTCTCCAATGAGATTCCTAGCTCCAGATCTTCAGATGCAAGTACATGTCCTGGACTAAATGCAGAAAGTAGGAAACTAAAAAAGGGAGAATTGCCAGGCTCTGGGCCACACAAGCAATCGAGAGGGAAATAGCTGGTCTAAGTGATCAGAGAGAAGAGAATGGAGGATGGGGATGAGAGCTCTAATTAGGGAAGGGCAAGACAACAGGAAGGAGGTCTGGAACAGTCATCCAGAATCATAATATTAACTATCTACCTAAAAATACCTACAATACATATAAGTCGGTTTAAATATAGTTTAAGTGAAAAATTTTCCATCTGGACTCCCTCCAAGAGACAAAGATCATCTAACAAAAATCCTAACATGAGGCTTGAGAAGCCTTCTTTTCAATTGTTGGTGAGGGTTGTCTAAACAAGACTCCCATTACATAGGCTATTGCTATTGCACTGGGTTGCCCCTCAGAGGTGGAAAGTAAGTCCCCATTGCTAAAGTTAGCATATAATTCAGACATGGGACGCAGAGGTTCCTGAGCTGGAACTTGTCACATGCACTCGTAATACCTGAATATGTAAATACAACATGCTGAATCCATTCAGTGTCTATTGTGTGTATATGATTCCAGGACTGACTGCTTGATATTACATAGCCAATCAGAGGCCTCATTCTTGGGGAAAACTTCACCCTGTCTCATCAGTCTAGGTGTGGGCCCCTTGATAGTTCTCCCTTACAGTTCAGCATGTCTGGTCTTGTTTAGGCAACCATGTTGTGGTACTGTGTGTGGGGTTTGCTTTCTTGTCATTTCTAGGAGATATAATCTCACAGCAGGATATATATATATAGTTTTAAAATGAAAAGCTTTTGGACTGGGACTTATCATAATGACAAAGCATGTGCTTAATTTCTTGAGGGACATACATATACACTCTTTCTTCATCAGAGTGAGAGGCAAACCAGGGCAGTTTAATGCTGAGGTCTGCTAATTTCAATAATTACCCATTATGAATCTTGAAAACTGTTGATTTATATTCTTTTTTTCTTTGTGGAGGGAGCAGGTTAAAACAAGGTCTCCTGTGGCTGTTCTGTTGTAGCTCTGGCTGATCTCATGTAGTTCACAGTGGCCTCATATACCTGAGGTCTCCTAATTTCCCAGCCTGCACGTCCCAAGTGCTGGGATCACAGGCACATAGCACGATGCCTTGTTTAATGTGAAATTGTATTATACATGCTTCTTAAAAACTAGAGTTCTCTTATCAGACATTACTGTTTTATTTCCCTGAGATAACTATTCCGAAGGAAGTCATGTTCTTGCCCTTGTGGTTTTGCCAGGAGGCAAAGCTTGAGGAGGAGACCTGGCTCTGTTTGGATTTATGTATGAATTAGAGTTGCCCATCAGTATTAGACCAGTACCAGCATTTTCCTACAAATGTGAAAAAGCATTTTGCCTGGGGCACTTATGCTCACTCATGTCTTCATCTGTTGGTCCTACCTTGTACACATTTTCTTCTCATTGCTCCTAATTAGTGTGTGTATGTGTTTGTGTGTGTGTTCATTATTTTTAAAAAAAAATAAGGTGGAGAAGCTAGAGGACCAGAGAGCAGTTCCCAGCACCCATGTCAGAGGACTCATGGTCATGCAGCTTCAGGAGATACAACTTCTTTTTCTGGTATCAGTGAGCACTTTCAGTCACATGTACAACCCTTAACTGTACACACACACAATTTAAAAAATAAATTTTAAAAACTAAAATTAAATTTAAAAAAAAAAGATGACAATGAATCCAGGTAGACCACTAGATGTCAACCTCTGGCTTCCACATGCACATGTGCCTTCGAATGAACATGTGTGTGTATACCAAAAATTCACATGCACAAAATATTGGTTAATTTAAAGAGGAAATCATACAGTTAAACAATAGAAGAACCAGGATAAAAACACAGATAATCTAGAATCTGTGTTCTTAACGGCCACACTGTACAGCCTCTCAGCAAAACAGAATAAAGGTACTGTTTGTCTATACAATATATCATTCAATATATATTAAATTATGTTTATGGATATTACACTAAAACTGAAAATATTTATTGTAAAAACCTGAAAGAAATTTCATCACCTTAAGGAAGATATGTCCTCATCTATAAACAGGGATCTACATTAACCCTATGGTTAACCTGAAGATAATTTGGAAAGCAACTTGATACAATTTCCCAGTTTGGGGCACTGACCAAAATAGCATTTATGGTAAACAACACTGCCTCCAAAAAAGAGTTCCCTGACTCTCCAAATCTAGCTTTTTAACCATGGTTTAGTCTTTACAGCCTCCTAAATATAATTCATGTCTCATACTGCAGTAGTCTATTGAATTACTTTTTGTTGAAAGTAGAGCTTCAAAAGTTTGTTTATAATATCTTCCAAAGGACTTTCCTAAAGCATAGACCTCCTAACTCTTGCATTTCCGTGTAGAATGAAGTTCTCTGAAATAGACAAACAGCACTTACAACTAAAACTGGATAAATGGCACACAAGAAGTAAGGCCACCAGAAATCTGCAAACACAGTGAGAAATGCAAGGCCCAAAAATCCAGAAGTATGTTTAAAAGCCTTGGCCATTTCTGAACACAAGCTAGTTGCTGAGGCCTGTGACTGGAGTTGGAGAAATGATCAAAATCTTTTAGAGTTACCTGCCAGGAACGGACAGCATAACCGAGATATCAACATAACAGAGATATGGCAAACCGCAAACACTAATTTTCCTCACAGAGTATTTTCTAAAATACAAAATTAAAACTTTGCAAAATAAAGTAAAAGTTTCTAGAACCTATAAACACTTAGGATACAAGCTCTTGGTGGCATCAGGAGCCTTAGGCAAGATCAATAAAGGAGACGGCCTTGGAGATGATACTAATATCTACTACATTCTTCTTCACAACATACTCCACCATGGATGCCTTGAAGCTAAGAATACAGACTTACCAGTAGAAAAATAAAGAAACCAGAAGAGTTTTGTCAACTGTATAATCAGAAAGTTGAGTGACCCCTAACCCACAGCCATTAATTCCTCAAGACATCTATGAGACAATGAGGACAGTGTAGACTGCCTGTAGCTCCAGATAGTCTAGATTTTTGGGCTGGTCAATCTTTTGATCCAAGAGATCAAACAGCAACCACACAACAAGAGCCCATGTCAATGTCTTTTTAAGTAGTAATGTAGTGTTAAATATGTTATTTATGCTCAATCTAGCTTACAGACCATCAGAATTCTAATGTTAAGAATTCCTGGTTTAGGACCAACCAGATTAGGTAAAGCATTTTTCGAACAAACCCTGGTTTCCTGAGTTCCCCACACATGACCCACATGGTAGAAGAAAAGTACTAAACCCCTCAAGTTGTTCTCTGATCTCCAGGGCAGAGAGAGGCATGCACATATGTGAACATGATAGAATTTTTAAAAGATTTCCTGAAGTGAAGGAGAAACAAAGCCCGGGGAAGGAGAATCTGGGGAGCCAGAAAGGGAGGATGGGTAGGACGGACGGACCGGTGAAGTCGAGCAAGCAAGAAATTAATCTGTCTGGGCTCCAGCTAGGGAAATAGCTTGGGCTGTAGCTGTTTCTATGGCGACTTTACAGTACCATTTTTGCAACCAAGTTCTTAGGTTGGGCCCTACTCTTTCGTTATCCTCAGTCACCTGGCTGCAGCAACTGAGGGTCCTCAAGGAGGGTGGTACTCACCCTCCTTCTGTCCACCTGCTGCTCTCTGTCCCTCCCAGGGACACTGTCACTGAAGGCCCTCAGTCTCCTCTCAGGCGACTCAAGTGCATCCCAACTGCTGGAAGAGGAAAAGGACACTGCAGGTGCCCTCTGTGCCTGTGGAGCCTTCCTCACTTGGAGATGGAGTTTTCTCACTCCTTCGGGTATGACTCTTGGGTTTCCTCATCAGAGGCCACAGCCATGCGGCGCCCAGCATGGCAGCCGGCATAGAACCACACCGCCCTCCATAGAGCCCTCGCGAGGCAGGGCTGGTCTCCTCGGGGGCTTCGGTCATCTGACCCCATTCTCTGTTAGCTCCGCTGGCTGTCAAGCCTGCCTTTTCTTGTCACAGAAAGTCAGGGCAAGGCCAAACACGTGGTTCCAGAAGCTTGATGCGCAGAGGACTCCGAAGACCTGTGAGGAAACTCCCGACTTGCCTTGCGGGCTCCGGAAGACCAACTTCCGGGATGTGCGGAAGTTCCGCCCCCTGGCTGGCTGAGCCTCGCTGCCTTCCAACCTTCTTCAGGTCAGTGTGTCTGTACTCTCTGACCTGGCTGGCCGAAGCACAGCCAAAATACTGGCGCACCAGCAAAGGGCCACAGAGGGGAACACTAGGAGAAAGGCAGCCCTGTTTTCACCCTGCTCTGGGTCCTCGCCTCCTTCCTAGCATAAGGATGAAGTCTGGTGGTAAATCAGGGCTTTGTACAGGCCCTACAAGAGAGTCAAACAGAAAGATACAAATTCCCTTATAGATGCCACACACCCTCAATTCAGTTCCTGAAGATACCCTCCACCCCAGAGTAGAAGACCCTAGTCAGAAGTTTTAAATCTTTGTTCATATAGTCTCATATGTGAACACACACACACACACACACACACACACTCACACACACACACACGTTCTCAGTGCCTTGTGTTGAAGATGTGATGATGGGTCCCTGAAGGGCCAGAATCCAAAGCCTTGTTAGGAAAGTAACTAAACTGACATTTATAATTCAGACGTGCCCCGAGGACAACAGGGTTGTATCTGTGTGATAAATTGAAAACACTGTAGACGGAAATGTATTTAATACACTTAATCTATGGAACATCGGTTTAGCAACTCGGGACGTGAATGAGGAGCATGAAGAGAATCGTGCTGTGGCCACTATCAAGAAATATAACTCGGGGATTCCTGAAGTCCATCTTGAAGAATACACCTTAGAGACTTTGGTGGCCTTCTCTTAGTTGCACATGCGTCCTGGATACCCTCCATAGAAAAAAGTTCCAGGAGGGTTAGGACGAGATATCCCCCATAGAGTCAGGCATTTGAATCCCCGGCACCCAGGTGGTGACACTTTTTTAGATAAGAAGGTGTTCAGGTTTCAAAGCTATGTGCCATTCCCTATTTCTTCTCTTTGGTTTATGCTGTGGTTCAAGATGTGCACCTTCAGCTTCCTGGCCCTGCTGACTTGGCATCACTTCATTATCCTGTACTCGAACCTTCTGAAACCATAAATCCCAAATAAATGTTTCTCTATAAGTTGTCTTGGTTGTGGTGTTTTATCACAGCAATGAAATAGTAACTAATACATAGAGATGAGACAATGAATGTATTGGTTAAGCATTTGGCAGTTGAAGAGAGTCAAGATGAGGTGTAGGCGGTGGGAAAGGAAATCACTGAAATGACTCAGTTGTAGCTAGGTCTGTGATGTGGAACTTTGAAGCTACCTAATCCACCACTAATTTGGGATATTATAAAGTATTGCTGGTAGATTCCTTTTTCATATCAACAAAATTTTATTCTTGATGAGGAAACATTTAAGGTTCACTGTGCCAGCTTACAGATGCAGACCAGAGGGCTAGTGGAGATAAAACTGCTCAGAGGTATACTTAACATATACATAAATTACAAGGGCTCTTGTGACATAGTTCATATGGACTTATGGTATAGTTCAATACCCATTTTCAGCCTTGTTTAAGATATTTCTCAGAAAAGGAAGTTCAACACTTTCACAGATGGTCTGCCTAGTTATGTCAAAATTCCTGTGTGTCTGCCAACAAAAAGAAAATCAGAACCTTTTTATGTCACCTCTATTTCCTAGCTAGCTGTCCTGACGCAATGCCACAAATTGCTAGCCCATAAAATAAAAGTTAAAAGTGTACTAGCCAAGCACAATGGCTGTACTTCTCTAACCCCAGCACTTGGCAAATTGAGGCAGGAGGATAACAAGTTCAAGACCAGCATGAAAAACATAGAAATACCCTTCTGAACCAAATCAGCCTAATGAATATGTGTATCACTTTTCACTGCCACAAAGTCAAAACACCATAAATGGAACTGTCATGAGCTGGAAATATCTATATAATGAATGCTAGATGCCAAGAGACAGGGATCTGTTGTAACATAAGGCAGAGGATTTTGACTCACTATGAGGAAAATCACTAGAAGCATCTTGATGAATGTTCCAAGATGAAATCTGATGGATAACATTATGAAAGCACTTCTTTTTTGAAAGACTGCTTTTGTAGCATGAGTTTAATGGATAAGGACTAGGGACAAATTACCATGTTTAGAGAGAAACAAAATTTAGCTTACCCATCACACCTTCAAAACCAACGGAGTATTTTTTAAAAGAAAAATCAAGTAGTATAAAGTCCTAGAAAACTGTCTATTGTCAATAAACAAGCTTAAGAGAGTGATTTTTAAGCAAGAGGGTGGAAAACAGGGGTTGGGGTGTTCAGGCAGAAGCAGCAATGTGGCAATGTTTGGCAAAACTTGAAGACAAGAGAACATGTAACCAATAGAAGAAACTGGAAAATGTGTTCAAGATGGCTGAATCCTGAGGCAACGGAGGCAAAGAAGGAAAGATTATTGATGCGTGCCTTTGATCCTAGCATTGGAGAGGCAGAAGCAGAGGCAGAGGCAGGTGATTCTCTATGAATTGGAGGCTAGCCTGGTCTTCCAGGACATCCAGGGTTGCAGAGAGAAACTTTGTCTCAGGGCAGGGAGAGATTATTGTCTCTGCAATGAGAGAGGAGACCCAGTGGATAAGAGAATTGACTGCTCTTTCAGAGGACTGGGGTTTAATTCCCAAGCACACACGTAGTTACTCTATAATTCCATTTCCAGAGGATCTAAAGTGCCCTTCTGACTTCCGTGGGCACTGCACCCAGCTGGTACGCATACATGCACATAGGCAAAACACTCATACACAAAAAATAATAATACACTTTTTAAAATAATATTGGTTCTGAATGTAGCATATTCTCAGATCAAATCTCAGCTCTGCCACTTACTAATAAATAGAAATGAAACAGAAGGCTAGACAAAGCAACCCATGAAGGATTTTGGTTGGCCCTTGTAAGTAGTTCACATTTCATTCTATGAGCAATAGAAAACCATTGGAAGGTCCAAAACAGGACAATAGGTCTATGTTTTATAAATGTTACTCTGGAATTTGTCAAAAAATAATAATAATGGAGAACAGAAACAACAAAAAAGAACTTGTAGGGAAACAAGTTCTTCATACAGGGAAATTGTGTGTGAAGAAACCAAGGCCATGATAGTGAGCTAACCAAGTTCCTTATAAATATGTTTTCATTCCTGTTAATCAAAAGAAAAATGCTGTTGGTGATAATATTCACCTACATGAATAATAATTTCAATATACCTCCATGCCTTTCTTGTTGAAAGCCTCTCAGTTTTGACAGGGTATTTACAAACTCGCTCTGCATAGCAGCAGATAGCATGCGAACTAAAATGTTATCATGTTCCTTCATCAAAATACCTTTCTGTCGTATAACATAGGGTTGCCCTTGGATCCCATAACCTTGCCTCCACAGATAATAGACACAAAGTCCCTTGAATTTTTCATCTTCAAAAGGCATTGGAAAGATCAAGGGTGTGGCTCAGTGGCACATGTACACCACACACAAGATTTGGGTTCCATCCCAAGGAAAAAAAATTAAGGCTCAATTTTGGAAACACAGTAGCCTGTTTTTCCTAGTTAAGCAAGTATTTCTCAAGTCTCACTCCAAAATAATTATAAGATTATGTTTTGACTTCTGATAAATAATCTCTTTCAAGGTGCTTGCTACCGACCCCTTTCTTCCAACCCAATTCTCCACTTCCTAATAAACCAGTAAATACAACTCTTGTTTTACGTGCCTCTTCCAAGACTGTATCACACAAAGCACAACTCTAGTTCCTTCGTATGTTCTGCATCTATTTTGATCCTGGTTGCTCATTCCTCAACTATCCTCCCTAAATTTTCTATTTTCTACAATAAGAATGACTGATGAACTTCCACGTGTGGAGAAGAATTCCTTGCTTCAATTCTTCACTGGGGAAAAGATAGCATATAACTATACAAGTAATTGAGCTTCAGACCCTGTGCAACTTACTGTCAAGATATAATCCCAGCTCTGCCTCCTAGTTTCTGTGTATTGTGGGCCTGTTATGATGGAGCCAATGATAGTGCTACTGCATAGGATTTCTGTAATAAATGGGTTGATTCTTGCGAAACAGTGAATAATGTCGGGAATATTGTAAGAATACACTATTAACTAATGTCACCTGCTAAACTCTGTAATCAGGAATGGATGAGATAAGAAAGATGTTTTCTCAGGTCATCTAGAGACTGCCCTACCTAGGGATCCATCCCATGTGGAGACACCAAACCCCCACACTATTGCAGATGCCAAGAAGCACTTGCTGACAGCTGGTATAGCTGACCCTTGAGAGATTCTACCAGCACCTGACCAATAGAGATGCAGAAACTCACAGCCAACCATCAGACTGAGCCCAGGGACCCCAGTGGAAGAACTAGAGGAAGGACAAAAGATGATGAAAGAGATTGCAACCCCATAGTAAGAATAGTATCAACTGACCAATCACCCAGAGCTCCCAGGGACTAAACCAACAACCAAAGAATACACATGGAGGGACCCAAGGCTCCAGCTGCATATGTAGCAGAGAATGGCCTTATGTGGTACCAATGGGAAGGAAGGCCCTTGGTCCTGTGGAGATTCAATATCCCATCATAGAGGGATGTTAGAGTGGTGAGGTGGGAGTGGGAGAGTGGATGGAGGTGCATCCTCATAGACACAAAGGGGACGGGGTTGTGGAGGGGAAACCAGAAAGGGGGTATCATTTGAAATGTAAATTAATAAAATGGTTAATAATTTTTTAAAAAAAGAAAAAGGTCTTTTCTCAAGGAATAAAGATATAAAAATGAAAATTACACCGTGTGATGATACAATAAATAGGATAGACATGGAGACAGGAAATGCGATACTCACTGAAGGAAGAGACATGGGAAGGAACCCACAACTTGAGAAGCTGAACTAGGAGCATGGGGAGTTCTAGAAGCCATTAAGGAGGCAAAAGATTGGAGAACTGAAGGGTGGAGGGTTAGTCACCAAAGTCAAGATTCAGGTAAAGATGACATTCAGCAGAATCTTCTGGGTCCCTGAAACATGGATGAATTTATTTAAAATGTTGTAGGAAGCTACTGAAGTTTTAAAACAGGTAAACAATATTAATATTATCAAGTCTATGCTTTGAGAAACCTTCTAGATGTCTGTTCAAAACATAGTCAAAGGGCAACATTCCCTGATAACAGAATTTTAGCCTAAGAACTTTTAGGTCCCCAAAAGCCATCTCTGAAGTCCCTCCCCAGTTCAACAATCCATGATTCTATGCTCAATTTAAAATGAAGAGACTTTGGTTTTTCAGCCACTCATGCTGAATTATCCCTCCGCACCACTAGATTTGAACGGGTGAGTCACGTCTAATAAATGCTTTTAATTGTTCTTGTTTCTTGCCTCCAAATTCCCAAATGCTAATCAACAAGTTTCTCCTAATGAAGTGTCCAAAACTAAAAACAGCATCCCAG
The DNA here is from genome assembly GCF_947179515.1 of Apodemus sylvaticus. Taxonomy (NCBI): domain Eukaryota; kingdom Metazoa; phylum Chordata; class Mammalia; order Rodentia; family Muridae; genus Apodemus; species Apodemus sylvaticus. The sequence continues at coordinate 18,221,426 of NC_067472.1, read as the reverse complement.
GTGCTATCTGTCATCACGGCCAGATGGAAAGAGACATTATTTCCCTGCTTTATGACAAGAGGCCAGTGTCATAGTTTTCTCACAATATTACACAGCAATCTTGTGTCTGATTTGCTGTTGAGCATCACCCTGGGGTCTCTACAACCATTACTGTTTTGCAGATGTTGCCCTCCCTGGAAAACCTTTTCCTTCCAATCACTTTTCCCCAAGTACCTGTACTTGACATTTTTCCAAGTCGAGTGTCAGTCTCTTTGCTATATTCCTAATGTTTTATATTCCTTTGGCTTGCCCTAGGTTCTGCAACATGTCTTCTTGTAAAGTCATCTGAGAATTTCATTAACATATTTGTGAACAGGATGTGGCTAGAAAAGAATTGTTGAGGGATCGTTCTTCTGTTTATTAGCCAGGTACTGTTTCCTAAAATGTAGAATAAGAATAAAGAATGACAAAGGGAAAAGGGAAGGAGGGAGGGATGGAGGGAGGAAGGAAAAGAGGGAACACTAAAATTATAAGGACATTGTAAGTACACCATATATAAAACTATATATGTAAATGAACAAAAGGCACAGTAGATGGTACAGTTATGACATAGTGTAAAATGTTGTGTGTAACGGAGAAATCTTGATCAGCCAAGTATTTAATCACTCTCTAGCTAAACTTGCCTCTGCTACAAATAGAAATGGTAATGATACCTATGCTAAAGGTTTTTCTGAAAAGAACTGAGTTACTTTATACCTAATGCCTAGTAAGCCTTCTGTCAATGCTGTCTGATATTTCCATGCCATATTCATAACTATAGTGATTTGAACATGCTTAGCCCATGCAAAGGCTATTAGGCACGGACACTATTAGGAAGTGTGGCTTTGTTGGAATACATACGTGTAGTCTTTTGGAGAAAGTGTGTCCTGTGGGGGGTAGGCTTTGAGAGCCTCCTCCTGGCTGCCTGTGGAAGACAGAAACTCTTCCAGGCTGCCTTTGGATTGAGGTTAGAACTCTTGGCTCCTCCAGCACCAAGGCTGCCTGCAGGCTGCCATGCTTCCTGCCATGATGATAATGGACTGAAACTCTAAGTCTGTAAGACAGCCCCAGTAGAATCTTTGCCTTTATAAGAGTTGTCTTGGCACGGTGTCTCTTCACAGCAATGAAACCCAAACTAAGACACTAACTTTATTTTTTTATTTGCATGTATTCATTATTTATTTATTCCCTCCTGCACATTTTGTGTGTGTGTCTGTGTGTGTATGTCTGTGTGTGTGTGTGTGTGTGTGTATGTGTGTGTGTACACACATATCTTTGGGTGCATACAAGCAACAGTTTGCACATGAGGTAAGGTCAGTTTCCATGTCTGCCCTGTCAGAGGGGAACAACAAACGACAAAAAAAAAAACAAATGACAAATGGGGTGGATGGTACTTGTCAGGCAGTGTGTGGAGGCGAATCTCTGGTGGAAATCTGGATATTTAACCAAAGGAATCTAAGTCAGCATATCTTAGTCAGCATATCTCAGAAATACCTGAAAAAAATCCCCATTTTTGTGTCACTATTCATAATAGCCAAGATATAGATCAGCCTGGATGACCACTAGCTGATGAATGGGTAAACAAAATGTGGTACAACCACAATAGAGTATTAATTAGCTGCCCATAGAAAAAAGATAATAATTTTGAAATGCAATGCATATGACTGGAGATCCTCACATGAAACAAAGTAGACACAGAAAGAGAAATGCCATGTGGAATCTAGATCTAAATATACATAGTATATGCATGTGTGGCATGAAAGAAGGGAACTGTTTGGGGTCAGGAAGATTCAGAGAGGGAAAGAAAAGGGGTGTCCAGAGAGGTTAATGGGAAGGTTAAATATGAGCAATACACAATAATATACATGCTTGATAATATAAACAAAAAATCCATGAACTGTGTGCTGATTTTTAAAAATATCAAAGAAGGAGGCCTGGAGAAATGGCTCCGTTGTCAGGAGCATGTACTTCTCCTGCCAAGGACTGGAGTTCAGTTCCCAGCACCTATCTCAGGTGGCTTGTAACCACCTGTAAGTCCTGCTCCAGGGACTCCAACATCTCTCTGTCTCCACAGGCACTTGCACTGAAGTGCACAGTCTTCCCACACAGAAACACACATGTATCCACACACTTAAAAATAAATTTAAATATAAAAACAATAAACCATAGGCTTTGGAGGGCTGGCAAGATGGCTCAACAGGTTTAGGGGGTTGCCACTGGGTCTGACAGCCTGGGATTGATCTGAGGAACCCTTGCACTGAAAGGTGTCCGCTAACCTCCACATGCGCATTATGGCGGACACACCCACCCATATATAAACACACAAAAATAGATGTAAAAAAATTTAATTGTAGGCTCAATGCAGATTCATTAGCAGTGTATTTCAGAGACTCACCCAACCAAATAGTTTTTTTCTCAATTATTATGAAGGTCATAAGGATGATGGGTATGATGCAGAGGGAACGTGTTAACAGATTATCATTAGGAATGTTATTAATATGTTTCACAGTTGTAAGAGTACTATAAAAAGAAATGGAAGACAGAAGACAATATTTTTTCTTGATCTCCAAATTTATAAACTTCTGTTTCCACTACATCTCATTTTGAGACATCGTTTTCTAGACTCTTCTCTGCAGATGGGTTTGAAGATACATCACTCCGTGGACTTTGAATATCTCCCTAGTTCAGTTAGTAAGTAGTTTCCATTCATGCCTGTCTTCTGGAACCTAAGCTCCAGTGTGTCGAGGATGGTGTCAACATCGAACCCAGGACCTAGCACTTCGTGAGTTAACACTTTTTTTGTTGTTGTTTTTCAAAGATGAGCAAGTAATGGCATGCGGCTAAGCATTCTAGTAAGTCTGTTCTGAAACAGCACATTTATGGCATTGGAGGCAAATATTATTTCCTCCCTCTCTCTAGGAAGTGGGGAATTGTTACCTTACAAACAAGGAAGACAGGGGACATTGGTTTCTGGGAGCTATTTTTGTAGGCTCCTCCTTAGGACAATCAGGATAGCTAAACCTGCCCCCAAGGATCCTTGCAGTTATAGCAGAGCCCAGGAAACGCAGTACTTTTCCAGGACCTCATGCTCAGCTAAAGGAAAAGTACTCGGTCTCTCTAGATTATCTTCACCTGGGGGTCATTAGCCCTTACATGCTGACTCACGAAGGGCTGGAGAGCTGAAAATTCATTTCACAGATGAGGAACTGGGCTCAGAAAACTAATTGATTTTCTAAGCCTAACACTTGTTTATAGATCTGATGAGACAGAGGAACAAGTTCACTCTTATTCCCCCCTCCCCCTCCCTAAGCCCTTTCCCTCCCTCTTCCTCCCCTCCCCCCATCTCTCCCTCCCTCTTCCTCCTCTTCCCTTTCCCCCTCCCCTCCCCCTCTCCTTCTCCCTCTCCCTCTCCCTTTCTTCTCACTCTAAACTGACTTTTGTGAGGGGCTGCAATGTAGCTTGGCAGAAAAACTCACACTTTGTGTGCCTGAGGCATTGATGGGGTACTTGAGAGCAGAAAAGAAGTGGCTAAGAGCAAGCATTATTATTTCTGCAAGAATTTTACATCAAAGGGAAAGATCTGGAATTGTTAAGTGACAGAAACAGTAGAATTTCGTAAATAACTAGAAAATATAGAAAATACAGGGAGCCCGAGTGTGTGTGCTTTTCTTATCCGTGTATAAATTTTCAAAAGAATATGCCTGAAGATTGCACACTTATCTCCGGTTGTTCTACAATTTATTTTATTCATGCTCGTCTGTGTTAAAATTTTATTATCATGAGCTCATGTATCAGAAATCTAGGATTTAAATCCCTAGTCTAATCTTTCTGGAAGAATTCATTTTGTTTGCTGCTCCATTCTTCATGGTGGAAGGAACATGAACAGAGTTCCAAAAATGTCTTACTAGCCATTTAGCCTACCCTGTAAAATGGACATAGTTATTTCTACTTCACGGGCCTCTCGTGTACACTTGATAAAAGTGTTAGGTGATTCTGTTATGATGATCAAGTCTTTGGCTTAATAAAGGTGCAAGAACCTTTATGATAAACCAGTGTCTTTGTGTTAGAAAATTCGGTTGAAGAGGAAAGAAATTTGCCAAGAGAGACATGAGAGATTTTGGTAAGAATGTATAACTTTGGGTCTACATAGAGAGAAAAGCTTGTGAACTTAAACACACACACACACACACACACACACACACACGATGTAAGTAGAATAGCTTATGCATTTGAAGAATTGGGAAAATATTTTGTGTCTTCCATTTCTTTTTAATATTTTTATTGCTTTTAACTTTTTTAAACTTATTTTTTAAGCTTCAAATATGTGGACTATTCATATATTCCTCCTCCTCTCCTCCCACCAACCCCCTCCGTGAAGATCCCACCCCCAGCCTGCGCCCTCTCAAATTCATAGCCTCTTTCTCTTTAGCTATCATTGTTATTATGTTGTTATTGCATTGCTAATATAAGAATTATATTGTTCATAACAAATAAGTATATAAGTACAATTTTCCGAGTTTATTTAATACTGCTCACATGTATGTACCTTTAGAGCTAATGGGCATGGATTAGATAGCCTATCAAGGTCCTCATTCTCCTCTCAACAGTCATTGATTGTCTGTTGCTCTTCATCTAGGGGTAGGGCCTTGTGAGACTTCCCCATACAGACTGTCATTTCTCGGGTTTCATTTAGGGAACTACACTGCTGAGATGTGACTGATGGGGTACATCTTCCCTGTCATATGTAGAAAACACTAACTGGCAGCAGACACCCTGAACCTTTACTTCCTACAATCTTCCCCTCTTCATTGGTGTCCCCAGAGCCTTAGTTAGACAGATGTAAGGTTGTATTACAGGTGGGCACCCCATGCATTTTAACCCTTTCATACTACTTTTACACTTGATCTTAGCCAAAAGGCCAAGAAGCGATTTCATACTTCTTTTAAAACTACCAAAAAACTCTATTAATGTTCCTAATAATAAAATCTGTTATCATGTGTTGAGCTCTTATCCTGTACCAAGCACATTGTTTCCTGTAGTTTTCATGAGTAGAAAAAAAAATGAGATTATATTTGGGTTACTTTATGACAGTCCCATGATTAATGGGTAGTGGAGCTCGGTTAGAAGAGAGAAGTGAGAGGCTGGAGAGGTGGCTCAGCCTTAAAAATACTTGTTGTTCTTTCAGAGGAGAAGACTTCAGTTCCCAGCATCCATGTGGAGCAGCCCACAACTGTCTGTAACTCCAGCTCCAGAAGGTCTGACATTCTCTTCTGGCCGCCACCTACCCCCACATGCATATAGTGTGTGTGTGTGTGTGTGTGTGTGTGTGTGTGTGTCACAACCACACAAATAAACCATGCAAAATCTAAAAATACACATGTGATCTAAGAAAAAAAGAAAGGTAAGGAAAGTTCCAACTGATGGACACTGAGTAGAATGGTGTTTATCAGCAGCCACTGAGGAGGCTGACCTAGAAAAGGAGATGCTACAAAGTGACAGCTCAGAGTCCAATGGCTGCAAAGTGACAGCTCAGAGTTGTTCAATGGCTACAAAGTGACGGCTCGGTGGGAGGAATAAGCCAGGTGCTGATATCCAGAACACCTCCAAAACATTAAGCGAAGATTTTAAGTGCTTTCATTTCTACAAAGATAATTGAGGTGACAGATGGCAATGACCTTAATGTGATCATTCCATATCTATACCTGTACCAACCATTCCCCATAAATAATGACATCTGTCAACTGAAAGCAAAACCAGAGCTGTAGCACAGGGGCTGCTTAGCACTCAGGGGGCTCTGAGTTTAATCCTCAGTATCAAAATAAAATAAAAATGAACCTTGAAAAATGTGACTTCAGGAGGTGGGGATATAACCCAGTAAAGTGCTTGCCAGGAAGCATGGGGGCTAGAATTAGATCCCCAGATATAAAAAGGGTGGGGGGGGCTGCTAACATTTGCTTGGAATTTCAGTGCTGGTGAAGTGGAGCCAGGAGGATTCTAGGGGCTTGTTGGGCAGCCAGTCCAGCAGAATTAGACAAACCAATGAGAAACTTTGCCTCAAAAGCAAAACAAGATGGATGGTACAGGCACACACATACACACGTGTACCCATACAAAGATGCACACACACACACACACACACACACACACACAGATGTGACTTCAGAATAAATGATTATTTAAATCTTGTACAGATCTATGGTATAGTTACCCAAGGGATGAAAACTGCTACCAAATGTCTAGCGCTTTTCATTAGAATCGCCAAAAAAGGGAAGTAATTCAATTACCCCTTAACTAGATGAGCAAACTGTGTCTTATCCACATAATCATTTCTGCTCATCTACAAATGGATGGGTTATTGGCAAATGCAACCTGGATGAATGTTAAGTGTACACCGTGAGCAACAGCAGCTTCCAAACGCTGCTCGCTGGCCATTCATATGATTCTCTGGAAAAGGAGACTGCAGAGGGAAAGGTGGATGATGGAACCACCCTCTCCAGTGCATGTGAGGGGAGGCAGGGAGGAATCCAGGACCTACTGTGTGCTAGGCAAGCAGGCTACATCCCCAGTCCAGAATGGAACTACTTACTATGATGGGTACTAAACATGCATTGACATGTATCTAGCATTGCAGAGAATAGTGACACATATGTTTAATCCTGGAATCCGGGGTGCAAGGTCATTCTTAGCAATCTAGTAAGCTTGACCCAGTCTCAAAACATAATGGGACATACATAGCAATATAACAAAAAAAAGTGAATTTTGCTACATACACTTAAGAATCGAGGCATAAAAATAAAGCAATACTAGCAGATGGTGGATAGAAATAACGTGAGCGATTCAGTGGAGGAATATCTCCCAGATCTTGCTGGCGAAGAGTCAGATGTGTATTTTTACTATGGTGATGGTGGTTACACAAATTTAGATATGACAAAATGATATGAGTTTTACCCCAATATCGGGTTTCCTACTTTTGATGTAAACCGTGGAAGGAACTGAGTGAAAAGCAGAGGTACTTCTGTGAATTTTTTAAACAACTTCTTGTTAATCTGTACGTCGATAGTAATCCTGTTATTATATTTCTTGAACATCCCATTTGAAACCTGATATTGACATGCACAAGCACGTGCATAGACTTTACTCTTGAATACTTTTAACAAAAGTGGTATAGTGCATCATTGTTCTGAACCTTACTATTTTTCTATTGTTTTGGTGACTTTTGCATAGACATTGGGTATTGTACAGTCTTTTCCTGGATGCACAGTACTCTATCCCAAAACGGTCCCATAATGCATTTCAATTTATGGATGAACCAATTGGTATCTTAACAAGGAGTTGATCTTAAACAATTTGGAAATTTTTACAATAGGAAAGATTAGCTAGAATTGAGGCCAATTTTTTTCACAGATTTCCTAGACCCAACCATCAGAATATCTTTTAATTAGAAGCAACAACACCAGGAGAGACAGAAGGAAAACGCTGGGAAATTTCCTGGGTCGATTAGGAAGCAGTGAGCATGCAATTTGGAATTACTGCCAGGAACTCGCCATAAGGGAAGGGAGTGGAATGGGGGGAGGTTGAAGAGGAGGAACGACAGATGTAAGAGGCCATGCTCTATACCCAGCCTTCCCAGGGCTCAGATACACTCAAGTGTATCCAGTCTAGGCACTGTGATGGTGCGTGGCCATCCCCAGCCGCCCGCAGGGGACCCCTCTCGGGAGGGTTCCTACCACTCCCACCATCACCTCCCCCACCCCCCGCCTCCAGCCCACGCGCGCAAGGGGAGCACACGTGGTGACCTGCCTGGGGCCGGATTCCCGGCTCCAGCTCCTCCTCCCTCCCTCCAGCTCGCGCTCGGCTTGCTGCAGTATCACGTGCAACCGCGCCGGGTGCAGGATGGCGGCGGCGGCCGCGGCGGCAGCAGCGCTGGGTGTCAGGCTCCGGGACTGCTGCAGCCGGGGCGCCGTACTCCTGCTCTTCTTCTCCCTGTCCCCTCGGCCCCCGGCCGCCGCTGCCTGGCTGCTGGGTCTACGACCCGAAGACACTGCTGGAGGCCGCGTGTCCCTGGAGGGGGGCACCCTGCGGGCGGCCGAAGGCACCAGCTTCCTCCTGCGGGTCTACTTCCAGCCCGGCCCACCAGTCCCCGCCGCGCCCGTGCCCGCACCCTCCCTGGCCCCGGGGGAGAACGGCACGGGCGATTGGGCCCCGCGGCTCGTGTTCATCGAGGAACCCCCCAGCGCCAGCGGCGCAGCGCCCAGCGCGGTCCCCACGCGTCCCCCGGGACCGCAGCGCTGCCGAGAGCAGAGCGACTGGGCGTCGGACGTGGAGGTCCTGGGGCCCCTGCGCCCCGGGGGCGTGGCGGGCTCGGCCCTGGTCCAGGTGCGGGTGCGGGAGCTGCGGAAGGGCGAGGCGGAGCGCGGCGGCGCGGGCGGCGGCGGGAAGCTCTTTTCGCTGTGCGCCTGGGACGGGCGCGCTTGGCACCACCACGGCGCGGCCGGCGGCTTCCTGCTGCGCGTCCGCCCGCGCCTCTACGGCCCGGGTGGGGACCTGCTGCCGCCCGCGTGGCTGCGAGCGCTCGGGGCGCTCCTGCTGCTGGCCCTGTCCGCCCTGTTCAGCGGCCTGCGCCTGAGCCTGCTCTCGCTGGACCCGGTGGAGTTACGGGTGCTGCGGAACAGTGGCTCGGCCGCCGAGCAGGAGCAGGCGCGCCGCGTGCAGGCCGTGCGCGGCAGGGGGACCCATCTGCTCTGCACCCTGCTCCTGGGCCAAGCCGGCGCCAATGCCGCGCTGGCCGGCTGGCTGTACGCCTCGCTGCCGCCGGGCGTCGGGGACCCCGGGGAGGACTCCGGCGAGGCGGGGGTTCACTTCCCGTGGTTGCCGGCGCTCGTGTGCACCGGCGCCGTATTCCTGGGAGCTGAGATCTGTCCGTACTCCGTGTGCTCGCGCCATGGGTTGGCCATCGCCTCGCACAGTGTGTGCCTGACCCGGCTCCTCATGGCGGCCGCCTTCCCGGTGTGCTACCCGCTGGGCCGCCTCCTGGACTGGGCTCTGCGCCAGGAGATCAGCACCTTCTACACGAGGGAGAAGCTGCTGGAGACGCTGCGGGCCGCCGATCCTTACAGCGACCTGGTGAAGGAAGAGCTTAACATCATCCAGGGTGCCCTGGAGCTGCGCACCAAAGTGGTAGAGGAGGTGCTGACCCCTCTAGGGGACTGCTTCATGCTGCGCTCCGACGCCGTGCTTGACTTCGCCACTGTATCCGAGATCCTCCGTAGTGGCTACACCCGCATCCCGGTGTATGAGGGTGACCAGAGGCACAACATTGTGGACATTCTGTTCGTCAAAGATTTGGCCTTTGTTGACCCAGACGACTGTACCCCGCTGCTCACAGTCACCCGTTTCTACAACAGGCCTCTGCATTGCGTCTTCAATGATACCCGGCTGGACACTGTACTGGAGGAGTTTAAGAAGGGTGAGCAGTGGTCTTTATCCTTCCCCAGCTCCTATCCCCCTTCAAAGATAACTGGGATGCTTCAGGTACCCAAAGCAATACCTCTGATCTACGGAGCCAAAACCCCAGGAAGGCCAGCTATTGGCTCCCTGGTATCTCGTGTTTCTCCACCTGCCTGGCAGCTGGTTGGCTGAGCCCCTGGCCTCTTCCACTTTTACTAGGCTCACCAGCTAACTCATGTTTCTGATCCATTTTTTTCTCCCACCTGTAATTCTTTCTGGGGTCTACCAGGTGCCAGATATTATGAGATTGAGCCCAGGAGAGCCTTAGGAGTTTATTGCATACCTCACTACACACTACAGAGTTCTACTGAGTCCCATAGTCTTTGCCCCAAATTCCTAGAGGTGGAAGTTCACCATTTCCAAAGAGAATGAACTCCATTGCTGGACAGCTCCAACTGCTGACAGCGGCCTCCATACACAGAGCAGAAACACAGGTCTCCAGCGTTTCTAGTTCTGCCCCTTTGAGTGAGGGGGAATAGGAACCGGGCTCCTGAAGCATTCTCCACTTTTAACTTACAAAATGACATACAAAATGGCCAGGTCAGAGATTCAGAGTTAGCCACTGCAGTGGAGTGTTTGTACTGGCAAGAGTGTTTGCTCTTCACAGCAGGGTTAGGTAAAATTTACTTAAGTAAACACTTCTTCATAGTGAAGATGAGAAAACTTGCACCAAATGAATGGGTTTCTTTCAACACCATCTCCCCATCCCTGCTAACCTCAAGTATGTTGCCACAGCAACTTGAATGGTGCTAGACTTCTTATTGGGTTTCTCTTTGAATGATACCTTCTGGGCCCAAGTACAAATTCACTCAAGAAAAATCCACCTGCTTACCTTAGAGCTAGCCAGATCTCTAGGCCTTGTGTTTGCCCTGACCCTTGTTCATCACATCTGTCCCAGAACTGCCACATGCTTTTTGTTTTTAATCAGATCTACTTCCAGGGTCACCATTGAGAATATTCAGAACACAGTCTCCTGTTGCCAGTCTTCCTTGCAGTTGCCTGAGCCCCCGGCCTCTTCCTCTCTGCTTGGCACCTGGGTTGCCATATTCTGTATCCATTCTCTCCCACTTGGAGTTTTCCCCTGAGACTTACCAAGGATTACCATTCTACTGAGAGCAACTCCAGTTAGTTTGGGGAAGTGTCGCATTGTCCTGTAGTGCCGGAAGACATTTTTAAAAATTAATTTAATTTATCCTTTGGCTGTTTTATATCAGGTATTGTGATCATATTCAGCCCCATTCTTTCTCTTAACTCCTCCTGGATCCACCCCGCATACCAATTCTCCCAATGTCTTGTCCTCTTTTCCCCCATATCCACAAGAATAGGGTCAGCCTATCAGGGGTCATACCATGAAAGAAAACTGAACCTTCCTGCCTCCAAAGCCATCAACTGTCTATAGCTCAACTTAAACATCGGCTTAAAGGTGGGGGCTCCGAACTTCTTCCTCCCTAGGTTTAAGTGATCAGTGGCTTGATCTTGTCCCATCAGCAGCTGTGAGTTAATGAATGCAGTGGTCCTGTCGTGTCCCGGATACACACTTTCACTCTGGTCCTCCCCAAGCCTTGACTTTTACAATGTGTCTGCCTGCTCTTCTGGGATGCTACATGAACCTTGGTGTGTGTGATGATAACAGATATCCCGCTGAGCACTCAGCTCTAACATTTGTTCTCTGTACTTTGGACCAGTTGTAAGCTTCTGCATTAACCACTATCTACTGGACAAAGAATCTTCACCGATAAGGTTGGAGAGCTATGCTATCCTACTGATAGAGACACAAATTTAAAGGGCAGTCTGATACTAACTCTGTTTAGCAGAATAATTGGTGGTGGGTTTTCTCTCCCCTACCAGGGCCTGTGAGCTCTCTAACAATGAGTTCTTGACCAGATTTATAGGACCAGGCACATTTCCTCCTGTAAAGTGGACCTTAAGTCCAATCAGAAAGCAGTGTGTTACCCCTATAGCAGGCAGGCCACTATTGCAGCCATAGGCATCCTACCACAACAGGTCATTATTTCGACTCACAAGGTTCACAGCTGGGTAAGACTGCTGATGGCTCCCCCCTCTCCAGGAACCAACATAGCATCTTCCAATACTCTGAAAATAACTACAAGGAAGCCTCCTAGTCAGCACCAATGGGATTCCCTCCATAGCTTGTGAGCAAAGTATATGGTGTCTTCAGCAATCGGATCTTACCATAAAATTGTAGTGAGCAGTCAGAGCAATAGCAGTAGCCTGTAGTGTTTGGGTGGGGTTCTCCAGGATACCTCTGAACAACCACTCAAGGGGTGGTATCCTGTTGTGGGAAATATGAAAAACGAGCCGGCCATCCCTCCTGCCCTGCCAGGCCACAACATCATGTCTTCTCTCCCAGCTAACTCCCACAGCATCCCAGCTGTGTTCCTTCTCCACCATAAACCCCTGTAATTGACGGACCCACATTCCAGTAACCAAGTAAACCAAAACTCTAAAGCTGAATTAACCAATCAAATTTATGTATAAATAATATTATAATTTACAAGATGTTAATACAATAATTTTAGAGCCAATTGGCAATGATAAAAGCTTTATCCCAATATTTCCAACCTTATAAAAACATATTTGTGGCTAGTAAATGCCACGCAGGTCCACGTCAGAAGCCATCTCTTTTCTCCTCCCTTCTCCTGTGACCTCTCTGTCTCCCCAGCTCCTAGCTCCACCTCCCTTTTCCTGTCCAATCACAGGCCTTCCACTGCCCTAATGTGACTGGACAGGGAAAAATCCTGCAATAGTATCCCATTAGAAGTACAGCCTCTGACCAGAAGACTTTCTTGATGAGACTCTATGGTTCCTTTCATTCATCCCCTTAGTATCTCTTGATACGCAGTTGTAGGTAACAGTGGAAGCAAGACTGCCTTCAGGAACTGAACAGGATGTGGTGTATACAAGGTTAATAAGAGCAGTCTTTAGAAGCAAACTTGGTATTCCAGGAAATTGTTCAAAATAGTTGATACTGATTTGAAATGAGTTCATATGCAGAATTTCCGAATCTGGTCCGAAACAAGTTTTTTTCCGTATTCTATGAATAGTCTGTTATTAGGTAGATCATTAAAGAGAAGTAGGTCATGATAAGAAGCACTAGGCCAACGCCGCCAACGATATTTCTATGACTGCTCAGCGCCTAGCCACGTCCTCAGAACGCCATCCTTCAGAGTCACAGGGGAGCTCACTGGCAATGCAGAATTCCATACCCTACTCTAACTCTCCTAGATGAAAATCTGCACTTTTAACAGGCCCTCCGGTGACTTGAGTTTGTATTAGAGTGGGAAAAGAATTAAACACCCTCAGAGAACCCTTGTTAACACTTCTTGGAAGACCTACTTTGGGTGGGAGACAAGGGATCATTAAAAGGGAGGTTATATCAGGCTCTAAGCCCTAGAACAGTGGCCAATTTCTATGACTTATGCATCCACCACATGTTAGAAGAAGCAAGCCAAGTTAAACTGCTTCTCTTTATATTCAAAAATAACTTTTAAGCTAGTCTTTAATAGCTCCTCCATTTCCCACACTTCCTCAAATCTCAAGTAACTTAACCATCTAGACAAATCCCTTAGGAGGCAAAAGAAGGGAAAGATTACATTAAAAGGAGCAACCATTGCCATTAATTGAGTGACACTTCTGCCAGGCACCGTGCCAAGCCTTTGTTATACTCAGAACAGCCCTCCTGAGTGGGTACCGTCTAACTTTCCGTAGACGGTAACTGGCTGAACTGTTGTTGAACCAGGTAAGTCTGTAGCTGTCCAGAGCCTGTTTGTCTGCTACTCTGACTCCTGCTAACCTTGGACCTCCGACCTAGAATGTCTGCCGCCTAGTATGTTGGTAAAAACCAGCTTTTTTCCTGACTTACTCCCCACAGCCTTCCTCTCTCTGGGTTATGAATGCAGCTTTAATAATTGCAATAACCACTGACATATATTCCACTGTAGGATCCTATCCACCTTTCCTTATCTGATTCTACAGTTACAAGGACTGACCCTAAGGCTCAGATAGTCATTCCTAGATCGCCACTGAGCCCGTATAACCCAGATTCAAGTGCAGATCACATGACCCACAGCTCTTGCTCTGTATAAGATACTGTCTATCCTTGTACTTAATGGTTGCCAATCTTTAGGGGTAGAGAAAAGGAAAACAGGCTTTCCAATGGGCATGCCAGCTTCACAAATGGAATGGTATTTATTCCCACAGGACCGAGTTCCTTGACCGCAGGGAATGACTCTTAACTGCTTTCCTCAGAACAAGAGACTTCTGTGTAATTATAAGTAAGCATTGAGTAAGTGTTGTAAAAATGTGAAGTTCACATTTCTATATTGACTGAAGGTGAAGACAAAGTCATTGGGGTTGTTCGCTGACCCCTGCAAATGCCTCTTCTGTTTCCTCCAGTAGAGACAGCATAGTCCCTCCAGTGTGCCAAGACAGAAACTTCTCCTTCATTACTCATCCTTATCGTATTAATCTTTTTGTTTGTCTTTATTTAATTTTATATTTTTTACTTTTTCACTTTACATCCTGCTCACTGTCCCCCCAGCCATCCCTCCCACCATCCTTCCCCCATCCCCCAACACCTTCTCCTCTGAGCAGGTGGTGCCCCCGGATATCCCCCGACCCTGGCACTTCAAGTCTCTACAAGACTGGGCACTTCCTCTCCCATGGAGGCCAGACAAGGCAGCTCAGCTAGAAGAACACAGCCCACAGACAGGCAACAGCTTGTGGATTAGCCCCTGCTCCAGTTGTTCAGGACCTACATGAAGACCCAGCTGCACATCTGCTGCATAGATGCAGGGAGTCTAGGTCCCATCTGTGTGTGCTCTTTGGTTGGTGGTTCAGACTTTGAGAGCCTCATGTGTCCAGGTTAGTTGACTCTGCCGGTCTTCCTGTGGAGTTCCTGTTGGCTTTGGAGCCTGCACTCCTTCGTCCTTTTCTTCCATGAGCGTCCCCAAGCTCCATCCCCTGTCTGGCTGTGTCTGAGTCAACTGCTGGGTGGAGCCTCTCAGAGGACAACATGCTCCTATCTGCAAGCATAACAGAATATCATTAACAGTGTTAGGGATTGGTGCTTGCCCGTGGTATGGGTATCAAATTGCTCCCATTATTGGTTGGTCATTCCCTCAGTCTCTGCTTCATCCCCCATGCCTCCAGGATAAGTTTTGGGTTGAAAGTTTTGTGGGTGGGTTGGTGTCCCTATTGCTCCGCTGGGGTTCCTGCTTGACTACAGGAGGTAGCCTCTTCAGGTTCCATATCCCCAGTGTGGTGGGTGAGTCACAGCTAAGGTCACCCTGATTGATTCTTGGATGACTCCCTTATCTCAGGTTTCTGTCTCATCCTGGAGGTGCCCCCCACCTCTTCACCCCTGTCCGTTGTATATTTCCAATAATTTCCATGACCATCTAGCCATCTCTCTTGTCCTTCCCACACCTGATCCTGAACCCCCAATTCCTGTCTCCACCTTCTCCCTCCCTGCTCCCTCCCCCATCTGCCTCTTATGACTGTTTTATTCCCTCTTCTAAGTGAGATTCAAGCTTCCTCTCTTGGGCCTTCCTTCTTCTTTGTCTTGGTGTATTCCTTAGGAGCTGCCATACCCAAATCCTGTAGACTGGATGGCCTAAACAACAGAGACCCCTCTTCCTGTTATACTAGATGGAAGAAGTCCCAGCTCATGGTTCTGGCTAGCACAGTTCCTGGTACAGATTCTTTTTGTGGCTTGCATCTGTCTGCCTCCTTCTTTCTATGTCCCCATGTGACCTGTCCTTAGTGCATGTGAAGAGATAGCAAGAGAACTCTGGTCTCTCCTTAGGAAAATACCAGTTATCAATATTGCATCCAGACTCTTAAATCTGCAGGATTTATCTCACTATTTCTTCCGTGTAGGTCATTCAGTGTTGCATTCAACAAGTAATTACTTTGTCCTCAGGGTGTAGACACAGTGGCTAATACTGCCAATGTGATTCCTTGTCTGTATGGAAGCTTCAATCCAATTGAAGAGATGGACATTAAACAACTGAGGCTGAGATTAACAGCAGAAAGTATGGTGCCAGATACTAGCATGGTACTGGTTCTGACCAAATCACTTACCTACATCTATCTCATTAGCTATATAACAAAGATAATAGTATTTAGTCATAAGGCTGTTGAGCATATTAAGACTATTGCATTGTAATTCTGATTTAGTACCTATCACAAGTGCTAAGTATTAGCTTTGGTTAGCTATTGCCCCTTTGTGAAAATGTCTCCTAAGAAGTTATGCTTCTTCAAACCATTGTTTTCCTACAGTCTGTCCTCTCTAGTGTCACTAAAATAATCTCCAGGTTTTAAATCCTCTGCTTAAAACCCTTTGGAAGCCTCCACCATCCAAAGAGTGGAGTCTAAGCAGAGATGGGGCTGTCGGTACCCTGGTGACCAATGTCTGACCACATTAAAGCCTCAGCACTTCCCACTCTCTGCTAGAGCTTTAGGTGCCCACAGCGGCACAGGGCTATGCCTTCTCTGTCCCCTGTCTCATACTGTGTGATAATAGGATGGACTGCATAGTCACATCCTGACTACCCAGTACCAATTCCCTCTTTAATACTCAGGTTAGGGGATACCCTTTCTAGAATCATCTCTTGTGAAGCTCTGCTGTATTCATCCAAACTCGTTAGATGAATGTGCATGTTTATGTGTGTGTTTCAACATGAGAGGACAAATTTGGGTGTCATTCCTCAGGAACACTGTCCACCTTATTTTGAGGGCCGTATCTCTCTCTCACTGGCCTGGAGTTTGCCCACTAAGCTAGGCTGACTGACTAGTGAGCCCTGAGAAGGCACCTGCCTCTGCCTCTCTGCCTCTGCCTCACCAGCGTTGGGCTTACATGTGTGGGCCACCATACTTAGCTTTTTCTTTGGGCCTAGCTATTTAAGTAGATCCTAAGGGTAGAATTGAAGTTATCTTACTTATGAGACAAGCATTTACAACCTGAGCTATCCCCCATCCCCAGTTCATCATGTCTATTGTTAAATGCTTGATATGAAGTAGGAGTCTCCCTGTGTTGGCCTTCAAAGTTATGGCATTCACCACCATGTCTTGCTTAGTACATCATAAATGGTTTTTAAAAGGGTGAATGGATTACCAAGGATCTAATATAATGTTAATAGACGAGTTCTGCAGAGCTCTAGTAAATGAGTCTTTTATTATCTTTAACCTAATACCTTGGACTATAGAGCAAGACATATTAAAGTTTAAATAGTAGAGGAAAAATACTACCTATATTGCTTTTCTCTTTCTTTAGAAACAATTTTTACAATTGTTACAATTGTTTTTAATATCCAAAATGCTGTTTTAAGACAAGGTGATGCAAACCTGCAGTCACTCAGAAATAGAGACAGAAGGACCTCAAGTTCTAGGCCAGTCTATACCACACAGACCGAGTATATGAAGTATAAAATCTACTCCCAGAAGCCAAAAACCTAAGGTCAGGAATAATTTTCTTTTTTGCAAGTTAGAAAGCAGGCTAACTCATTTTCCCCATAACTTTCAATGACATTATTCCCCATAACTTTCAATGAATTCATGAGTCATAGCTAAATATATAAATATATGTATAAGACAAGAACCATTACAAAAACCTATACAAAAACCATTAAGATAAAAATGCTATAATGGATAAGATAAGATACAACAGAAACACAGTCAGAGCAATTGATTAAATGACATATTTTGCTTTCATATGAATTGTACTGAAGTTTATAGATTTCTATACTTTATGTAGAAAAAATTAGATATAAAACAACAGAAAAAAATGTGAACATATCTGAAAAGAATCCCATTACCATGAAATAACCTTTTTAAAAATTATTTTCATGTGTATGTGTGTCTGCCTGCTTGTCTGTATGTGCACAGTGTGTGTGCAGATACCCACAGAGGTCAGAAGAGGGCATCAGATGAGAACCTAGAACAGGCAGATATGAGCAACTAATATGGGTGCTAGGAATGGTACCCAGGTCCTCTGAAAGAGAATACTCTTAAATGCCGAGCCATCTCCCCTGCCTCTCATGAAACAATCCTTACTAGTATTTTCTTTTTTCTTCTTTTTTTTGATATAATTTATTTACATTTCAAATGATTTCCCCTTTTCTAGCCCCCCCACTCCCCGAAAGTCCCGTAAGCCCCCTTCTCTTCCCCTGTCCTCCCACCCACCCCTTCCCACTTCCCCGTTTTTTTTGCCGAATACTGTTTTGCCGAATACTGTTTCACTGAGTCTTTCCAGAACCAGGGGCCACTCCTCCTTTTTTATTGTACCTCATTTGATGTGTGGATTATGTTTTGGGTAGTATTTTCAATACATAACTGCACATAAGCACAGCCTTACATTTTTTAAAAGAAAATAAAGGGGAAAAAACAGGATCCTGCTATGATCTACAAATCTAATATTGTAGTATAATCCCTAGAGTGATTGTCTCATATATCAGTTTTACTACAGTTTTCTCAAGATTGTAACTGTAGGAAGTGTAGTTTGTGATATGGACACTTTGCGGTTTATTTTACTTAGCATACAGTTTACTCCCTAGGAGACTGTTTTAAGAGAAAACTAACCCTGTGTAGACACAGAAGAGGCATGAAACTGTATTCTGACATCAGAATGGGCTTTAGAGTGTTGATGGTTAATTCTCTTAAACGATGCATTGCCAAGTAGTAGCATGCTCTTTGCAACACCACCCACCTACGCTTGTTACTCCACCTGCAGACTAGCATGGCTAGAAAAATAGCCTATTGCAGTCTTTACTCATTCATTTCTTCGTTTAAACGTTTTAGTTGAACCCTAAAGCCTGAGGATACAATGGTGACAATCCACTATGGGACTGCAAGGTGTGCCCTCTTCAATCCTGGGTCTTCTCGCAAGGGATCTTTACCTAAAGGATTTCATACCATGGAGGAAACGCTCCTGCCTCACTTACATATTGTAATCTTTTCACTGGTGAATAATCTAAAAGTCAGTGTTTTACCTCACACCCCAAATTCTAATGTGAGATTTTTCAGTAGGAAGAATTATCATCTCATTGGTTAATTCCAGTAGAGGCCTGTCAAAACATCAAGGCTTCAGTTAGTGACATTGAGATACAATATTGAAGGGCACTGGTTAAAATTAAGGCTAGATGTTATTAAATGTGTTAAGTGTTGCTAAGTAATTCGTGAAGTTTGGAATGAGCTGTGAATCTTCCGCATCGCCATAGCCAACAGTAGACAATGCAGGGTCTGTCATGCACAGGAGGAAAATAAAGGGAAACAAGAAAAATGAAAATAACTATGTATGATGACAAAAATGTGGGTTTATTTTTTTAATATTTTTCAGTATGGTCATTATAATGTTTTCCTGCAGTATTCTCTCTGCCCATTCCATCCCTCAGCCTAGTCTGGCAAAAGAAATAGATAACAATACAACCAGGGCCAAAAGGAGCATTAAGGAGCCTGAATGAGATTCTAATTCCTAGTGTTTTCTGGTTTTAGACTTAGCCTTCCTTTCTAGGCCATCCAGCCCTCGTGGTCAGGCTGTCTTTTTATCTAATCTAAATCCCACAGGCTGCAGTGAAATTCCACTTCTTTTTATCATCTCTCAGGAGTTCTCTCTTGTTCAAAAGATACTATGTATTGTAGCTTACCTCAGTTCTATGTTTTAACCTCCCCAGATACATGTGGCCTGCACCTAACTCCTTTCAAGACTTCGGGTTTCTCAAGGAGGTTCTGCATGTTCTCCTGATGTTCTTCAAAACTGGCTTGCCTCTAGGCACACTCTTAGGAACCTGGAATCTTCAGCCCTCTTATTTCCTGGTTCATGTTGCTTATCAAACTGAGATTCTCGCCCCCCTCCCCGTCCCCCATTCTTTCATGCCTACCTTCCTCGTATTGACGGGGCTTTGTTCTGCGTGGGGATATAGTAACATGTAAACACCACTGTGGGCTCTCTGGTCTGCAACTAAGAGGGGAAAAAAAAGGAGCACTAGCTGACAAATTATTACAAAATGGGATTTTATTTAAACATGCTCAGCTGGTTTGTGGGTAAGTGTAGACTCCTTAGTTCCCAAGTATTTGAGCTGAACCCTAAAGGACAGGAAGAAGTTTCTCTAAGCAAAAGATCCCCCAAAAGATGGCAGTAAATGTGTAAAGGCTCTGAGTGGAGGGAAACAGGCAGCAAGACCCACTGTTCCCTCTAAGCTGTGTTCCACTTGTCAGGGAAACCAAGTGACTTTCCTGTCTCCCCGTGGCCGTCATCATTAGAGCTCAGTTCAGTACTATTCCCTACAGCACCAGAGCCAGGACAGATAGACACAGATGGAAATGTGGAAACACAAAGGGAGAAAGGGCCTTGGTTCAAAGGATGGTAAGCGACAGCCCGGGGTACAGGCAAGGACGTGAAGAAAGGAAGGAGTCCTTGGGTGATCTGAGAACATTTCTTTGAGGAAGTGCAATTTGTACTTGGCCTTGAAAGGACTGTGATCAGCGATTATGAAAGAAAAGGGCATTCCAGCTGAGGCAGGAGTTTGAGCTAGAAAAAGAAAGGCAGAACAGGGACGGCTATGCACGCGCATGTGCCAAAGCCATTCTCTATGCCTGAGTCTCTTCTACCAAAATCGGAAACTCGTGAAATGAAGTATCTGTCAAACACAATTTTTATTCCCCATGCATGCCAAACCAGCATTTCTTATCATTTTGATGGTGACAGTCCTAAAATCACTTGTACCCACTCTTGCCTCTACTAATGATCCTAAATATAACTCCGTCTTTTTCTCCATGACGCATGATCACGGTCATGAGAATATAGTTATTTTATGCTGCATTATAACCGACTCTCTTTTACTCTTCACAGTTCTCTCTGTCCTCTGACAGTCAGCTATTGGTTCTCTTTGAGTCCATCACAGGCAAACCCTGACCCACCATGCTTCTGGCAGGACGACTCTTGCTCTACCCGGCATTTCACAGCTTCCGTTTAGCAGAATCCCTAAGTAAACTGTGTGTTATGAAACCATCTGCCTCAGATGCAACAAGCTTTGATTAATGGTGGTTAAACGAGTGATGGATTAGACTTGGATTGGGGGCCTCAGGATCAGGTTGATGGAGAGGCCTGGGTAGTCCCTTCTGGGACCAGATCCCAAGCAACGCAGAGTCAGACCTGCACATAACGAGGCTCTGCTCTGCTATTTTTGTGGTGTTGCTTAGCAAGCCAAATTGCCAACTGGCTTTGATTCTAGTGACTAACGACTGTTTTTTCATGCCCTGGTGATGTTGGTTACCATGGTGCTCTGGATGACACAGTCAGCTTTTTTATAATTGCCTTTTAGTGGCTCAACAGATTTTTGTTTTCTTTTTTGGTGATAAAGATGTCGCTTATTATTCCTGTCGAGCAAGACAGTGACGTCAAAAGGTGGCTGCAGCTCCTTGTTTTTTTTAATCAGGAGAAAAAAGAGAGAGTTTTTGTTTCTTCAATTCAATGTGGTTGGTGTAAGATTTATAGGGGAATATCTTTGTGTTTTTTTCTGGATTTCGTTAGAAGATGAATGTATGGAAATGATAAGAACCTCATAGCCTGTTTTACGGTGGCTCCTGTTTATCTTATTCCAGTGGAGTGCTAGAGTATTAAGATAAAAACACTAGGAGCTCAGAGCTCTTTGTCAACACAGAGGCTGTAATCGTTGGCACATTTAAACGATAAGATGGGTCGATAAGATGGCTCAGCATGTAAAGGTGCTTGCCACCAAACTAATGACCTGGGCTCCTCCCCCTGAGTACATCCCTAGGTCCACATGGTGGAAGATGAGAGTCAACTCCTGCAAGGTGTTCTCTGACTCCGTATAGCACCTGCACCATAGTGCGTGCACAGGCATGTGCCTCTCCCCCCAATTGATCAACCAGTCATCAATAAAAAAAAAAAGTCTTAAATATATATAATCAAGAAGAGGTACCCTGTAAAGTCAAACTGCTCTTGTAGCCTGCAATTATTTAGACTTATAACAGTATTTTAGAAAAAAGTTTAGAAAAAGAACTTTGATCCAAACTTTTAATTTTTTAAACTATTTTGGTTTTTTTGAAATTGGGTTTCATTGTGTGGTCCAGGTTGACCTTCAACTCCAAATCTCCTTTCCCTGGCTTCCTAAGTGCTAGAATTTTGTTTTGTTTTGTTTTGTCTTGTCTTGTCTTGTCTTGTTTTGTTTTTTTCAAGACAGGGTTTCTCTGTATGTCCTGGCTGTCCTGTAACTCGCTCTTGTAGACCAGGTTGGCCTTGAACTCAGAAATCCATCTACTTCTGCCTCCCAAGTGCTGAGATTAAAGGCATGCACCACCATGCCTCCACCCCCAACCTTTAACTTTAAGGTAGCAAAAAATCAAAGTCTTGAAAGAAAAATAGCAACAATAATCCCTCTTAGTTACAAAGCATTTACATTTGTAAAAATCTTTTCAAAACAGAAAGTTGGTTTTTCTTGCTATGACTAATGAGGTCAGCGTTTTTTAAAAAATCTCTATTATCTGTGTGAGGCATGTGGTACCTGTCAATCAAGTGTCAAGGATTAGGCTTAGGGTTAGTCCAGGCCAGTTTTTCTCATACTCAAATTCGAATATGAACCACCTTAGTGAAATGCAGATTCTAACTGGAGAAACCAGGTCGGGTCTGAGCTTTGGAAGTTTGCAGGGGCTGCCTGTCTTCTGGCCATGGACCACACATTGAGTAGCGAGTGTCAAAACCACTGGTCCCCAAACGTCAGTGTGTGTAAGAACCTTGAGCAGAGTTCATCCTTCTAGATTGTCTGACTCCCAGCTCACCCCAAGATCCTGATTCTGTGGGTCCCAGAACAAGTACCCATGTAACGTTCTTGCTGTCACTCAAAGGAACTCTCACACTGGTAGCAAGTCACAGAGTGCTGTCCACCAGAAGAATAAAGATGCCAGATTCGGAGATGGCAGAAGGGGCAGAACGGGAGCCTCGGTGAAGTGAAGGTCGTGAGTGCAGGGTTTCTGCTTTCCTTTGTTCTCTGTTACCAAGCAATACACCCTCCTCCTAGCTTCTATTTTCAGTGCTGGAAACAATCACTTTACCAAAGTGCTGTGGCTATTTTTGAAACTACGAGGAATCAAGTCAATTATTGGTTCCTTTCTCACGGCAGAGGACGTAATCTAACAAGGTCCATGAAGGCTCCCTGAGGGTCGTGCCTAAACTATATATAGCACAGTGCCCCATCTTATTCAGGCCCTTAAAGGACATGTCAGCTTCTTCCAACAGACACGTAATGTGAAGTTTCTTTAATTACCCAGCTTGCCATCTCTTTAAAGCAGGGCTTCTAGCCTCAGCTAGATTGAATTCTGGGACCGTGGTCTTGTACATCATAGGATACTTAACCTCATCCTTGGTTTCTGCTCACTAAATGTGAACCCCAAGTTGTCACAGCCAGCTCATCTCCAGGAATTGCCAGATGTTATTCGGAGATAGGGAATTGGCAAAACCTTCCTTCCCTACCCCCTACCTCCTACCCCCATTGGTATCCAATCTTTCAATTGCTGTCTTAATATATAGTTAACCAAGTGATCTGCCTTGTACTTTGGGTGGTGATGCCTGGTGATGATAGAAACTTATACAAAGAATCACCAATGCCCAGCACTAGGAGCACCCCTTGAGTTCTGAGTAACAAGCAGAAACTAACTGACTTACAGTAGAGCGGAAGGTAACTAACCTCAGATAGGTCAAGAGCCTTATTGTAACCTGTCAAGGCTCTCTCAGAGTGACTGGCACAAAGGCCACAGAAGATGCCTGGCTTTAACATGTGTCACACAATATTGTGTGAGAGAATACAGCACTTAACACTACTGCCATTCTTTGTACATTCAGGAAGCTCTTCTCCTTCCTGTGAGGACTTAGCATTGTACACTAGATGCACTGAAAGGGTCTAGGGTTTCATGGACATCTCAGTATTTTACCTCCTCCTTCTTCATAGGTGTCAGACAATAACTATGGTGACACAAATCCTTCCTTTAAATTTGTGTTTTAGCCTGTATGAAAATAACCCATAAAGCTTATCGAACCACAGATCCTTGCGATGGACCCCCAGAGATTCTGACTCAGAGAGTTGGGGGAGGGGGGGTAGTACCTGATAACTTATTTCCAGCTAGTTCACTGGCACTGCTGCTGCTGCTCCTGAAAACAGAATTTGAACGTTGATGTCATCACTGTACCCTCAAACCAGTCTTGAGTGTGAGCAGCATTGGAGCTAGGATATCCGGGTGTGGAATCTCTTATGCAGAATGTGTCTGATGCTTTTGGAGTAATTCTGCCACGGAGCTAAAAAGTGGAAGCCATTGAATTAGGTGAAAGGGCTCAAAGCATTCAGAGCAAAGGGATCTCACCTGTTTTACTACTTAATAGAGAGAAGAGGGGCCGCCATAAATCCCACTTGGTGCTACAGAAGTGTGATTTAAGTCCCTTCATATTCATTAAGGTTTATGTCTCTGGCTTCAACAAAACCACCCTGGTGGTGTGCTCCATGCAAGGGTCAAGCCGTAGGTATGTGTTCTCTCTTCTGTGTCTCATTGGGATGTGGGCAGCATTGGGTCTAGAGATTGTAAATGAAAGAGAGGAAGGGGGCTTCAGACAAACAAATCTCTGGATAAAGGAGTCAAGAGCTTCTAGAAATCAAGAAAAAACAAGGCCAGTGAGCTGAGCCGTCTGGGTAGAGGTAGACTTCTGTAGTGCCTGGAAATACCAGGTTCATACTGAAGCGATGGCTCAGTTAGTAAAGTTCCTGCTACTGGAGGATCTGGATTTGGATCTCCATCCCTCAAATAAAGACAAAAATGTGTGTAGCTATGGCAGAGGCAGGAGGATTCCTGAGGTTGGCTGGCTGATCTTACTGAATTGATGAGAAGCTCAGTGAGGATCCTTGTCTCAAAAGAATAAGGTGAAGAAGAACAGAGGAAGATACTCAGTGTAGACCTCTGGCCTCCGCGGACGTGCATATACACATACACAAACCAGCATCTGCATATGGCAGCGGGAGACCATGCATTAGCCTAAACCCCACTGTCTTTCACTCAGCCCAGAGGTTTTCCACCCATGTCACAATTGTATGCTCAAGGGACATGTGAAAATGCCCAGCCGTAGTAACTAGCATTGGAGAGCTTTCTGTCTGAAGAATGACCTCTTGCCTCTCATGCACCAGAATGAGATACAGTATACCCATGGGCTTAGCTGACTTAAAGATTGTTACATTGGCTATTTTTAGAAACAGAGGGGGGGGTAAATGTTCCAGGCCCCATGGCTTTGAACACTGCCAAGGGAATGCAAAGCAAATCATCCGGGTTAGCCTGCTCCTCCGCAGCTGCAGCTCGGCGTGACTTCGCTTTCGTGCACATGTCCTCTTCGTAGCAGCCATGATTCTAAAAGAACACTGCCTGCCCTAGGAATATGGCCGCCACATGACAGGGGACTATTCAATGGAAGTCGAAAGGGGGAGTTAACTTGTTAAAGCATATACATGGGACGCATATGTCTCGTGGGTTCGAAAGCAAGCTGGGGCCTATAAAACCACTTCTCCCTCATTCCTTAGGAAATGTATGTCATTCTCAATATCACCTCACCCATTGCATGGCTCTTCTGAACCATCTAGCGCCTCCTGACAAACTGGAAAGTTCTATGTAGTTGTGATAGTTGTTCACCTAAATTGTGAACAGATAGCCCACTTTTCTACAAAATTAGGGACAAACTGAAAGGAATGGGTTTGTCAGGATAGGATGTCATTTGAGAGTCCCTAGTCAGTACAGGCGTTGCCCAGCAGAGGAGGTCGCAGTCCAAATTCATGGAATCTCAACAGGAAACAGAAGCGGGAAGTAGGCAACTGTAAACCCCTCTTCCTAGCACAGCCTCAACCCACTGAAGGAGAAATAATACAGGCTGAAGATCAGCATTTGCTGGGAACAATGAAAACGGCCACATTAGGCTATTAGAGCCCTGTCACTCCAGGCCTGCACCATTCTGTGACCTTTAAGCACTCTTAAGCAATCCCTGAGAGCCAATGAAACGTCTGATAACAGCGATGACCCTCCCAAGGCTCAGCCTTGCCTTTGTCTGCCATCTGTAACCAAGACCATGCCTCTGTTCATGATTTCCTCCTCCACGGAGGTACACAAACGGTGTCCTCTCCTCCTCTGCTCTCCATGGCCTTTCGCAGGTCCACTGTTGACCACCACATCCCAGAACACAAAGTGACAGAATGCTGTCAGCAGCACTCACCAGCACAATTCCCCAGCCCCAAGCCACTATCGCTCTTCCCTTCACATCTGAGGTGCTTCCCTTACCAACCTGCTTCTGCCTCACACCTTCAAGTGTAGCTTTAAACTTTACTAACGTACTGCACCTCCAGCCATGAGCTATTGGGGCTTTTTATTCAAAAGAAACTTTCGTAGAGATATAATTCACATGGCATAAAAATAACTCTTGTAAATGTTTAATTTACATCTTTAGCATACTAACAGAATTATGTAGGCATCCAGGTCATCTAAACCTAGAATAATTCCTCATCCCAAAAAGAAATTCTGAACTCAGTAGCTACCTATTTTCTTCTTTCCACCATTTCGGACAACCACTAATCTATTTTCTTCCTCTGTAGATTTACCTATTTTGGAAATTTCCCATGGATGGAACCATACAGCAGGCAGCCATGTGTGCCTTGCTTCTTAGATTTGCTGTGTCTTCAAGGCATGTGTGTTTGAGAGCATGACCTTTGTGGTCACAGAACATTCCATTGTAGACTTACCATGTCTTATTTGTTTGGAAACGTGGGTTGTGGATACTTCTAGGCTATTGTTAACAATGTTGGCCATACACTATCAGTGTAGGAGTGGAATTGCTGGGCTGTGTGATAGTTTATGTTTAATAGTTTAAAGAACTTCCAGAGCATTACAGCAGTGATAGTGGGTCCTTATTTCCTAAATCCTCTCCAATACTTGTGATTTTTATAGTCATTCTAGTAGATACATAATGATATTCCATTTCTGTTCAATTTGAGTTTCCCTAATGCTTATGATGCATGTTCAGCATTTTCCCATGCTTATTGATCAATTATATATAGCTTCCTTACAGAAGCACCTATTCAAATCATCTGTCATTTTTGTAACCAGGTTGTCTTTTCATGAGATGTAGTATTTAAATCTTCATATATTCTAGAGACCGATCATTGTATAATGATGTATGTCTGATGCCTAGCACTAGAGAAGGTATATGGCAAATAGTGGCTTCTATAAAAACAACAACAACAATAATAATAATATCTATTGTAAAAACAACAATAATAATAGCTATTATCCTAACTGTAAATGAGAAATATTCACAGAGTACCATGGCAGGAAAGAAGGGAGTGAAAGTGTTCCGTATCTCCAGATTGGCTTCACATAAGACTACCTACGACACTCCCTCCTGAGCCTAGGCAAAGAGGGATGCTGGGATAGGGCTCTGAAGAACCAACTTTTATAAGCGAAGGAAGGACCTTAGGTGTGTTTACCATGGAAACAGCTGGCTGTCTCACTGTTGCATTGGCTCAGAACGAGGCTTTAGGATTGCCATCCTGTTTCCTGCCCCAGGCTGTCCCTAAGAAGGGCAGCTTCCTTGGTTGGTTTGTCAATTTCTATGGCTGTGAAGGGAAATCCTTACCTCTTATTAGTGTATATTAAATGCACAAAATGATGGACTTCATTGTGACTTTCATACATACACATGATCCTATCCATAACCCTGAAGGGTGTCTCAGAGGCTGGTTGTAAAATGTTTCTAAATGGATTGCATAGGTCCTGTGTCTCGGTATCTTGATTAGCATAGAAGTAAACCTTAAAACTCCTTTGTGACCCTAAAATTGACCTTATAAAATACAGAACCTCACACACACACACACTATAGATAGATAGATAGATAGATAGATAGATAGATAGATAGATAGATAGATAGAGATAGAGATAGACAGAGATAGATATATCTTTGCTGGGGTGGGTATGCATATCTTCCTATGTACAAGGACAACTTTGGGTGTCCATATGTAGAAGTTATTTGTCAAACAGTAAACTGTCTAGCATATGAACTAAGCACATGAGCTGTGGAGTCTGCCTATGCTGTATGCAGCCTGAGCACCATAACACGGAGGACATTCAGTTACAGCAAACAGTTCTAAGAAATCGGCTTGCCTAGATTTTCCATGATGTTACTCATTTGTTTTGTCATCTGTAAGCACATGTTAGCAGAAAAGTGAGAACAGGTGCCATAAGTTTAAGAAAAAATGTGTTGGAAATTGTTTTAATCTTTAAACTGCACACATTCTAACAATTAGCATAATCTAATTTAAGGTACAAAACACTTCAGTCCAGTCGGATAGGAAACAGTTGTTTCATAGAGTAACTTTCTAGAGCTCCAAGGGAAGTCATTGAAACCTATAATGCGCTATGAGAAATTAAAGGTTCTTGGTAGCATCTGTCATACCAGCTTTTTGTTTGTATTTGGTCTCCAGCCTAGTTCAGTTTGTCAAATATTCACCAGGTGTTGGAGAGGTGAAAGAACCTGTTTAAAGATGTCACCCTTTTCCTGAAGGAGCTCACCCTCCTCACACTAATGTAGGACGCATGAGTCACTAGTGACAAGAAGCAGAAAGCTGCAATGGTACCAAAGGCTTCAGAGCCCAAGGTAGCAGGAGATCGGATCTGACTCAGTGGGGTCAGTCTGTGAGAGCGTCTCCTGAAGCCGTAACCTGAAGGGTCAGCAGTGATGGGGTAGGGGAAAGCCACACTGTGAATCTTAGAAAGAGTGTCAGGAAGAACCTTAGGAAGTGGAGTTTATCTGGAATACCCAGAGGACAGACTGCTGATGGCATTAAGTGGGGACATTGGAAAGAGTCGAGATGTACAGTCTTGATTTTACCAAACAACTTGAGTTTAGACTTGATTCTGTAAGTACTGTGTTAGTTACAGTAGACACTTTTCCTGTCACTGTGACAAAAGAGTTGCAGGAGCAAATTAAAGAAAGGGTTTTTTTGGCTGGCAGATCCAGGTTACATATGTGTCCACCCTGAACAGAAGTCAGAGGCTTAATGTGCTTGGCCACAACGAATCTTCAGCTGGCAAGCAGAACGTGCCAAAGGCTGTGCCCAGCTCCCTCTCACTTTAAGTCAATAGGAATTTCTCTGGCTGATTTCTCTGACATACCCAGAGGCTTGTGTCTCAGGTGATTCTAGATCCTGTCAAGTTGACAGTCGATATTAACCATTACATGGAAAGTTCCTGAACCTGGCTGGCACTGCTAGAAGCATAGAAGCAGGTTGAAGTTTAGGTAGAAGATGGGGAAGTTTTAGGGACCATTCACAAGTGGTAAAAATACTACCTTTCAAATATCATTTACATTTCAAATCCCAAGAAGTATATTTGCCTTTAAATTTTGATAGCTGTGATGGTTAATCCCAATTGCCAAATTGATGAAATTTGGAATTACCTGGGAGATGATCTCCTAGGGTTACCTGTGAGGGTTTATCTTGATTGGGATGGTGGGAGTAGGAAGAGCCACCTTAGGGTGGCACAACTCCCCAGGCAGAGGGGAAATTGAGCTTAACACGGGCACCTATCTTTCTCTGCCTCTTGATGGAGGATACAGTGGTCCTCAAGGTTCTTCTGCCCTGGTCCTCACTATGATGGGCTGGAACCTCAAACTGTGAGCCGAAATAAACCCTTTCTCTCTTAACTTGTTCTGGTCACACATGTTTTATCACATGTTTTATCACGTTTTATCACATGTTTTATCACAGCAACAGGAAAATTAAATGAAAGCTAATTCTGCTTCTGAAAAACCAACTGCCCCTCTTTATTCTTGAGTGATTCCTTTAACAATAAACAAGCAAAGGCTACTCTGGGGAATTTTTTTTTCAACACTAACTCATCTGAGTCGGTACTTCAGATTTTCTCCTCATAAGTGTCACATAGTCAAAAAAGAAGAACTACTCAGGTTTGCATTTTAGAAACGGGACCAGGAAATGTATCTGTATTATAAAAGGAAACAAATTGACCTGGAAGAAGGCAGAAAATACTTCAGCCAGGCCTAATGGCACAGGCTCCATAAGGCTTCTTGGAAGACAGGAACATCGAAGTCCAAGGCCAGCCTGGGTAACTTTGTGAGACCTCATCACGAAATAAAATGTTGGGAGGGGTGTTTGTTTAGGTTTTTTCTAGGTTCCTTTTTTTCCCCAGGTTCAGTTCTACCTGGAGAAAGGGGGAGGGGGTAAGGAAAAGGAAGGGTGGGCCTCAGGTTAGGACTGAATGCAGTTATGCAGCTGCGATCCAGTTTGGCCCCCTTTGGTGCCATGCACTTTGAGGCTTATCACTAACACAACTTGTGACCCAGTTCTTTGTAAAATGAGTGTAATGCTGCTACCTACTTTCAGGCTCTTTTAAGGATTAAATCATTTGACGTGTGTCTAGTGTTCCAAACACTGTCTGGCATGAAGCAAGCTCTCAACAAATGTTAGCACTTGTTAAGTTGTTAGGCAGTGAAAACAAAACATCTGCAACATTCGTCGTGATGTTCCCAACATAAACACCTTAAACAAGGAAGGGTTTCTCTGGTTCCTGGTTTCATCCTGTCCCCATGGGGAGCCATGGTAGCCAGGAAAGAGCATCTCACATCATAGTAGCCAGGAAGCAGAGAGAGAATGGTTGTGGAAACAAGCTTTCTCCTTTTCCCCCTTATATCCCATCTGGGCTGCGGCACATTGATGGTGCCACAGGCACCCAGAATGGATCCTCCTCTTCCTCCTCCTCCTCCTCCTCCTCCTCCTCCTCCTCCTCCTCCTCCTCCTCCCCCTCCCGCTCTTCCTCTTCCTCTTTTGTTAAGGGAAATATTAAAAAATGACCCACCAACTCTCCTGCCCCCGCGAATACCTCTTGCTTACACTCATTAGCCAGTAGAATCAAGACTCTTAAGTCCTAATTAATCAATCCGATTTATGTATAAATATATCACAATTTACAAGATGTCAGTGCAATAATTTTAGAGCCAATTGATAATGATAAAAGCTTTATTCCAACGTTTCTAATCTTGTGAAAACTTAGTTACTTGTGGCTGGTAATTGCCACGTGGGTTCATGTCCACTGCTGCTGCTCTTCTTTCTACTCTCTGGCACGCTCCCTCTCCCTGCCCCTCTTAGCTCCACCCCCTCCATTTCCCTGTCCAATCACAGACCTCCTCTGCACTAATGTAATTGGACAGGGAAAATCCTGCGATGGTCCCCCTCCCCATCCTCTTCCTTCTCCTCTTCTTCCTAGAATTGCCTTCATAGAAACACCTGGAAGAATGCCTTACTAACCTCCTAGATATCTCTCAATCCAACCAAGTTGGTAATCAAGATGACCATCACATTTTGCCAGTGCTGCATTATAGCCTACTAAACCTTTTTACAAATCTACCAGCTGTGTGGCAGTTCATGGGCACTGGCTATTCTAGCTAGAGTATTGCTAACAAGTCATCCCCAAGACAGAGATACAAAACAATTCCCATCTTATTACATTAATGGCTTCTAAGAAAGGCATGATAGGAGAACTTTTCTCTGCTTTACAGTACTTAGGCCATCACTAAGGAAGACAAGAAAGCCCAGGTCAGCTGAGACTGAAGCACCCGCTTTCAAGCAGCTTCTGGAACCATGGTGGCCTCGAGGTAGCCAACAAACGTCTCTCAGGGTCTCTACAGCAGAAGTTGTTGTCTTTTATCACCCGGCCTCAGGGGTACAGAACAAGCCCACCCAGGTTCAGGGGCAGGACATATAAGCTGAAGCCTTCCATGGAGGCAGTTCCAAAACTCCGTAGCCTCGGTTTTGGTCCCAGATTCCACGTGATGGTGGCAACTCAGCGGCAGTTAAATAATTTACTGGAAGGTAATAACCAGTATGCCTAAACCTCAAAACTGACTTTTAATCTGATTCTCCTCCCGTCAGTCTTACTTTTCCAATTAGGCTCTGGAGTCTCCTTCAGCTAATATATTCTTATCAATGTGTCAAAGTTCAAAGAAAAAATGTAACTGGGTTGCATTTTAGCTACATGTTTCAGAAGCATGAAGCAGCTGGAGATGGGGAAGGATGGTGAGAATGTGGCTAACAGGTACTGTGGTGTGCTAGATAAGGGGAGTGGCTTCTATTGCTCAGAACACAGTACAGTACCCTACTTGACAATGATTAACTGCATATTTCAAAACAGCTAGTACACCCAGACCTGATTCAAGGACGTGATGAGAGTTGGGATGGTAGACATGCTGATATCTTCATCTGACCATTATGTATTATGTAAACATTTTCAAATGTTACATTGTACCCTATGTGTCCAACCTATATGCAAACTAATGTTATAAAATATAATAATCAAGTGCCACGTGGTAATGTATGGCCAACAGTAGACTATGTCTTATAAAATTGTCATCTAGTGATGACATAACCATTAGTTTGCATAAGTGCTATCTTAGTTAGGGCAGGACTCAAATAGGGCAGGAACCTGGAGGCAGAGGCTGATGCAGAGGTCATGGAGGTTGCTTCCTGGCTGGCTTCTCATGGCTTGCTAAGCCAGCTTTCTTATAGAAGGCAGGACCACCAGTCCAAAGACAGCACTGCCCACAGTAGGCTGGGCCCTCCCCCATCAATCATTAATTATGAAAGTTTCCTACAGGCTTGCTTACAGCCCCTATTGTATACAGACATTTTTCTCCATTAAGGCTCTCTGATGACTGTAACTTGTGTCAAGTTAACAGAAAACTATGATACTCTGTGATAGTCACACAAAATGAAAATATCTAACAGTTCAGGTCTGAGAACCTGTCCCTATCATTTGAGCAGCATACATCTGTATTTCTTCTGCATATCAGGCTCCTGTCAGTAAGACCTTGCACACAGATTTCCTATTTCCAGATGGTCCTGGGGTGCGTTCAGTCCTGATGCTGGTCAAACAGAAACACTGCATTGTTTTCTCACAAACAGCAATCATCTCTGAAAATGATCCCAGATGCTTGACAGTGGTTTCATTTGTTCTCCAGGAAAATCTCACTTGGCCATTGTCCAGAGAGTCAACAACGAGGGTGAAGGAGACCCTTTCTATGAGGTGATGGGCATTGTCACACTGGAGGACATCATAGAAGAGATCATCAAGTCGGAGATCCTCGATGAAACCGACCTTTACAGTAAGTGTGTGTCCTTCCTGCTCCCGTGAGACTCCCAGGAATGCATCAGTTTGATAAACAGTGGGAAAGGGTGTCAAGGCAAGTCTGTGCACTGGTGTGTCATCTACGGCCATGCTGTGCTAGCATGGCAGGATGCCCTATCCCACATTATCCTGAGTCACTGGGGACATGCTGGTGAGGTGTTATCAGAAGGGAACTTTCCAGAACACAGTTAAAACTGGGGAAAGATAGCTTGGCCTTCAAATGGAAAAAAAGTGGCTAAGGGAAAGACAGTGTGCCCAAGAGGAGGCCCAGGGGGCCCCTGCATTGTTCCCATGGTGGATCTTTGTCTACCTAGAGGCAGAGCCTAGGTCCCCTTGGAACTCCTCATCCTTGACCATCAGTGAGCAACGCATGAACTGTGTCATGGCACCGTCCTTTGCTCAAGCCAAAAGGTTAAATGCCCCTGCTGGATGCTGTTCATGGCCCTCATGTCTCCTGCCCCCTGGATCAGGTCCCTGTGTGGCTCTTGTTCCTGCTTCTGCCTCTGGTCTCTTCCTCTCCCTGTACCCCTCAGGAACAATATGACCTCCTCTTTGTAGTGAGTGACAGCTTTAGGCCTATGGGCCTTATCAACGCCTTGCTTGCCAGCAATACAAGGGCTTGCTTTGTCTACGGAATGTTATCTAGGTCCATGGGAGTCTCTGGCCAGACAATGTTTCCTCCCCAGAGTTTCGTCTCCTAGGATGGCCACCCCATTCCCTGCCCGGGGATAACTCATTTGAGATGAGCAGCCTTGTTTGCCAGAGCAATCTTCCAGAAACTGTTTCCTCACGGCAGAAGCCTGTGATACCATATGGCAATGGTACCAGTGGGCCAAGAAGAGATCAAATCTAAAACATGAGCCAGCCCTTACTGAAAACAAGCTGAGTGTCACCACTCCTCTCTTCAGAGACCTAGGGATGCAGTGCTGAGCATTTTCAAGCAAGGTTGGAGCTCAGAAAGGACCTTCCCCATCCCAGGCTCCCTTCTCGGCCCAACACCCTTGCTCTTCGACTCCCAGGATCCTTAAATGCAAATTGACAAAGATTACACTGAAATGTTAGTAGTTGGGGGAAGGCTAACTTAGTAGTCTCTTCCTGAGGTAGTGATTTAAATAACCCTAATGCTTCAAGTACCCACTATTAAAATCAAAGTAATAAAGGGAGAGACTGTAGGGATGTCTGCACTAGGAAAGGTTCATAACACGCTGGCAGACAGACACATAAACAAATATATCATATAAATCAGAGGTCACTTGCTAGTGACAGCAGAGAAGGTGGGGTCTAAATCTCTCCTTGATGCTCGCTTTCTGGGTCAGCCCCTACCTGGAGGAGAGGACCAGCCGTGCCCACACGGATACCTAAGGACCTCGAAAAGGTGGAGAAGTCAGTGCATTTCTTCTTACGTGACTGTGATTTGGATAGCTGTGTCTGAATCTTCCAACTTTCTCAAACAGACCAAAAGTAAGGTTGAAGTGGGAGTCAAGCACCCGCAAAGGCCCAGAGGCAAAGGCAGGCCCACTAGAGCTGTGTAGATGGGAAACAATCCAAAGGCCGGAAAGAAACAACTTCCAAAAGAAGAGGGTGGGAGAGAAGGAAGCTGGAATTTGAGGCCCCAGTTTCCTGCTGTGAGGACACATACTTTTGGTCTCTAGTGTATCTAGTCCACTATACTGCAAGCCCTGAGGCCCTGCTGCTTTCCAGGCCAAGTTTGAATGGAACAGAGACACATATAATGTAAATAAATGTGAATTTACACATGTGTATACATATGTAGACTTTTCCCTTTTTTTAAAGATTTTATATGTGTGAGTATATGTCACTGTCTTTAGTCGCATCAGAAGACAGCATCAGATCCTAATATAGATAGGTGGTTGCTGGGAATTGAACTCA
This sequence comes from Apodemus sylvaticus, assembly GCF_947179515.1. Lineage (NCBI taxonomy): Eukaryota > Metazoa > Chordata > Mammalia > Rodentia > Muridae > Apodemus > Apodemus sylvaticus. The sequence continues at coordinate 18,186,761 of NC_067472.1, read as the reverse complement.
GGACTTTTGGAAGAGCAGTCAGTGCTTTTAGCCGCTGAGCCATCTCTCCAGCCCCCTAGACTTTTCCTTTTTAAGAAGCAAATAAAAGGGCTGGAGATATGTCATATAAATCAGAGGCCACTTGCTAGTGGCACTGACTGCTCTTCCAAAGGTCCTGAGTTTAATTCCCAGCAACCACATGGTAGCTCACAACCATCTGTAATGAGATCTAATGTCCTTTTCTGGTGTGTCTGAAAACAGCTACAGTGTATTTAGATATAATAATAAATAGATTTTTTTTAAAAAGCAAGTAAACTAATTAGGAAAAAGTGCATTTCTCACTGCATAGACTCATGCCCAGTGTACAGGCTCTGAAGTTCCAGGTTCTGTCTGAGTCCTCAGCTGAAGAATCTGCTTTTAGAAAAATTCTATACATTTCATCTCCTTGTATTTTCCCATGATCCTCTCTCCAGAGGGTTCCGAGGGAAGCAGGAGAATTGTTAGTGGGAAGAGAGTGACATGGCTTACCTGCCACCCCAGCGTGGCTTAAACCCACAGAAAAGAGACTAGGTGAACCCTACTCTAGGGAATGGAAGAGGACAGAGGGAGAAACTCCAACCCCCTTAATGCTAAGAATACCAGCAGCGTATGTCTATATGACGTTGTATAAACACTGTCATGTAGAGTGGCCTATTAGAGTCTTTAAATAACTGCACAGGTAGAGAAGTTATTAAATGTCTTGTATGGAGTAAAACAATCAAAAACTTTTATGCATGGAGAGTTTGCACAGCTCTCAGGTAAGGGAACCAGCCTTAGAACTCTGGGTGTGGTTCCACTCTGGGTGTGGAACCCCACGCCCCACCAGCTTTCCCCACCCCCCCTCTTCTACCACCTAAGCACAAACAACACTGAACCATCTGCTGCCTGCCTGCCGGCTCCTACTGGGAGGGAGTTGGCGAACCTCCTACAGTTGGCACTGCAGACAGTGTGTGTGGTCCCAAAGACTGTGTAAGCATCCAAAGACCAACAATGATTCTAACTGTCATATTTCCCCTGTGGCCCTATAGCTGACAATCGGAAAAAGCAGAGGGTCCCACACCGGGAGAGGAGGAGGCATGATTTCTCTCTGTTCAAGCTTTCAGACTCGGAGATCAGAGTCAAGATCTCGCCACAGCTGCTGCTCGCCACACACCGCTTCATGGCCACAGGTAAGACCCACCCCGCCCACCCCCTACCTCAGCACTTCTAGTAGAATCTGGCATGATACCAGGCATACTTCTCTTAATATCCTCCATCCCTGTCTGGTGTGCCACTGCCACTGAGGACCAGGGTTTGAGGAAGAAGGCTGCTTGCTGTGGGGTTAAGGCTGCCTGCTGACTTGTGGAGAGGAAGTGAGTCCTCTGTACCAGAAAAGGGGTGAGGAACCCACGGCAGAACTTCCATTTCCTCTGAAGCCTGAAGCCAACCTCCTCCATCCTACTGGCATTGGGGTGCTCCAGACCTTTGTCCCAGAGAGGAAAGCATCATCCTACGAAGCAACAAGCCCCTGTGTTGTGCTCCCCACCAGGAGTCTGGAATGGGAATCTGGGTGCCCTTAGAAAGAAAACCAGCTATGGGAACTGAGATCCTTTTTATGAAGAGGCTAGGATTTGCCTCAAATGGGCAGGCAGTCCATGTCGGTCTATTTTTAGCTAACACAATATATACTTAATGAGGATATAGTGAGTGTAAGCCAGAGCTGTCCCAGTGCTAAAAGGTGGGTAACTATAAAGTGGAACCTCCTCACAGTAGAGTTTCAACATGCAATCTGAATGTGATTTTTTTTTTAAATCATGGATCAATTTCCCAAAGCAAAGCAGCTTCATCTGATTAGTATAATACTACAAGTATCAATATATAATACCTATTAATAGTTAAGTATAACAAATGATATTTTACATTACTGACAACGTATCATTTAAGTCATTACCTCTCTATTAACTTGGGATTTCATTTCAGCAAGCAGGTGAATGTTAGCCAGATAAGCCAAACTTGATTCTCTGTGTGTCGTTCTACTTATAAAATTAGAGACCTTGTTGTGTCCATGACTTAGCTGTCCAGGTCCAACTCTAAATAAAATCATGGAGAAAAATAACAAAACTGACATTTTTCAAACGCTGATCCCAGAAGGCATAGGGAAGGCCTCAGGATACTCACTAGGGATTAAAATTCCTGCATCTGAGGGATTTGCAGAACCCCCAGCCTTCTTAAGTGTCTCGGTCTAGATGAAACCCCAGATGCTGCACTCGCCTCCTGCCAGCTTTTGCAGCTGGAATGGAGGAGGTGCAGAGGTGCAGATGACCACCCCCCCCCCCTGCTGCCTTCCAGAAGTGGAGCCCTTTAAGTCTCTGTACCTTTCGGAGAAGATCCTGCTCCGGCTTCTGAAACATCCCAATGTGATCCAGGAGCTTAAGTTTGATGAGAGAAACAAGAAGGCCCCGGAACACTACCTCTACCAGCGCAGCCGCCCTGCGGACTATTTTGTGCTGCTTCTACAGGTGGGTGTCAAGGTCAGGGGACTTCCAAGAGCACGAGGAGGGCACCTGTGGGGTGAAGGGGAATTCCTCAGCCTTTTCTTCCCTCGCTGCAGGATGCCTAGGGAGCAAGGCTAGTGAGGTGGGCATCCTTGTATTGCCCTCAGGAAAGTCATGGTATCCTCGGAGCTGTAGCCTCTCCTGCGGTCTCTCATCTGAGCATTCGACCATGTCTGGGGAGAGTGAGAAGTCCCTATGTTCAGTGAAAGCATTCTGCTTCTGAACTGAATGGGCCTGTGGAATCCTGATATCTCAGGGTGTCTGTCTGCTTGAGTATTCCCCACTGCCTCCTGATGTGGGGATGCTTCTTCTTTACCCCTCTCTTCTGTTGATCTGACTCTCAGTATCTCTGACTTCCCGGGCCACATGAGATACATTTATTCTCTGTGGTTCCCTGAAACATCTCCCTCTGCAGAAGTCCAGGAAGGAAGGCAAGGACTGAATGAAAAAAAGGTATCAATTGCCTTCCCTGGGTACCTGGACAGGCCTGCCTTAAATATATATATATATATATATCATAGCTGGGCATGGTGACACATGCCTGTTATCTCAGCACTCAAGAAGCAAAGGCAGGAGGATAGCTGTGAGTTTTAAAACAGTCTGATTTACATACTGGGTCGTGGGCAGGCAGAGCTACTTGGCAAGACTATGTCTAAAATAATATAAATTAATTACTTAATTAAAAGTGTCAGGCATAGTTCCACTGGAACACAGCTTAGCCTGTCCTGGCCCCCACTGTGAGCTCCCTCACTGGCTCCATGTCTCTTCCCAGCAGAGTTCTATAGAAACAGTGATGGCCTTAAGATCCTAGTCAAGACCACACTGAGTTAGAACTTGCCTCTGTTCGTCACGGTCCCCTTTAGCCTGTCCTTTTTATGCAGTGATTTGTCTCACATGTATCATTCCAAGTAACCTCAGGAAAATGATTGTCCTATCCCCATAAATGGGGTCATTTTCTTCACCGTTAGAAATGGATCGTGTTATATTGTGTATATAGTACAAGGAAATATGCAATCCTTCATCTTATGCGTAACAAAAAGTTTTCTTTTTTCTTTTTTCTTTTTTTTTCCCCCAAGACAGGGTTTTTCTGTGTAGCCCTAGCTGTCCTGGAACTCACTCTGTAGACCAGGCTGGCCTCAAACTCAGAAATCCACCTGTCTCTGCCTCCCAAGTGCTGGGATTAAAGGTGTGCACCACCACTGTCCAGCTAACAAAAAGTTTTCAAATAAAAAAGCTGAAGGGAATAAAATAGAAAGAAGGTAGTCTCGGAATTGGAAAGATCTTTCTTTAAAATGTCATTGTTTCTATTTGCTAGCAAACCTTGGCTAAGCCAGTGAACCTCTCTAAGCCTGAATCAATTCATCTGTCAACCGGACATAAAAATGTTATAAATGCCAGGAAACACTGTTTATTTTAAACATTTTATCATAGAAAATTAGCCAGAAAGTAGAAAGAAGAAATGTAACTATTACCTAGCTTCAACAACTGTTAACATTTTGTCAAGAAGTCATAACCCTCCCACTTGCAAATATTTATTCTGAAAAATGCAAAGGTGCCAGGTCTGGTGGTTCACACCTTTAATCCCAGCACTTGTGAGACAGAGTCAGACGGCTCTCTGAGTTTGAGTTCAGTCTGGTCTACAGAGCGAGTTCCAGGACAGCCAGGGCTACAGAGAGAAACCCTGCAGGGCTGACTGTGAGAATCCACAAGCATATAACAGCATCAGCTGCATAGATATAGCTATACATCATGGTAGTTATCACTACTATTGACAATGAATATTAGTTATCACTGGTACCGATGGTGAACTCAACAAGAGCAGATTCTATCTCGGCCAAACCCAGATGAAACTTCATCTCAAGTCAGTGAAGGTGCACACTAAGCTGCTGCTTTAGGCCTGTGTTCTTGAAAGGCAGCTACAGTGTAGCAGGAAAGCTCGGCTCTTCATGACCAGGTGCTGCTTTAGGATGGATAAGGCAGTGAACTGACGGCAACGGGCTTCTAAAGTGGGAGCTTGTGTTTCTGTAAAGTAAACCTAGGCAGAATTAACACTGCCCTGTAATAATGTGAGTCCATTCGTCGATGCCCACAAAAGTCCTTAGAGTCCTTAGAGCAGATGCAGGACCTGGAAGTGCCCATCCCAGCCTCCATAAGCTCCTTTCACTCCTTCTCTCTCCAGGGGAAAGTGCAAGTGGAGGTTGGTAAGGAAGGCCTTCGCTTTGAGAACGGAGCCTTTACCTACTACGGTGTCCCAGCCATCATGACCAGCGCTTGCTCAGGTATTTTCTCAAGCCGCAGCTTATCAGGGAAGCAGTGGGGTCTGCCATTAAAAGGCTCAAGCCATGTCTCGGTTTGACTCCTGTTAAAGACCTTCAAAATAGCTATTTCACTTCCTTGGCTCTTGCTTCATTCTGGGCAAAGAGGGCATAAAAATAACTTTTCTTCAGATTTTGTTTGGCTTTAAGAATAAGCGGAAGAAAACGGGAGTGGAAAAGGTAATCATGTAGCAAGTGGGGGGGGGGCGGGGGTCGTGTGGTTTTCAGTGAGAAAGGACAAGTTGTTTCACTTTTACCGCTCTTCAAGAGTGCTTTTACCGCTCTTCCTTACCCTCCTGCTTGTCTGCCCGATTCCCGCAGGGCTAATTGGTGCTGGGGTGGAGTAGAAGGGAGATTTCCAAAAGATGTTATGTTTTCTGAATTACTTCTGACACCCACTGAACCGTTCTGTCCTTAGATAACGATGTGCGAAAGGTTGGGAGTCTGGCTGGATCCGCTGTCTTCCGTATGTATCTCTCAAACCCCTTCCTCATGCCTTCCCTGCCGTGGTCCTGCCTCAGCCCACTTTAGGAACCCCAACCAAGCTATTTGAGCATGGGCTGGCTTAATGTGAATGCCTGCAGCTTCTTTGTAACGCTCTGCCTGCAGGGAACACTGCCTCCCACCAGGTTCCCACAGAGCACGGAGGCTTAGCTTTTGTGTGTCTGGAACTGTGTGCTGTTGGCTTCTCTGTTCATGTACCAAGTGTGGCTTGGGTAGTGTGGCGGGGCAGGGGGGTACCATGAGTTGCCACCTGCCAGGGAATGCAGGCAGTTGATGCTCTGGTGACCGGGTCAGTCTTTCCTTCCATACAATGGTAATTCACCCTTGGCCTTTATCTGAAGTGCTATAACTTATTTTTGTCTGTGATGTTTGTCCTCAGGAAAAGGTAACTGTGGCATTCGGTGTTGTAAATCAAGACTGGTCCAATCTGTTGCTCAGCCCTTGCTCTTTCCTTGCCTACAGCCTTTCCGTCGGCGTCGGCCAGCTGGCATGCATGCTGCTTAGGGTTGCGGACTGGCACAGGGCTGGTGGCTGGCTTGATCTGCCCTCTGTGCTCCACCTCCTTGCTAGTTTCTGTGCAGAATTGGTGCATTTGTGTGTGTGTAGAAAGCATGGCTTCAATTGTGATCTAAATGTAATCTAGAAAGAATTTTCTCTAGAATTCCTTTAGATTCATTGGTTTAAACTTTGCAGTGGCCACTTTAAGGTCAAACGGGGTATTTCCTTTCATCATAAAAGAGATTTTACATTGTGTTTTATATTTGAATTTATCAGAAGGCTTTGAAGTATCATATGCCAAGAACAGCAAGGTAGATGTCACTTCAGAATGAGAAAAAAGGGCTGGGTGTATAGAGCGGTGGTCAAGTAGTTGTCTAGCAAGGGCAAGGCCCTGAGTTCAAATCCCAGCCCCACAAAAAAATAGATAATAAATAAATAAATTTATTAATTAAAATTTTAATAAGAAAGGGTGAAGAAATGATTTGTCCCAAATCACCTAGCCAATTGATGACTTAATCCAGATGAGACATCTCCTCTGTCATGACTAGTTCACAAAGCACAATAGATACAGATTTTAGATCCATTGTGGTCCAGAATTCAATCGCTGTATGGACATGATAGAATAATTTACCACACCATTTTACTTTCTAGTCCACAAGCTAGCTGAAATGAAGTCTTAGGTATCTGTTCTACTGGCAGGGATATGGAGCTTGAGTTGAAGAATATTTGTTTTTTTTAAAAAAGAAAGAAACAAACTGTGATATAATATGGCATTTATGTCAGTCAATAACCATTGAGCAAGGTTGGTAGATAAGCATCAATACTCAGTATAGAGCATAGAAAAGATGAGAGACAGGTTCCAGGACCAGGTAAGATGTAACCCCTTCAATCTTAGGAGGCGCTGTGCATCCCTTTGGAGCCTGCTCCTAGGGCTGTAAGATGCTACCTTCAAAGACTGTAGGTGACTCTGCTCTAGCTCTTCAAAAAGAGCCGTGAAGAAAGAAAAACAGAAAACAAAGACTTTCATAGGTCTCGCCACCCCCTCCCCTCCCCAGTTCATATGACGTCTTTTAAAAAGGTCCAGCATGAGGGTTCCTCAGGAAGGGCCCTTGCTGCTGAGTCTGATGCCTGGGTTTGTCACCCTGGAGCCCACATTGGAAAAGAAGATAACTGGCCTCCACCCACATGCTATGCCACGCCTACCCACAGACACACAAATAAATAAAGTAAAAACAATGTCAAGTAAGAAGACACTCTCTGACTTCCTCAGATCCTAGTTCTCTCAAAAATCCTTCAGTCTTATCAGTGAGAAGAGTAAACTTGCAACCGCAGTCTTATTTCTTCCTATTTTATTAATTCTTTTAAGATAACACACAAAGTGATGGGTTTTTCCATGGCATCTTCATATACATAAGGTATTATACTTCGTATTTGACTAACTAAAGGGAACCATTAAATTCTCTTTCCTTTCCCATGCTTTTGAGCCTTTGCACATACATGTTTAGGAAAGACAAAGAACATTGCCCAGTAGGGGGAAAGAGGTTGTCCATACCCCATCAAATCCTCCCCCCCCCCAAGTGAAGTATGAGCTAAATGCAAAGTCTGCCCCCACCCAGTGCTGTTCTCTGAGCTGGTGTTGATGCCAAGGCTCAGGAGCTCCCAGCTCCACACTGGACCAGCCAGGAACGTGGTCATGAGGTTGGGAGGTGAAGCCTGAGCCCAAACCACACCACACGACAGTCAGCTCTCACAGGGTCTTCACCTAGTAGGTTCAACACCTGTGATTTGTGTCTCAGTGTTGAACCTAAGGTTACAGACAATTCTCACAGGTGTTCCTGGGTGTGGCCCAGGAAGAACAATCCATACTCTGTTCTCTGACCTCCCCCCTTTGAGGCAGAGTGTCACTGTGTAGCCTGAATGGCCTAGAACTTGCTAGGTACACCAGAATTCACAAAGATCTGCCTGCCTCTGTCAGCGTGCCACAGTGCCCGATTCACACACCTTTCTTTATCTTGATTTTGATGGCCAAGAAATCCATGGCCCCTGATGAGGGAGCCTGGCTTTCTAGAGGAGCCTCACATGAGCTCAGGTACCACAGGAACCCACAGAGCTATGCAGGGGGTAGGAAGAAGGAGCCTTCCATTTGCTTAGCAGAGCAATTATTAGACATTTAATTTAGGAAGAACTGATTGTCCTAGAGACTTAGATTTCTTGCTCCAGTGAGTCTCCAAACAGAGGCCCGTTCAAACACTCGTTAACATCCTGTGGTAGAATGGTTACCAGGTAGGTATAAAACCCCCTCCTCTTCCCTTGCTTGGATAAGTAATTTCAGATCAAATCCCTTGCTGTAGGAGATAAGGACCCAGAAGTGCCTGTTTTGTATACCTTCATCCTATAGATTGGTTTCATTTGAGTCCTGGGAAGGGATTCTGAGAATGATCAGATGAGACAGAGTTCTGTGTAGACAGAACTGTGTATATCGGGATTAACATGAAGAAAGGACTGAAGTCCTGCGCAGTCTACCCCACCAAGCCATGAGTGATGGAGAGCATCATTTCTGTCTCTGGGAACAGAGAAAGGGGGAAGGCAGAGAAAAGAAAGAGGTGCTTTGAACACTTGTGCTCTGTGCAAACCACCTGATTTCATTCATAAAGTTGACTTGCAGTTGAGCCCATAGAATCCTGCCCTGCCTTTGCCTAAGGTCTCTGGCCAAGCAGTAGCACCTGGAGCCCAGGCAGGCTCCAGCCTCCAGGCAGGTGCCCTCACGGGAGCATCCTAGCCTCTGACTGTCTGCCTGAGTGCTCTCCTGTAGTTGAACAGGCTACATGTGACCACTGGGAGAGCAGAGGGCAGGCACAGTGCTGGGCTCTAGCAGACTTGCCAGCTTAAGGTGGGCACCTCAGAGAGAAGGCTGCTTCGGTGTTCTCTCCAAGGGCACTGGCGGTGCCAGTCGCTGGCATCTGTGAGTCTCGCTGAGGTGATTGCATATCCTCTCAGGAGACCGTCAGTGGAGTTCATTTTATTTTGTCTCTCTGGAGAGTGACTCCATAAACAGAAGTCCTGTGCTTCCCATAGCAAGGCTTATTTTTTGCCAAGAAATGTGATATTGTGAAGAACCAGGAAGAGATGGTCTCACCCCACTTTGCTCTTTGTCTCTCTTCTTTTGTGTTTATCTTCCCTTTGCCACTCACACGCCCTTAGTGCCTGTCTCTGTGTCTCGTACCTTCGCCTTCAGCAGAGGGGACTCTCTGGCAGGATCCCCAGGTAAACATGCATGAGTACTCGGGTCTCTGTAGATCCAGTCGGGTTAGCAGGGGGCATTTGGTCCCTTCCACTGTCCTGCATGAGAACTGGTCTCTATCTGCAAGCACATCGATGACAAAGACATAAAGCATCGCACAAATAATACTCATTTACATAGTGCCAGGAATTTTCCTGCCGGGAAATATATCTACATTTCCCTATATATCTGTGTATATGCGTGGAATCATGGTTGGGGTGAGAAGTGATGTAAGTTCTCCCGCATAATTTGACTCTTGCTGAGTGGAGGGATAGAAAGCACAGCAGAAGAGCCCGAGGATGTGAGGATATGCCGGAACACTGTCTTACCTTCCCAGCACCTCTTCTTCTTCAGCCTTTGCTTCCCCGTAGTTAGCTACTATCCCATTCCCCTCTTCTTAGTACTCTACTGGGTGATAGTTACATTTCCACACATACAAAGGTATGTAAACGTCCGCAAATAGCTTTTCATTAGGTGTAACGCCTCATGTTAATGATATAAAACTTGATAGTTTTCTTCTTAAATCTAGTGCAGCCTATTACTCAGTAACCCAATGACTGCTTTGGGCACAGCAAACTGAATAATTAAATAGCTATTTATATTGTTTCTATCTTTAGAAGTTGATCTCTTAGTACCGTGGAGTAAAGAGCAAAGTAGGAATGTATTAGATAAATTTTACTGAAGTTAAAACATCCATTCCCTCCCTCTCCCCTCTCCTTCTCCCTCTCCCCAAGTGTTCTCTCTCCTCTCTCTTTCTGTCCTTCTCTGTCCCCTTTCTTTCTCTACCTCTACTCCCTCCCCAGACACCAAGTAGATTTCCTTCTGTGCTAGGAAAAAAAAAAAAAAGGTCCATTCCCTGTGGTTACTCAATCTATGCTTCCCTCCCCAAACCCTCTGTATCCTCAGTGACCCAAAACTTTGTTATGTCTGGTCAGTTGACCTTCTACATTGGACAGGCCACGTCCCAAGACCTCAAACCTCATATTCATAATCTTAAACACAGTTATTTTAACTTGTCTCCCAAATCACATTTTCCCATCAAAAAACCATCTGGTTCCCATGTTTATCTGTTCAAGACAACTTAACCACCTTCTCAAATTTCACCGAAGTTTTCTGTCTCCGTGGATGGTAATTTTCCACTAAGAAATAAAGCTCTTCTTGCTTTGTGAGAATTCATGCCTTCCCAATGGCTACAGGCTAGAGCAGTCGATGCGAGATGCCAATCTGGTCTCCACACCAGCTAAGCGCTCTAACCCCCGCATGCCAGCAGAATTAGAAATGACCACATCATGGACCTTCAGATCTTGGTGAGTGCCAAGGCTGCATTGCAAATGAGCTGCAGAAAGGGGGTGGGGTGTGTATTTTTACAAGATTTTAAACCAGAAGAATCAAAGCAGGCATATATTTTTCTTTTTAATTAACCCCTAACTACCCAGACAAACCAGTTATAATTTCTCAGTGTAAAGGACAGTGGTAGTTCACAATATTTATTATGAAAAACATCTGTGTCCCAGTGCAGAGAATAAACATCCTCACTGTGTAGCCCTTCTCCCAGCAGGGACAGAGACTTCCTCCTGCTGTGGCTGACATGCACCCCAGGGAGTTCTTTCGATCTTTGCCCCATTCTCCATGACTGTGGATGTTTAATCCAACAAGAAACTGCTTTTTAAAAAAAAAAAAGTTGAGAACAAGTCCATCCTTTTCCCAGTCTTGGTTCAGCTCTGCAGAGTGGACTAGTCATAGGTACAGCAAGAGAAAGCTAGAAGTAGCCAATACCTTCTCTTTCTCCTCTTCCTACCATTCTTTGGACAAACGCTAGCCCCCATGATAGCTGGCTGGCATTCTCGGGACCCTACACCACAGCATTACCTCTTACACTGACTCTTGTTTCTGTCCCATGTTAGCAAAGATGCCTGGGAGTTTTGTGGCAAGAAATTATGGGTTCCTTCTAGCCCCAGTCTTTATTTCTGCTCCAGAAATATAAGCTTATATACATATTAAGCCTTAACTAGTCTCGCACAGGGAAAAAGATAACTCCTAGAAATGAAAGCGTTTTAAAAACAAATCCAAGTTATGGAAAGAGAGATCAAAACTTAAGAGCACTGACTGCTCTTGCAGGGGACCCAGGTTGAGTTCTCAGCAATCACATGGCAGCTCAGAATCCTCTGTGACTCTGGATAGTGGGGATCTAGCGCCCTCTTCTGGCCTCACTGGATTCTAGGCATTCTACACGGTGTATATATACTTGCAGACAAAACACTTGTACACATACAAGTAAAATTTGAAAGTTAAGAAGAAATGTCTTAAATCATCACTTTATCCTAGTTTCAGAGCTGTTCTGGGAGACAGGCAGGGATTGTTACAGGGAGACAGACTCACAGACAGACATTAAGCCAGCTGGTCAGTCTTGTATGTGTCATAAGTAGGTAGAGGAATCCAGGTCCCTAGACCCTGCTTTCTCTTGCCTGGGACAGTTACTGCATCTCTACGTGTAGCTATTTTGCGCCCCCTAGAGGGCAATGTTTACATTAGCCATGCTAATGAATATGGTGCTCACGTTGGACTGAGTCCAAGAGTTCTTGTACCAAATATTTCAAAAATACTGAGCATGTGACTGTAAATCATTATCCATGAGGCAGTTCTTTGAGTCTGAAGTAAGGAGAGCTTAGTGGTCCGTGGATCACCTCCAGAGAACAGTGCAATTAGCTAACTTAGCAGGTGCTTTTGTTTAAAAATGAGACTTCTCCTTGGTCCACTGCAGTTATCATTCCCTCTCACCAAATGCATTCCTTCGTTCTTCTCCTGATGGAGACAATATTGACTTTCCCATGGCAATCCTCCTGAATCCACAAAAATACAGAGAAAGAGACACCACAACCACGGCTATTGTCTTTCCATAATGTGCTTTGAGATCAAAGATGATGTCGTTTTCTCCCGGAGTATACACGGAGTTCCTAAAAATAATCTTCCAGCTTGGTACAATGTGGCAAGTGGAAATATTCCTTGGGGTTGGCTCTTGTGCAGTAAACATTTGGGAACCATTAACACACTCCTTGAAACGTGAGCAAGTTCATCTGGGAGGGCTGGCTCTTGGCATTTGGTTGTCTGATGTTAAAAAAAAAATACTACCAAGAATGATGAATTTTAATAATCTTAGCTTGTACTCTTATAAGCCTGTGTAATTAAACCCCACCCCTATCTAATTTAGGGAACACAGATGGCCTGCGTAGCATGGTTGTGGTCGCAACTATGACCAAAGGAAAGCTGTTCCCCCTCATCCCTCTCTCATGACCCAAAAGATGTAAACAGGCGGGCACAGAGCCCCCAAATCTTCATGCTCTAATGAGGAGTCAAGAATTATGCTTGTGGATTTGGGGTTTTGTTCCCTGTGAGGATACCCTAGATAAAGGTAGACACAAGAGAGGCAAGAGTCCCAGAGCTGTGTGGCAGTCTTCAAGGTGCCTGTGTATTAGTACAGATTAAAGGAGATTCTATCCAGCATCAATTTCTATATAAAATATTCCTCCATTCCTTCCTCTACCTCCCCAAATTTTACTGCTATGTCTTCTCCACCCAACCTCAGCCAAGCTAAGCTGCTAGCCCGGACAGACGGCTCTTGCAGGATGACCACACCAGGCAGGAGTGCAGTAGATGGAGGTCTACCAGTCCTCCAGACCAGTTAGTGGTCCTAAGTAGAAAGCAGTGTTCCCTTCTGCCCAGTCACCCTGGAGCCAGCTACACGGTATAAGGCCAAAAGCAGGCCAGAGGCGTGTTGGCCACTTGGCCCGGCTCCTACTGGTGTCTCTGTGGTCAGCAGAGATGTGTTCTGTTGTCTGATCTGATGCATTCAAACCCCCTTGCACCACACTTCGGGTTTTCTTCCCACTTTGCTTCATCCCCCAAGCCGTGCCTCTGTGCTCTTAGGAAATGTCAAGGGGAATTAAGACAACTTGAACTAGTTTGCCATGCTGCTGGGACACTCGTCTGTTACTGATTTCTTCTCTTTTTTATTAAAAGCATTTCCATTTCCATCTCCCTTGCTCTGGAGCCTCAGAGTATGTGCACAATTACCAAACTGCAGAGTCATCAGCGTCCTACCTATTGGGGAATGTCAGGCTCTGGGCACTGAAACAGCCATCTTGTACACTCAGAGGAGTTGGGACTTTCTTTGTCACGAAATAAGGGTTCTTCTTTTTTTTTCCTCTTAATTTCTTTTACAAGACAGTTGTATCTTTTGGTGTTGAGAATCTTTGGGATTTTATAAATAAACATCCAGTGGTGTATTTACTTTTAAAAAAATACTAAAACATGTTTCTCCTTCCAACACAACAGTGATATATCTATATATAGATATCTAGATATTTATATATATATTACATATACATATACACATGTACACATACACACAGATATGTATATGTGTATATGTATGTGTATATGTATATGTACTTGACATATACATATACACATACACATTTGAGTCCCTGAATAAAAGCAGGGTGATCTCCTTATTCTAGATGCTCCTCATGAGAGCTTACCAGAGAACTAGGACATATTTGCCTCTATTGCTGCCTCTCTTCCCTATAAGGAATGGAAGTGATTCAGGCAGCTGCGTCTGCAGATGGAGAAAGCTCAGTAGGTAAGATAGGTCCTATGTCCCTGTCATCCTTTCTAAACAGTGTATAGAAATGTGACCTAAGATCAGGATGTGGGGCAGAGGCTGTGGGCTACAAAGCCCGTTTGGTCAGGAACGGCGAAGATGCAACCGTGAAGTTGCAGGCAGAATTCCCGCCTTCTCCCCTGAGCTATGCCTGACTCGGTTGGTGCCGAGTCAGTTTTGCAGACCCTGATCACCTGCCAAAGAAGCTGCCCTCCTGCACAACTACCTACTACTGGCACAGCTACCCCAGAGGACTGGGTTCTGGCTTTCTTAGCCAGCAGCTACCATGAAGAGCTACAAGTAGATTTGGCCAAGGCAGAACCCATCAGTTTGTTTCCAAGGGACCGAGGTCTTACAGCCCACAGCCACTGGTGCGTGTGTCCCTGTGTTCTCGGTCACTGTCGTGTCAGCCCTTAGTCACTCTGGACGATCTCGTCCTCCAGCTGCTGGGAATGAGCCACCAGAGGCCGGCCTCCAGGGCCTCTGGTCTCACACACTGTTATTAAGGAGAAGGCAGAGTCTTGATGCTCCCTGGCCTCCCCCTAAGCTGCTAGGTCAAGGCCTGAGGCTTCTTGGATTTAACTATATAGCAATACTTCTGTCATCCTGCTATCTGTCAGCCCTAGCTTCTTAGAGAAATGGGCTTCCCCCGGTGACTATAGTCCACAGAGGAAAGGGAGCACTAAATACCTCCCCTTAAACAGGATTTAGATTCTAAGTTAAAATCCCTTCAAGGCCTGATGATAGCTACTTATCTGTCCACTTTGTATTTGTCCTGAGTGCCTGCCCCAGGTCCGGCTCGGTGGATGTATCCTGATGGTGGCCAGGAAACGCAAGGTCTCTACCCTCACTGAATTTAGGGTTAGACAGATCTAACGAATATGTAATTAATTTTTGTAAACAGTGCTTTTTGAAGGAATGGAAAGAGGCAGTAACAGTGAATGTCAGGAAGCTTCTCATGATACCCAGACAAGGTCTTCAGAGAAGTAAGCATCTCCAGAGACAGCTAGGGATTAAGAAGGAGGTTGCCTTGGCAGGCAGGCCTGGGAACCAAGAGACTGGCATCTTCTCAGAGATGGGCACTTCCATGATTGAGGGTACCCAAGGAAGCCAGAGGCCAAGAGAAAAGAGGGGAGCCCCAAACTAAATCAGTCATGAAAGTGGGGATCAGCAAGGAGTCTGGATTTGCTCAGATAGAATCAGAAATGAATTATGAAAACAGATCTCAGTGGTCTCTGTCCATCCACACTTCCACAATGTATAAATGACTTTATCTAGTGTATATTATAATTCTATTTCGTTAGCTAATACTTAGTGATAAATGGTCTCTTACTGTATCTAAATTGAGAACTATCATGTGTATGTGAGAATGGGGAAACCCAGTGTATAAACTGGGTTTTTACTAATGGAGTGTCTGGCATCAGCTTGGAGTCGTGGGATCTCACACACACACATATCACTCCCCCAACCCCAGATAAGAAGCTGCTGTTTGAGATTAGCAAGGAGAACAGATTGTGACCCAGACAGAACTGATGGTAACTGTCCTTGAATAGAAAGAGAAACCTTTGGGTTAGAGAAGAAAGTCAGTATTTCAATGGCAGGTGTTGATGCGGTCCTGAGGGAGAAGGGGAATCAGGGCTGATCCCAGGTTCTGGGGGCTTCAAGCAAGTCAGCGGCATCTTCAGGGATGACTAAAGTGAAGGTGGCATCCTCGGGTCTACAGTCACGAGGTTGGTGAGCCTGTGGTCCTAGAGAGAGCGTGACTCAGCCGTGTGGTTAAATACTTCCGCCGTGTGGTTTGCTGAGCTGTAATGGCTTGGCAAACAGACCAGTCATCAGACTCTGACACCCACTCCAGCAGGTGCTGACCAGACATCTTGATTGACATGAGCATCATCACCTCATGGGGCGGGATTAAACCCCTAAGGTTCTACCCTGAATGGACTTTGAAGACTCTTGAGTCTTCACTCCAGCTGAGGTAGATCTGAGTTCTGAGAAGCCAGCAGCCTCCTTAGCGTCTTGGGAAGACGTGCAGGCGGCATCAGTTGGGAAACGGGATGCGATGCAATGCGAAGGGTTCTGCATTCTCCGGTTGGGCTGGTCCCAGTGTTGATCACCTACAGATCACCTCAGCTTTCCTCCCCGCATTGGTCCTAGGGAAGACCAATCACTGTCCATTTTTAAACCAAATGGCATAGTCTTTACTAAATTTAAAGAAACTATGGCGATGTTCAAGTCTTTGGCTGAAAGTCTGTGAATTATTCCAGGTTCTATTTATGCCAGAATGAGCCTCTCTAAGACCCACATTTTCAAGGGCCATTCGCCTCAGTGCTCCCCCTCTGATAAGGCAAGACATTCATGATAGCCAAGCCCTGAGCCCATGTTCTTCCTGCTACATATCCCAGACATGCAGAATTCTATAGTTCCACAACCAAACATTCCTGAAAGTGACTGAGTCCAAGAACCCTAAGACCAGAGCACCCCCACACAATCCTTTTTCTGCTGTAAAACTCAAGGAGTTGAGCCTTGCTTTACCGGTTGGCATAAACAGGTGTAAAAGGCAAGGAGAGAACATTTCAACTGCACGTTAACATGGTATATAGCTTGTAACTATTTACCCTTATGGCTCATGGACTTACCGCCTACCACTGCTGAGGCAGGCCATGTTAGCCCCACTAAAATATGGCTACGGTGAAATGACAGGTGATCCTGAAGATAGACCTAAGGCATAGCACCAGGTACAGTACCTTGTGCCGGCAGAGAAGCACTATCCTGTGTATTTGGGGGTCCCCCTACACCTAGCTTAAAGACAAGAGCCAAGACAGTCTCCGACTTCTGCCCCCCATCTAGGGAAATGGAGCACTCTGGCTTCTTCCCCAAGCTTCACAGGAGACAACACTGACAAGCCACCCCTGCTTGGACTCTAGTGGGGTGTGGGCCCCTGTCCCTACAAGGCCATAGCTAGCTGCCTGGTAGTGCCATGGGACCTCAGTAAACAGCGCCTTTCTCTCTCTCTTCATCCTTCCTCTCTTTTTCCCACCCGCCATTCCTTGTCTCCTCTCTCTGTTCCCCTCCCCCCCCTCCTCACCATCTGCAGTAAACCGGTCCCCTTCTCGCTGCAGCGGGTTGAATCGCTCCGAGTCTCCGAACCGGGAGCGCAGTGACTTCGGCGGAAGCAACACGCAGCT
Source organism: Apodemus sylvaticus (assembly GCF_947179515.1). NCBI lineage: Eukaryota > Metazoa > Chordata > Mammalia > Rodentia > Muridae > Apodemus > Apodemus sylvaticus. Next base: position 18,169,764 of record NC_067472.1, on the reverse strand, counting down.
GTGCAGCAGCGGCAACAACCTCTACACACCCGACTACTCGGTGCGCATTCTCAGCGATGTGCAGTTTGTGAAGGTAACTCCTCCAGGAGGGCAGCGGGCTGCGGGGAGGGGGACAGACCTAGGCATAATACATGTGCCATTTCCCTGCTGCACAGCATGCTGGGTAACAATTCTTCCCTGGCTGAACAAAGCTCTACCCTTAGTAAACTTGATCGTTACTGTGTATCAAAGTTATTGTTAATCATTTGTCACAGTCGAGATCTCTGACTCCTTTATTTCCTATGGAGCCGCTAAGGCACAAGGGAGAAGGCTTGTCTGGGATGTGTTTCTAACAGAACTGCCTCTTTTGAACCCCTGGCATGAGCACCAGAGTGATTTTATTCATTTCTTTTAAGATCAGTTGGCAAGGGATAAATAAACCAAGCATATAGAAAACTGTGGTGATCTTCTATGATAGTGTATTGACTTATATGATGGAATTTCTAAACCATAATAGTAAGTAGATCACCACTCTGAAAGTGCATCACGGACAGATGTGCCACACCCAGTGGCCTGCACTTAAGAAAGGCTCTCTCTCTTCTTTCCTTAGCAGTGCAGTACACAGGAGTCTTTACATTCCCTCCCTTACTCTACTGGTTTTTATTTTATTTTATTTTATTTTATTTTATTTTATTTTATTTTATTTTATTTTATTTTTTGCCATTCAGAAAATCATGATAAACTTGGACTTGAGACCTTAGCTAGAGTCTCACTTAGTCCAGTCCAACAAAACATCCAGTGAATACACTTGACGACTGTACCAGCTGCTGAAATCGTACAGCGGGAGAGAGTAATTTCCTTCCACCCAGAACACTGGGTGAGCTGGCTGGCTTTATATGTCAGGTCTCTACAGATACTTTTAGTGATGGCCAGCCAATAAAAGTAGCCATGAAAAGAGGTGGGGGAGGGGGAATCATTGGCCATTACCAGCAGAAGGGTAGAACTTGCCAAATGAGGCAGGGTGTGGGCTACAGGATAGAGTGCTGATGCAGACCTTCCTCCAAGGTGAGGGATCAGGAGGGCAGGATAAAAGAACTACCATGCTAGCTCTGCTCGTAAATCCAGGGCACAGATTGTCAGCTGTGTCACCGATGTCTGCTTTGTGCTGGTATTGATGAGACACTGTGACAGCTGCTTTTCTACACGGCTGTGGGGGTAGTGAGGGAGACAGGTGAGCACACAGTAACCCAGGTACCTTCAACTGCTGAGGGCTGAGCCTAGCCATCAACAGACTGGGCAGAGGAGACTTGGCTACCTTGGAAGTGGCCATCAGAGCAGGCTGAAGGAGGGACACTTGCTGGGGAACAGAATAGGGAGAGAGGGGTGGAGAGAGAGAGAGAGAGAGAGAGAGAGAGAGAGAGAGAGAGAGAGAGAGAGAGAGAAGAGAGATCAGAATAGAGGCTACAGCAGTGTGTGTGTGTGGAGGGGGGGGGATCAGGGATCTGAGCCCTGGCCTGTGACAGGCACAGGCAGATGCTGGTGTGATGCTATTGGAGCATTAGCAACAGAGCCCCTGCGCCCTCTGGGGCAGCATATGGAATTTGGATTCTATTTTTAATACATTTTCCCAGCAATGGGGGAAAAAAGTTAAGTGGGACTAAAAGTTTTCTGAAACCACAGGTTTAAGGAGAGTTTGACTAGTGCTTTACTTAACCACCCACCTCAACTTTAAAGTGTTTAGATGCGGGGAGGGGGGGGGTCCCTTTTTTTCCCCTTGGGTCTTCCTGTTCAGCTAAGTCAATTCAGCCTGCTGTCACAAATTACCATAGAATGTACAGCTAATAGGACAATCAGACCCGGGTTTGGCAGCTCCTCAGGGGACTAAAATGAGGGCCTCTGAGAGAGAGGGCATTTGTAATGGCTCCCTAAGTCCCCGTCCCCTGGAACAAAGAAAAGGTAACTTCCCACAACTGACACTGAAAACTCTTTCCCATCCTGAGAGAGCAGTGGCTGGAACCCGAAGCCAGGCAAACCTCTGGAGAACTGAGAAGTAGACAGTCTTTTTGTCACACCAGAGGATTGTGTTCTGGTCCAAGCTGCTGGGAAACACACCAAACAGTCCTTGTTTGTTTGTTTGTTTGTTTGTTTGTTTTTGTTTGTTTGTTTGTGTTTTAACCTAAACATTTTAAAATTGAGAAGGATGGCTAATTGAAGCATTAGTCAAACTCTCTTCAAACCTGTGGCTTCAGAAAACTATGAGTCGTGCTGAGGGGCACTTTCAATTCAAGACAAATGTGTTAGGGTTTAGTTTCCTCCCTTGCTGTGTAATGTACGATTTTTCTTAAATCATAAGCTAAAAATCACCTCCTCCCAATTCAGGGGATGCTTGGGGCCTTGCTGAGGCTACTCCTGCATTCCTCTCCCAGTCTCTCTCTCTCTCTCTCTCTCCCTTGCTCTCTCTCTCCCCCTCTTTCTCCCTCTCCTTCTCTCTCTCTCCCTCTCTCTCCTCTGTCTCCCTCTCCTCTCTTTCTCCCTCTCCTCTCTCTCTCCCTCTCCTCTCTCACACACACTCTCTCTCTCATGCTCTCTTTCTCTCCCTCTCTCTCTTCATCTTTGTCCCCCCCTCCTTCTCTCTCTCCCTCTCTCTCCCTCTCCTTCTCTCTCTTTCCTTCTCTTTTCTTCTCTCTCTCCCTATCTCTCTCCTTTCTCCTTCCCTTCCTCCCTCCTTCCCTCCCTCCCTCTCTATAGTGCTAAGGATTGAATCTGGGGTCTCAGACACCCAGTCAAGTCCTCTACCTTATAGTCCCTGGGGACATAGAGCAAACACTGCATGCAGAAGTGCTTTCCCAGGCCCAGATCCCTGCTGCTGACTGTAGAAAAGGTCCTACGTGACCTTCCTTGTCCAATAAACTAAAGTTCCCAAATTATGATGTTCGGGAGTAATATGATTTCAAGACAAGTTTAAAGTTACAAAGGCACATCTCATGGGTTTTATGGGTAAGGTTTTAAACAAAGCCATGATTTGTAGATGTTTATACATTGTGAAGCCCCGAAAGAATGCTTGTGAATTTATTTATTTTTTATTTAGTCTCTGTCCTGTAGGTATCACTGTTAAGAACATTTGTCAACTACCTTACGGTGTTATGTAACTTTGCCCTGATTCTCATCACCATCTAGTGGTAGAATTCCTAAATTGCAGGGTCCTGTTCGGAAGGCGAGTAAGCTGTCCCCAAGTCACAAGTTTATAAAAAGATATCCACCAGCCTAAAGGTTAAGTTCTGGATGCATTGGCTGCTAAGTCAACATGCCAGAAGGAGAAATATTACCTTTTATTAATCTCAAGATAATAATTTAGGAAATGCTTCGATTATTAACTGATCAAAGTATGAAAGACAATCTAAATTCAAACTATTGCAAAGCACGTTGCATTGCAGCAGAGAAGAGAGAAAAGAAAAAAGAACGAAAGGTTGTCTTTTTTAACATGCTGAGCTCCATCAGTGGGCATTTCTTGAGCATTAACAATGCTCTTTCGGCACCGTGCAGTATGTTAAATATATTTGAATATAAGATACGAAAATGGGGCCTGGGGAGGTGGTTAAGAGCACTGGCTGCTCTTCCAGAGGACCTGGTTTTGATTCCCAGCATCCACATGGTGGCTCACAACCATCTGTAACCCCAGTTCGAAGGGATCTGGCTCCCCCTTCTGGCCGCACAGGCACATAACACACACGCACCACACAAACACACATGCAGGCAAAGCACTCAAGATATATTAAAGAAAAAAATTAAACTAAGACAAAATTTCAAGATATAAATATGTAAATGTTTCATATAAAACTGCCTTGGAAGTCACTAAGAGGAGAAAAACAAGTTAAATGATAATGACCAGTGTAGGCCACTAAACTATGTGGCTTTTTTTCAGGCCACCAAATTATGTGGCATTTTTTTAAAGCACTGTATTATCTGGATAATATCTGGACCTTTAAAAATTGGGAAGGAACCAGAGGTGGGTTAAATGTTGTGGCCAGCAGATGGAGCTCAGCAAAGGGACCTTGAAAACAGTCTGGCTGCCCAAGTTCTGGGTTAGTAGCCATGAGAACTGTTAGCCATCAAGGCCATGCTGAGAACACTATTTTACCTGTTTCTCTTTTTTGTTTGTTTATATTTAGACAAAGGGTGTCACAATATAGCTCTGGTTGGGCTGTTTCTATTTTCTTTACCTACTAGACAATATTTCTATTTAGTAGTAACGTGCTAAGCTGAACCATTGCTGGGGTTTGGAGTGTAACTAAGCAGCACCCCATCTCTCTGGCATGTACCAGCCCTCGATTTACTCCCTGGCATCAGAACCAAATCTTGCCCAACGGGAGAGAAATAACAAAAAGGACCTGACCCTGAGTCAGCTTTTCAGAGCAGAGTGTCTGTCCACAGCTTATCTTTTTTAGGTTTTTGTAGGTTTAGTTATTTTATTTTATGTGTAGGAGTGTTTTGATTACATACATGTCAGTGTGCCATGTGCATGCCTTGGAATTGAACCCAAGTCCTCTGCAAGGACAGCAAGGGCTCCTTGCTGCTAAGCCATCTAGCTTTCTAGCCCGTATGTCAACAGTTGTTTTCTTACAGTGATGCATCAGCACAGCAGTACTTAAAAGTTTAAAAAAAGATATCTATCATTTTCTTAAAGCAGTGTGAAAGCAAGGCCATGAGACGAGAGATAATGGATCTGTGGTGCCTGCCCTTCCCTACAGCCACCCCCTGACAGGCGGACGCTGCCCCCAGACTCTACCCTGTATCCAGGGTCCAGGACAACCATTCCCCTCAGCACATGGGCTCGTGCACACATGTGCATGCGAACACACACACATACACACACACACGCACGCACACACACACATGCACGCACACACACACATACTGCTCCTCCTAATGCCCAGCCCTGGCTGTAGCTCTCTGAATCATCTCTTTATCAGGTGCATCTTAGTTCTGGTTTCTTGCTGAGATAAAAGCACCATGACCAAAGCAACTTGGAGAGGCAAGGGTCTGCTTGGTTTACGCTTCCACAGCACTGTTCTCACCAAAGTCAGGACATCGTCCTTGGCCTGGCACTAGCCCCTTCCTGCTGGCCTCGTGAGCTGCTTCCTTACTGAAGGCTTTAACTCTACCAAGCTTCTGGATTTGTCTTCCCAGCACCACCATTCACACTGACTGAGGGCCACTCCCCCTCCCTCTCCTCCCCTCCTTCTCCCCCTCCCCCACCCCATGGCCATTTAGAAGGAAAAAGATGATGAGTTTGACACCTGTCTTTGAAATGTGCGCCTGTTACAAAATCCAATTGAGAGATGTGTGTGTGGGAGTGTAATATGTTTCTCTAGGCATGTTTTACAAACTCAGAGGGATGAGTGATCTGGCTAGTGTTACCCAGCTCGGAAGTGTCAAAACCAAGACTTGAACCATGGGTGCTGAACAGACAGAAAGTTTACTGCTATACTCGCTGGGTAAAGGATCCTTTTGCCTTATTTGATTAAAGTAGAAGACAAATATAAAGTAATATTTTAAAGAACACATCTGGGGGCTGGAGCGATGGCTCAGTAGTTGAGAGTGCCTACTGTTCTTCCAGAGGACCTGGTTCCCAGCACCCTGTGGGACAGCTCACAACCACCTGTACCTGCAGCTGCAGGAGATGCAGCACCCTCGGCAGGTGCACACACATGACATACACAGACACACAGAGACACCACAAGCCCATCTCACACACACACACACAGCCGCTTTCTTGGGCTTATCGAGTCTCATGGAGGAAATTTTCCCGTCCTTTTGGAAACCCGACTTCAGGCTTCTCGGTGAGGGAAGACGGCAGGGGCTGGGGCATGAGGTGTTCTTAACAAGAGCACTGACCGTTGAAGCTTTGGGCAGATGGTGAGTTGAGGCCCACATTTCCATGTTATGAAGTATAAAACGTCGGTTTTGCCTGAAGACTACCAAAGCCAGTTACAAGCTTTGGTACAGGTTTTACAGTTACAAGTGCTGCTCCCTTTGAAGTGTTTCACAGGGAGGGAACTGACAGGGAGCAGAACTGGTGCCTTGATTAAGTAGGTCTCAGCCGGTGGGTCCCAGAGTGCCACCGTATCTGTAGCCTCACGTGGGACTTGCTAGAAATGCAAATTCGGTCTCAGATCCTGACCTAGTAAGTTAGAAGCATTCAGGGCCCAGAAACCTGGATGTAACAAGGCCTTTGAGTCTAACACCAAGGTGTGAGAGTGTTCTGTGTGGCCCACATCCTCTGGTCTGGATATGGCTTAACCGTGTTCCCCAATGGTTACCAAGGTGCCCAATGTAACCATATTAGGAGATGGATCTTCCGGAGGTGGAACCTAGTGGAAAGTGAGTAGGTTTGGGGGAGCACCAACCTTGGAGGTGATTAAGGTATTTTTCCTAGGGCTGGATTGGTTTTCGTGGATTCAGGTTGTTGTGGATCAAGGCTGGCCTATGTGTTTAGCCCCTAGCCACAGTCAGCTGGTTCCCTTTGTATATCTCTCACCTGTGGTACAGCCGGGGGGCTCTCACCAAGCTCCAGCCCCGTGCTGTTGTACTCTCCAGCCACCAGGACCTTGAGCTAAATAAACCTCTTTTCTATACAAAGTACAAGGCATAGCTATATTGCTAGAGCAACCCAGAACAGGTTCATGCAGGTTCTTCCAAGGACACTACAAAGTCTATAGCAAATCAAAATTAATTGCGAGATTGGCCACAGTCGCAGGCAGCAAGTAAATGATCTATTCATTGTCTTTCTGCTGCTGGGTTTACCATGGCTTGGGTAGGATTCCCGCTCCATTACCTCAGGCCAGGCCTTCCGAAGCATCCCGGTGCAGCTTGTCTGTGTACCGGTGTACCGGTGCAGTGTCTGTGAGGCTCTCCTGAGCCTCTGTCCACTTCCTTCCAGATCACACGACAACAGTACCAGAACGCCCTCACGGCCTGCCACATGGACAGCTCGCCCCAATCCCCGGATATGGAAGCCTTCACTGATGGGGACTCCACCAAGGCCCCCACCACCCGGGGCACACCCCAGACTCCAAAAGATGACCCAGTCCTCACACTCCTGAGCAACAGGACCAGCCTGCCCTGTGAGTCAGCCTGGCGGATGGGTTGGGCTGTGCTTCGATAAAAAACAGCCCTACTTTTCTCCTCCCCTTCTGCCCAGCAGCCGCTGCCCGAGGTCTCCTCCAAGGCACAGAGGTAACATACTCACTGTCCCCCGTAGGCAGCCGCTCAGACGGTCTGAGAAGCCCGGGAGAGGTCGTGTACCTGAGGATGGAGGAGATGGCCTTCCCCCAGGAAGAAATGCCTAACTTGGAGGAGCACAAGACACAGCAAGTCTCGCTGTCCCCTGTCACTGTTCCTACAACAGCAGGTCAGGGCTGGGTTCAGAGCAGAAAGGGAGATCACCATTCTGGGACACACGTGCGGGGTTCAGAGCAAGCAGGCTTGGGGAAGCCCTGGGTCTCCAGCTCCCTCTCTCTCTCTCTCTCTCTCTCTCTCTCTCTCTCTCTCTCTCTCTCTCTCTCTCTCTCTCTCTGTGTGTGTGTGTGTGTGTGTGTGTATGTGTGTGTGTGTGTCTGTCTCTCTCTGTGTGTATCTGTCTCTCTCTCTCTCTCTCTCTCTCTCACACACACACACACACACACACACACACACACGCGCGCGCGCGCGCGCGCGCACACACACACACACGGGGGTGGGGTCAGCATCTACCAAGCACCATCTATATATTGGGCCCATCTAATTCACCTTTCCAGGAAAACCTGGGCAATGGTAGGAACATTTTCCACCTGGATTCAGACTCCAACCGTCGTCCAATTCAGGATTTTTTTTTTTTTTTAGATGAGGTATCTTGTAATCCGGGCTGGCCTCAAGCTTACTTTGTACAGAGAATCACCCTGAGCTTCCAAGCCTCCTGTGTCTGCCTTCCATTGCTAGGTTACAGGCATGTATGTAGCACCACAGTGGGGTTTTAGGAGCTGTGCAATGTTAAGTAAATTACTCAACCTAAGGTTCAGTTTTCTTAGTAGGTAAGTTTCTTTGAGTAAGTAAATAAGTATAAATAATATAGTTATATCATAAGGCAGTTTCAAGTGACATAGTGTCTTTATCGGGCACATCAGAGTACGGTATCCTGCTCTATAGATATTAGGACTACCCTACATTAGGAAGATTGACATCAGCCCTTACCCCCACCAGTAGGGCTCTTCCCCTTCCTCTAGACCGCAGCACAGGCCGCAGTCTTGGGGTGGGGGGAGTCCCTGCATCTCAGATCCCTTCATTTGAGACATGGTGCACTTCTGTTTTGACAGCGGAGTTGCTCAAACCCCCCCTGTGTCCCCATAGCAGTGAGATCTGACTTGCTTCACTGAGGCAGACCCCAAGCGTTTGACACTCCATAAACCAACCTCTTTCTACCAAGTTACTTCAGGCCTGGCCTGTTCCACACCAAGTATACAAAGCAAAGATGTGGAAAGACTCCTAAGGTTGTAAGATCAGAGAGGCAGCATGTGTTAAACCCAGAAAACTGGGCATATAAGTCCCAGGATTTGGGAAACAGCTCACCCACACCCAAAGACCATGTTAGACGTGGTTAGACATGTTAGCCACATTAGGGATTCTGGGGCAGGTCAGTTTCCAACACACCACCCTGCCTCCCAGGGTCAGATCTCAATAGGTGTGAGGCTTGGATCCTTTCTGGGCTCTGAGATTCTAAGAAGACACAGGCATGTGCCCTGTTATGGCTGAGCACTTGCTTTTACAGGCAAAAGAACAGGACATTCTGTGGCCCTAGCTGTGCTTTTTGATACAAGGTAGACACTTAGTGTTTTTCTCCGTCTCCTGCCAGATGGTATTTGAGGAGATGTAATTATTCTGACTTTGAGTAGACTGTTGGATTACAGGTTTCTGTTGTCTGTCTGTTCCTTTTGTGGCAGTAAAATGTCATTTGCCAATGTCTTAGTCAGGGTTTCTATTCCTGCACAAACATCATGACCAAGAAACAAGTTGGGGAGGAAAGGGTTTATTCAGCTTACACCTTCCACATTGCTGTATATCACCAAAGGAAGTCAGGACTGGAACTCAAGCAGATCAGGTGCAGAGACCATGGAGGGATGTTTCTTACTGGCTTGCTTCCCCTGGCTTGCTCAGTCTGCTTTCTTATAGAACCCAAGACTACCAGCCCAGGGATGGCCCCACCCACAAGGGGCCATCTCCCCTTGATCACTAATTGAGAAAATGCCCCATAGTTGGATCTTATGGAGGCACTTCCCCAACTGAAGCTCCTTTCTCTGTGGAAACTCCAGCCTGTGTCAAGTTGACACACAAAACCAGCCAGTACAGCCAACTAATCAACAACACCTTTCAGGAGTCTGTCTCTGTCTCTGTCTCTCTCTGTCTCTCTCTCTCTCTCTCTCTCTCTCTCTCTCTCTCTCTGTCTGTCTCACTCTCTCTCTCTCTGTTTGACACTGTCACTCCTAGAATGGTCCCAGCCCCTTACCCTGTCACTCACAGAGAGGCCTCACCCTTCAACCCTATCACTCCCAGAAAGGCATCCCTCAGAACCTCCCTACTGACATTTAGGGTGGAGGCCTGAGTCTACTCTCCCTGCAGCTTCTGACCCTGAATGCTGTAACATCCACCTGGACCCAGAGGCCAGCCCCTGCAGCAGCGACTCTGAGGAAACCATGGGCAAGAAGCTACTGAGAACCTTGAGTGAGTGTCTTCTCTCAAGCGAGGCTGGTCCTCCCGGGGAGGGAGGGCGCCGGGAGGGGGGGAAGGCTTACAGACTCTTATGAGACACAATTCTGGAAATGCACAGCAGAGCCTGAGCCAGTGCCACACTTATGATACTGCTCAAATCTGTCCCATCGCACTGGTGACCCCTAGGACAGGAGTCTGCAGACATGTCTTAAAGTCAAATCCTGACCTCCCTCACCTGTTTTTAAAGTAGGGACCTTTGGGTCATAGGCCCATTTGTCATATGTAGCCACAGTGGCAAGGCTGAACAATTGCAAATGTAAAACCCATAATATTTACTATATAGTCCTTTAGTGGGTGGAGGGCTGTGTCCAGGAGACTCCAAGAAAGGAAAGCGAAGGGCAGGAGATGCCTCTGTGGGTGAGGGTGCTTGCTGCCAAGGCTGAGCCCCTGAGTTTGATCCCAGGACCCGGGTGGTGAGAGGAGAGAGCTGACCTCATTCACACAACCACACACATACATACACTCATGTGCAAATGCACACACATGAAGCAAATGTTCTTTAAAGAGGGGAAGGAGAATATCCTCCTCCTGAGACAGAGGTCAACAACAGAGAAAGCAGGATGAAAATGCTCCTGAAAACTCCCAAGAGCTGGAAACCAGCCAGTCTCCCAGGGCATTATACAGTCAACATCATCTGAGCAGTCAGGAGATGCTCTTAACCAGGGCCCCTGGGAATGGCCCCCAGCTCTGGCCACCAACTGTGGCCCATGGGAGGCCAGTACTCTGTGGTGTCTGGGAGTCACTTGAGCTGGAGCCTTCCAGGGAAGGCATTTCGGTGAGCCCTCTACCATAGGCTGGTGCTGGGGACTGCGGCTTTTCCGAAACGTTTCACTTTGGGGAAAGTGCTTCAAGGTGTTCACTGCTGACAGCAGCACCATGGTTTCACTGCATGGGTCCCAAGGCAGGGCTATGTCTCCCCTCCTGCATCTGTGCTGATGGGTGCTCGTGCTGCTGACAGTGCAGGAACATCACATCTCCCTCGCCACAGATGGACGCTGACAACCTGTTTTTCAGGTGGCCGGAAAAGAAAGAAGTCTGCAGATGGAGAGAGAGCCTCTGAGGAAAACTCCAACTTAACGCCCCTGATCACATGACGAGGTCTTCCCTCATTGGCTGAGTGTGAGACTCCGAGGCTTTGGGGGAAGACCCACCCTCCTGTCACTCGCTCCCCGCCCCCCAAGGCCTCCCATCGGTGACAGAACATTCCGCCCTCCACCTTTCACCCCTCAGTCAGTCTGGCAAGTTTTATCAGTTGCCTCCAGTCTGACACAGAAGGAGATGTCTGTGATGGAAGATGCTGGAAGTGATCTTGTCTGTAGCATAGCCTAGAACTGGCCGGGGACGACACCAAGCTGACAGTGCCATTCTGAGGCTCCCAAGGATAGTCTTTGTCCTTTGGTGTCCCTGGGCCACAGGAGACCCAGGTCCTGGGATTCACCATTTTTTTCTTCCAGGACAAAATCATGCTTTCTACCATAGTTCATGCTCAGTGTTAGCTCAGAGAGTGATGCGGGCAGAGAGATGGACGGAGTCTAGAGGAGCCAGTGTGGAAATCAGCTCCAGGGATGGACGGATGGACAAGGATCCTTCACTGTTAGTGAGTGGATTCTCCCCACAGCCTGGGGAAGAGCAGTTCAGCTGGAATGAGGAGAGAGGAAGCCCTGAGCCCCTGTACCTCCCAGGGATGTCAGTTTGAGCTTTCAGAGATTAATCTCTCTATAAGCTTGCTTCAGAAGAGAAAGTTCAGGGAACAGAGAGACCAAGTTGTGAGCCAGACACAGAACTTCAGGTTTTAAGTGAAAATAAAAGCAGGAAAGAAAAAAAAAAACAACTTACATGAAAAACTGTAAGTTGTTACAGTTTGTGTAGCCATGATAAACCAAAGAGTGCCCAGGTCAGCCAGGAAGGATGCTCCGTGCTGTCACGGACTTCACTGCGCCTGACACAGGAATGTTGAACGCTCACTTTTCTTTTTCACATACCCCCACCTCTTACTACACCCCTTGCTGGTCAGCTAAGTATTCCAAAAGCCTACCAGATCCAAGGGTTTAGTCCCGGATGTTGGGGCAGATGCAATTCTAATCCTAACCACAAGATGGCAGAATGACCATGCCTATCTACTCCTAAGACTAATGTAGGTAGGAAACACAGCCAGCCCAAGGGAAGATTTAAAAGTTGAGTTTCTGATTCATTTCCCATACCATCCTCGCACACCCCCAGTCAGTGCCCAGAGATCCAGTACTGCCTGCTGAATCTCCAAACCCTTCCCTAGCCGCCTCCCCGCCCCCTATCCAGTCACAGGAAAATATTTGCCCACAGGACCTTTAACTCAGGGGTTGTTGACCTGGGGCCGTTACCCCAGGGGAGTCCGTAGTTTGACTCTAAGGGGCTAAAAAGCCCTTTAAGTTGTCAGAACTTAGTGTTTTTTGTGTGTTTTCCAGAGACTTGAAGCTTTCTTAATATTCTCAAAGTTCCCAGATCCACGAAGGCTTTTTAACAGTTTTAAATAATGGAATGTTGAGCCCAATGTTTCTGCAATGCAGAGGGAATGCTGGGACACTTGAGAAGACTGTTTAACTATAAGTGGTCAAGCATTCTGGTCAATGGGGGAAGGTTGGCACCCACCAAGACAGGGTCCTCAGAAATCCCTGGCACACCACACAGTAGGGTCACAACCTACATCCCATAAAACTTTTGCCCCCTGTCTATCAAAACCACAGTAGGTATTGCCAAGAGGGCCAGAGCCCACGGGAGGGGAGATTGGAGCCAGAGGTGCCTCTTCTGCGTCTGTCACTGACTTCACATGCCCCGTTTAGCCTGGCTGCCCCGAGGCTCAGCCATGCATGTATTCTCCCTAAGTCCTCTGCCACCTCACCCTGCCTGCTTCCGCCTGCTCAGAACACAGCGCCAGCACTCAGTGCTGGGTGTCTCAGACCTAGGCCAGTAAGTGATGAGTTTGGAACAAGATCTCACAAGGGAGCCTGCTAGGTAAACAAAGTTCCCTCTCATTAGCCCGTTGGCCACCAGGCTCAGGCCACTACTGTTGCATTAACTCCGCCCTCTGCAGAACCTTTAAGGGACCTGTCACCATTCCTTTCCCTAGCTCCCAAGCCCCACCTCCCCCAGATTTTCTTCAGGTCAAAATACATTTTAAAAACAAAGATTTTAAAATAAAGCATTTATGAAGACTCAATAAATTGTAAATAATTTTTAAATAAAATAAAAATGTGTTTTCCTGGACTAGCTGCTTTGCTTGCCCGTGGGATTCTGGCGTTCTAAAGCAGTTTCATTTGAAATGCGTGTTAGGCAATGCACAGGTGTCAACATGCCACCTGTGGATCACCTGTGGCCCACCTGCGGCTCACCTGGGCTCACCCATGGCCCACCTGTGGATCACCTGTGGCCTACCGGTGGCCCACCTGCCTACAAGGGTGCTTCTCCCCTTGAGGCAGGTGCGTGGCTGAGGTAAGCTTACAGCAAAGTTTAGGCACTTTGCTTGGGAAGCCAGGTGGGTTGGATTTTTCTAGGAATGAATGGCAGAATAGGGAAGTAAACACAAACCTGGGTGTAAATGGAGACAAAGGGGTATTAAGAGGATAATGAGAAGGGCCGGTAGCTGCTGAACCCACGTGACCATGAGAAAAGACCAGGATGCTGGAGGCCAGACCCTACACCCCTGAGACTGCTGACCTCACTAGCGGGCTTCTTCAGACCTTCTGGAACATCGAGATGGCCCAATTCCAGCGGTTCCTAAGCAAAGGCTAGAGGCAGGAACAAGAGCCTGGGCCAGAGGCTCCACGTGCACTGCAAGGTAGCTCCAGAGGCGGACCAGGCAGGCAGCTGGAAAGCTGCGTAACAGGACCGTCAGTGGGTTATGCTGGAACAATGTAAGATTCTTCTCTGGAGGCCCAGTCAAGGCTATTCATTCCTTAATACGCTAACAATCGTTTTCTCTGGGCTACACTTACCAGGTGTTGTAATAAGGACTCAATAGTTCATTTCTCAAAACTGCCTCTCAAAGGTGCTGATAAGGCCTGAGAAGTTGGATAACTTGCTTGAGGTTTTCCTGCCAGGAACTGGCAAGTCGGAGTTTCCTGTTTGCCCACCTCCGAAGTCTACCATGCACCCACATCTGAGAATGACCCCAAACATCCACAGAACCCCAGACACAGTACAGGACATGCTAAACAAGATGTATAAGCACACGAGGCCAAATTCCCTGATTCATTTTTTTTATTTAAAATACTAAAAGCTTTTTTAGCATGTTGTTACTGGCATTGAGACTTAAAGCTGTTTCCTTAATTTAAATAGCTTTGGCCCTTCCCCTAGAGAAAAGTTCTCTGTCCCTAATAAGAAAAATACACCCTAGTAAGAGTTTACTGGGTAGGACATTTTTGGAGGGCCACATTGATCAAAATTATTTTTTAAGATTTATTTATGTGTATGCCTTAGCATATGTAGGTACTCCTGGAAGCCAGAAGAGGCATCAGATCCAGGCCGTTGTGAGTTGTCATGAGGTGCTGGAAACAGAACCCAGGTCCTCTGGGAGAGCAACAAAGCAATCTAAAGTGCTGAGCCATCACTCCTGCCAAATCAAGGCTCTTTTATTCTCAACAGCCAAGTCCATCCCCAGCAGAGGTATTGTGGGATGGCTTAGGGCTACCTAGGGAGAACGCATCCTGGGAAGGCAACATCCTAAAGTTAAAACAAACCTTAATAAAGGATACAAATGGAAACAGATGACCAGCTAACCTCTAATAACCTTTACCTCATCCACTCCCACCAGCCTCGGGCCCCTAGGGAGAGCAAGCCCAGATGGTAGGATCTGTGCAGTAACGCTGAATGAGGGCTGGGAAGCCAGACCAGGGATAACCACGACTCCTCTCAGGAGGTCGGAAGACAGTCTGTTTCAGTACCAACAGATTGACGGATTCAAAGAAAGGAATAAGGAACGGCAAAAACAGACTAAAGTCTGGCTCATGGTCAAAGTTCTTCTTTTCAACTAAAAGGCCCTCCTAACAGAACAGGGTGTCTTGGTAAGTTTGGAAAGAATTCCGCACCACACCCAGAGGAAGAAGGGTGAGTCAGGGTGGACAGGAAGCAGACTGTTTCACTGGGGCAGCCAGGCCGGACCTGGTGACTTCTGGAGCCAATCATCTTTAAAACCGTAGGATTTCATGCCTCACAGGAGTCCCAGGAAATCCTGAAAAGCCACTCTTAATATTTTGAAATATTTTGAAAAGTGGTTACTCTGTTGCTTAAAGTAAGGCATAACCCTACCGATTTTCCACAACCACCGTTCGCAGAGTTCAGGGACTCTGGAACTTTGGATGTTTAGGCAACTGTAATTTTTCCAATCCACTAAGGACACAGAAGCTCCAGCAGTGACAGGAAGAGCTGGTATCCTACAATCCCTCTAAATGCCAGTTTCTTAATAAGAAAATGGCTGGTGTCTAAATGATAAACCTACAAAAGTGACATGGATTTATAGTTCCGATCCCACTCGAACTTTCAATTTCCCAAACACATTTTGTTTTGGTTTTTCCTCTACCTTTTGCCATAAGCAAATCCCTCTAAAGACTTCAGTCTAAGTTATCGGTCGAGACTCATTAATGGATCACAAACTCAATTCCACTTGTCTTGATCAGTGTTTTTTATTTTTTAAGTAAAACAGAACAGACTAAGAAAATATCACAATGTGCCACATATATCACAAGGGCAAATACCGTTTAGTGGAACCTTCATTTCAGTTAAATATGCAAATATTTGTGTGTCATGATTTAAATATTGGCCACGGTTGCCTTAAAAAACTAAAGTTCCAGACCAAGGGACACAACCATGCGGGAAGATCAGGGGACGAGACAGAGACAGGTAGTGATGATGAGTTTTAATGCCCTGGAGCCAACAACCAGTCACATCCGGCTCCTCAGACAACTTGATCTTTGAGACTGGTCTTTGTACTGAGTCAAGCAACACACAGAAGCCCACGGCTCAATGGGTATCACTCCTGCAGAATGCTAGAGAGAAAGGCAAGGTGATTGCATCTCATATCGAAGTACTTTTTATTCTTAAATAACTTTAATCTGCTCTGGTTTCCAAAAGGCTCTAACCCCAGGACCTGCTAGGTTCATTTCAAGAAATGTCTTCTCATGTGAGGCCAGCTAAGCAGACTCCCCATGGCCATCTCTAATAAAGGACATGTACAGCTAGGTTTGCGCAAGCAGGAAAGTTATGACAAGAACTGCTTTGGTTGTATGAACTACGTGGTGTTTCTTCACTGGATTTTGGTGACGGCTTCGTTGATGGAGGTAGCGACGTAGTCTAAGTTCTTGGTGGTCAGGCCGCACATGTTGATCCGGCCGCTCGGCAGCAGATAGATGTGCTTTTCGTTGACCAAATACTCGACCTGCTTGGCTGTAGAGGAGACAGGAGGGCAGACACTGACTTAAGCAGTGGATACTCGAGAGGTCACAGGACACATGCCATCTTCCTTCTTCCTCCTTAACACAGAGGGGCTAAACAAAAGCAGCTACCGTGTCCTTTTGTGCAATCAACAAACAGAAAAGTACTCACTAGATCCTGAAAAGACTTCTCAGTAATTCATGTTCAATTTTCAGGACGTTGACAATATGACTACAGCAGCAGAAGGAGGAGCTTTGAATCCCAGATGGCCTCCTAGCCAAACCTTGCACATCAGATACCCCTCTCAACTGACAGCAGCCATCAGACACAAGGGAAATACCCTGATAGGGAAAACTGGTTACCCGACACCAGCTCTGGGTCTCCCCCCAGTCTGGCTGCTCAGTCCTGAGCATCCAACAACCTCCAGTCAGCATTTCACCTCACAGTACAGGAGCCCGTCACTGTGTACAGATAACCGACATGTGAGTGAACCAACAGGCTGTGACCCTATGACCCAGACCCTGTGACCTAGGACCATCACCTCCTAGTCTTTGGACCATTCACTCCTCAGCCTCCCTGGATGCAGCAGGGATTCCATGTTTGCAGAAAAACCCCACGCCTGGAAGCAGAAGGGGACAGACAGACACCTGCACGTCCTCATCACTACAGTGATTTTGTTTCTCTGCAAAACTGTGATAGAATTATAGCATATTTTTGACTTAATTAGCACATTAAAAACAGAGTAGAACAATAAATCACACAAACTAGTGTGAAAGTGTGGCATGCTAGACAGTGTTCTAAGCGCTTCAGTATTCTTGGTGATCACCTATCATTCCTATTTCACAGATGGGGCATAGGGAAAGTTCAACACTCTCCTCTGCCTCCTGAGTGCTGAAAGAAAGGCTGCAAACCACCACAAATGGCTGTATGCTTTCTTAATAAAATGAGTGGAAGGAAAAAAAATAGAACAAACTCTGTCATTAAAAATCAATGAGTGAAGCCGGGTGGTGCACGCCTTTAATCCTAGCATTTGAGGGGCAGAGGCAGGCAGATCTCTGAGTCTGAGGCCAGCCTGGTCTACAGAGCAAGTTCCAGGACAGCCAGGGCCACACAGAGAAACCCTGGCTTGGAACTCCCTTCCAACACCTCCAGAAAACAAACAAAAATCGTGAGGACACCCACAGCTAACAGAGCCATTCACCACTTTCGGAGACAGCCTCATTTCCATACAAATCTATAATACAATCGCGATCACATCTTTCTATTTATCTCCTTTGGTTTATTGCCTCGCCCATTTCAAGCTACAGATGACAGCCCTGACATTGGCTGGGGCCTCTAGTGTTTCCCTGACAACAGACCGCAACACATATCCCTCCCTAAAGCCACCAGGCTGACAGGGGTGTGGCCACTCTATACCAGTCTAATAGCAGGTATGCAGCAGGCACTCAGAAATTTCTTATTAAGAGATGGCTCCTCTATCATAACGAAACTCTACTGACAGCTAGCCAAGATCAAGCCTACTGGATTTCCCATCAGCTTTTAATCACAACTACCTACCCAATTTTTAAATTTATGACAAGGAGAGAGAACTTTGCAACATCTTTTCAAAAGCACTACCTGGAGACTGCAAAAGCCCCTGCTAAGTTTGGTTCCTAAGGAATCACATGTAGCAGTTATACTAATTAAGCTAAAGCCAAAGGCACTTGACAATTTATGAGAAACTGGTTACAAACTAAAGATCTAAGTTACAAATCCTGTTACTTCCCAGCTAGCTCTGACCCACTTTCCTACCTACAAAACTGAAAGTAACAAAATCCTGGGTCAAAAGGCCAGACCACAATAACGCTTTTGAGACTAAAGGAGGAGCTGGGGAGATCAGACTGAGAAAACCTAACTTGCTCTGGTCCAGAGTGACCTTACTCCACCTGTGTGCATGCACGTGCTGGGGGGGTGGGGGAGGAGAGGTGTGAAGGGGTCGGGGAGGGGCACTTACGGTTTAACCCAGTGAAACTGAACATTCCGATCTGCTCAGTGATGTGTGACCAAGTCCCGGGGGTCTTGAGAGCTTCTAACCGTGCCCTGAGTTCCGATCTCATGGTCAGAATCCGGTCAGCCATTGTCTTCACATTACCTTTCCTGGGACATGGGCAAGTGGTTGTCAGTTTCCACGCATGCAGAGAGGCTTCACAGAAATACATAGGTTTAAAAGCTCTAATTTAAGCAGGGTAGTGGTGGTGGTACACGCCGTTAACCCCAGCACTCGGAAGGCAGAGACAGGAAGATCTCTGTGAGTTTGAGGCCAGCCTGAGACGGACACACAGCCAGACCCCGTGCCTAAAACAAACACACAAAACCACCCTGCAATTCAGACTGAAAGCTTAGCGTGAGCTTGAAACCTGTCTATTGTGGTACCTGGGTTTCTGGTGGGGTGAATGAACAGACACACAGACACAGACACAGACACAGACACAGACACAGACACACAGACACAGACACAAAGGGGAAGAAGCAAGGACTGTGCTTGCAGATAGAGTCCAGCTGTAATACACTAACACCAACAGTATCATGTACTCCAATAGAACTAACTGATCTATTTATCATGCACTTAGCCACGACATGAAAGCCCTGGTCTTCTTAAATAAGATAAAAGACAGGTCTTCACCCTTATCGACCTTTCCGAGTCCGGTGGTTTCAGCTATCTTTGGTTAACCACAGGCAGAAAACATTATTTGGAAAATTCTAGAAGTAAGGATTTCATACGATTGAAGTAGCTGTTGTTGAAGTGCATGCTATCACAGCTCCACTCCTTCAGTGGTTACTATCAGGAGCCTTTCTACTGCGTCATCTATACACTAAATTTCATCATCTCTGCACAGGAAGAGAAGGGGAGCCCAAAAAGGGTCACACTGCCTTGAAGTCAGATGGTCTATTCTGTGGGAATCCCTGTCCTCCAGCTTTACAGAGGAAGACGGCTGTGGAGGAACCGACATCCACCACAGGGCTTCTCCACACTCAGATGCTGTGCTACCTGGCACAGGTGATATGGGTATCAGCACCCCTTTGAGGAATTACCTGAATTTCAGAGAGGCTAAAATAATCGCATCCTGAGGCTGGGGAGATGGCTCAGCGATCAACAGCACTGGCTGCGACTGAGCATAGGGTCCCCAGTGAAGGAGCTAGAGTAAAGGACCCAAGGATCTGAAGAGGTTTGCAACGCCATAGAAGGGAACAACAATATGAACTACCCAGTACTCCCAGAGCTCCCAGGGACTAAACCACTAACCAAAGAGTACACATGGAGAGACCCATGGCTCCAGCTACATATGCAGCAGAGGATGACCTTGTTGGGCATCAATGGGAGGGGAGGCCATTGGTCCGGTGAAGGCTGGATGCCTCAGTGTAGGGGAATGCCAGGTCGGGAAATGTGTGTGTGTGGGGGGGGTGTTGGTAAGCAGGGAGAGGGGATATGTAATGGGGGTTTTCAGAGGGGTAACGGGGAAAGGGGATTACATTTGAAATGTAAATAAAGCAAATATCTAATAAAAAAGCAAAACAAAACAAAACAACAACAACAAAAAACACTGGCTGCTTCTACCAGAAATCCTGAATTCAGTTCCCAGCACCCACATGGTGGCTCACAACCGTCTATAAAGGGATCTGATTTGGCATGCAGGTATCCATGTAGCAGAGTGTTCACGGAAGGAAGGAAGGAAGGAAGGAAGGAAGGAAGGAAGGAAGGAAGGAAGGAAGGAAGGAAGGAAGGAAGGAAGGAGGGAGGGAGGAACGGAGGGAGGGAGGGAAGGAAGGAAGGAAGGAAGGAAGGAAGGAAGGAAGGAAGGAAGGAAGGAGGGAGGGAGGAAGGAAGGAGGGAGGGAGGAACGGAGGGAGGGAGGGAAGGAAGGGAAGGAGGGAGGGAGGAACGGAGGGAGGGAGGGAAGGAAGGAAGGAAGGAAGGAAGGAAGGAAGGAAGGAAGGAAGGAAGATAAATTTTAAAAAATTGCATCCTGCCTCTCTAGGGATAAAAGGACAAAACCTAAAAGGCAAATGCAGCAGAGCAACTCGGCTATGCACTCCTGATTCCCGCCCTCCCCCATCAGGATCCCAGCCCCTTACCACTCCTTAAAGAGCTCAGGGTCAGAGAGGGTGGCGGCCACGATCCGAGCTCCCTGGGCTGGGGGATTGGACCACGTGATTCGTACAATCTTCTCCATCTGGGACAGGACCCGTAGGATGCTGTCAGACTCTTTTCCGACCACGGTCAGATTCCCCACTCTCTCATCTAAGAGGAAGGTAGGAGAGCCAGGCTCAGGCGCTGGCATGGTGTCAAGGGGCAGGGAGGCAGGGCTGCGACTCTGGAAAGCACTCACTGTAGAGCCCGAAGTTCTTGGAGAAGGACTGGGCACAGAAGAGCTCGAAGCCTTCAGACACAAAATAGCGAATAGCCCACGCATCTTTCTCTAGGTCTCCAGATGCAAAGCCCTGATAGGCTGAGTCAAAGAAGGGGAACAGAAAACGGCGCTGCGGGGAAGGAAAGCGGAGGGAGTCAGGGTAGGGCGTCCTCCGGAAGCGGCCTCAGACGTGGGCCCTTCCTTCCCACTTGGTGCCTGGAAGGAATTGCTACCCAGAGCCTTCCTTGTGTTTTCTTGTCTGTACACAGTCATTTATCCGCCCTCCACTCTTCACCCAGTTCCGTTGCACGAACTCTGAGCAGCAAACACCGGTTTCAGTAACCCTTCCCTTTTTTTTTTTTTTTTTTTGGTTTTTCGAGATAGGGTTTCTCTGTGTAGCCCTGGCTGTCCTGTAACTCCCTCTGGCTGGCCTTGAACTCAGAAATCTGCCTGCCTCTGCCTCCTAAGTGCTGGGGTTAAAGGCACAAGCCACCACTGCCCAGCTTGATAACCCTTAACAGTGCGCGCTATACTCCAAGGTCAAGATGCAGCTTGAGCAACGGGGCCGCTCCTTTCTGAAGCTTAGAGGTTCTGGTGTGTCAAGGATCCTTCTGCGGGAATTCCTGGGATGATTAGCTAAGTAAGTGAGGCCTGGCGACCCCAGGCTCCTCAGGTCAGTGCTGCCTTCCTTACTTACTAGCGTCTCAGGAGGAAGCAGGCTCTCCAGTCTAATCACTCTCACACTGTGAGGACAAACCTCTTCCCTCTCCTGAATGTCCAAACAAAAAAACCCGAGAGTGTGCCTCACTCACACCCCTGCAGCTCCCCCCATGTCAGGTCGGATCCTTGTAGCTCCCACGCCGACAACACCTAACTTCTCTCCCAGCTGACTCAGTGAGCTTCCCTCACATCTATTCCACACTGTCTTACCAGAGTGGACACTCCCGTTCCCCACCCCAGAACTCCAGGCAGTAAGGAGAATCAGTTCCTTAAATGCACATACTCTCCGCTTGGGTGGGGCTGTAGCCATGCCCCCCCCAACCCCCTGGACAATGCCTTATCTCCTCCTTTGAAAGAAGCCCATCACCAGCAATAAAATCTGCGCTGTATACCCCATAGAACTAACCCAAGTCTTAACTCACAATATTGGAATTCTTGAATACTAACCCCTTAGATCTTCCACAAAAGGCTATATGCTCTTCAGGGCAGGAGCTATATCTGCTATGTTCACTACCAGACCCCAATGGCACTCAACACCTAACAGTTGCTTAGTAAGTGTCCCATAAGCACGTTGATGGAGAATATATACTTTGAGCTAGAAATTCTCCTTTAGAAAGCAATCCTAAAGAGAGAAAGTTTTGCCAGGTAGTGGTGGCACACACCTTTCATTATAGCACTCAGGAGACAGAGGCAGGTGGATCTCTGTGAGTTCAAAGCCAGCTTGGTCTAGAGAGAGAGTTCCTGGACAGCCAAGGCTATACAGAAAAACCTTGTCTCAACAAAACAGATTAAAACAAAACAAAACAAGAGAGAAAGACTGTGTGTGTGTGTGTGTGTGTGTGTGTGTGTGTGTGTGGTTTACTACATAAATAAATCCGGTAAGAAATTTAAAATTAAACATTCCTCAACCTATTTACCCAATCCCCCAAGATGGCATATCTCCACAAAAGGATCATAAGGTATGAAAAATGATGCTACAAACCATTAAATATTGTGTAGATAAAGAAATAAAAGGGGGAAATGCTGCAAAATAAAATTAAGAAACTGATTCCTCCTTGTAGAACAGATGTACATTTTAAAAATCATGCACTGATACTCCATCCACCAAAACACTTAAAACTAGTGTCTGTAGGAGTAATATGATTTATAGTTAATATCTATAATCAAACCACAAGTGTCTGTAGGATAATAAGATTTACAGTTAATATCTATTTTCTTCTTTGAACTTCTCTCCATTTTCCGGATCCTTCAGAAAGCAGGCTGTACTTTTAAATAATTAAGAAATAACAACTCAATCAAATGACTCCACGCATGCGCCTTAACAGAGATGCTCTGTAAGAGCCGTTACCTTCATGACAGCAGCGATCTGCTTCCACTCCTCTGGAGTTGGGTCGGTCCCTGTTGGGTTGTGTGCACAGGCATGGAGGACAAAGATGGAGAACTCGGGAGCATTCTGAGGAGAAGAAGGATACGTCAACTCCGACAGAGCAGGGACACCCGGAGACACAGGGTCAGAGTGCAAGGGCAAGCATTAGCCATAGGGCAAGCAAGCATTAGCTATAGATAGATCAAGCATTAGCTATAGGGCAAGCATTAGCTATAGATAGGGCAAGCATTAGCCATATCCCCAGTGTCTCTCTCAAACACCTCGCTCTCTTTGCTACCTCAGAATCCACTCTCTGGTTTGGAGAAAGTCTCAGGTTCTCACTTATCAATGGATCCAAATGCTTTTCCTGCTACTCCTAAACAGAATTCTCTACTGCTCATCTGTGTCACCCACCTCCAGATCATTCAGGAAACCCTGGAGGTCAAGTCCTCTCTTCTCTGCATCCCAGTAGCAGTAGGGCCGAATGTCTTTAAAACCGGCGGCAGAAAACACAGCATTATGGTTCTCTGCGAAGCAAAGGGACATGTGTTAAATGTTTTTCAAACACAAGGGGGCAGAGTCAGGAGGAACACAGGTGAGCTTTGGGCCCTCAGGCTCAGTGTCCACTGGGTGTCATAGAGGCTAACTATTGAGTTATACCAGGAACAAGTTCAACCAGTTATAAGAACTCCAGACTTGCAGCCTACGACCGGGCTACCTGGCTCTTACGTCCACCTTTATGCAACCCTAAGCATAGAATACAATGCAAGACTACGGAGAATCTGGGCAAAGGTGTTCCCAGTCGAAACTGGAGCAGTAGCTTTCTCTGGCTGCTGCTATAATCCAGTGCTCAACGACTCCCCAAAGCTAGCCCTTCCAGGGATTGATTATATTTTCCATGCAGTCACTAAGTGTCATAGAGACAGCCCTCCCAGCTGCCTGGCTCGCCCCTCCACAGCTGGCAGGCTCACCCCAGGTTGGAGACGATACGTAGATTGGTGTATTCTTGTTGTCTGTACCATTGTACCATCGCCCTAAGAAGTCAGCTCCAATGCGAAGTGCGCCTGTCCCTCCCAGAGACTGCACACCTCCAACCTGAAAGAGAAGACCTGGGGTCACAGGTTGTTGACAATGGTGAGATCAGCTAATATTCAAAAGAGTAAGACAATCAATACTTTGTCTTTTTTCTGTCTAAAGACAGTGTACGAGTTCATCAGAACTTCCAACAATTACCGAATGATCCTATTACGCGCTCATATTTATATGTGGGGAAATGGAGAGACAGATGAGGTCCCTGCTCAGTCACCAATGGGCAGGACAGCCAGGTCTTCAATCTCACAGTTCTGACTCCAGGAGGAACTTCCATTCTGGGCACAGGTAGAAGGACCTAGGCTGCAATAATGTGTGTCTTGGAAGGGAACCTCATCTGTTGAGCGCCCATCCCAAGATCACTCCTCTCAGTAGGATCCTGGACATTTACTCCAAGCTGGCCCCTGACGCCCATCTAGCTATGGAATGCAGGCATATTAATCCCTGGAGACGTGTTCTCTCAAACACAGATGGCAGGCAGATTTCCCCTCCTCTGTTCAGTTTCCTCTCAGCCCAAAGAGACCTAATACAGGCAATAATGAAAGTCCTCTGCTTTACCATTTGGAAAAGTACCTTCACCTAGAGTCCCATTTGTCCCTCACATACTCTACAAAGTCCTATGTCCCCAGTTGACAAATAAAGAAACAGGCGGGGAGAAATCAATGGTTCACAAAAGGACAGACAGCACGGATGGGCGGGAATGGGGTCTCCCAGCTCTGGACCTGCTCACTCTGCATGGCGTCCATCACCTGTCTTTGATCTGACCCTTCAAATCCCAATGAGGCTTCAGCATAACTCTTTCAGCAGAGATAAAAGACATAAATTAAATGGTGCCTAATATGCCTACAAGATTAAGGAGAACAAAAGGATCACGTAAAAAAGTCTGTAAAAAAAGGGAAGCAACTAGGATGTTGTCTTAGTCAGGGTTTCCCTTGCTGTGAAGAGACACCATGACCTAGGCAACTCTTATAAGGACTGGCTTACAGTCTTTAATTTAATTTAATCGGGGCTGGTGGTTCAGTCCGTTATCAACAAGGCAGGAATCAGGCAGTGTCCAGGCAAACACGGTGCTGGAGGAGCCAAGAGTTCTACATCTTGATTGGAAGGCAGCCAGAAGACTGACTCCCACATAGCTAGGAGGAGGGTCTCCAAGCCCACCCCCACAGTGACACACTTCCTCCAACAAGGCCACACCTCCTAACAGTGCCACTCCCTAGGTCATGCTTAGTCAAACCACCACAGATGTAATACTAGAACATTTCCCTAGCTCAAGAAGGGCTCTGGGTCCAATCCCCTAGAAAAAGAGAGGCTGGGGGAAGAGACAGAGAGACAGACACAGAGAGAGACAGAGACAGAGAGACCGCAAGCACCAGGCAATAGAGACACACACCTTTAATCCCAGCACTCAGAATGCAAAGGCAGGTGGATCTCTATGAGTCTGAATGCCAGCCTGGTCTACAGAGGGAGTTCTAGAAAGGGCTGTTACAAAAAGAAACCCCGTCTCAAAACAAAACAACAAAAGAAAGGTGTGGTTTGAACACCACAAACTGAGGAGTCCCAGAGCCTGATCCCAGTTGATGGCGCTGTGGGTGGGGGGAAGGACAAGGGATATGTAACCTTTACCAGGTACAGTTCTGTGGGAGGAGTACTCACTGGGGAAGGGCGTTGAGGGTTTATGCCTCACTCCACTTCCTGTCCACTCTAGGCTTCCTGCACACCACTGAAGAAATAACTCTCAGCTCCTACCACCCCTCCCTTTCATGAAGGACCCGACCCCTCCAGAACCATAGTCCAAAATGAAGTCTTTCTCTATAAGATGCTTTTGGTCCTGGTATTTTATAATGGTACCAAAAAGTAATTAATGCCAAGAGACACAGCAATTTCCTAACAGTGGCAACTTCAAGAAAGACTCTAGGAATAGTCATAGTAGAAAAAGAGGGACTTTGTTCTGTAAATTGGTTTTCTTTAAGGTGTGTGTGTGTGTGTGTGTGTGTGTGTGTGTGTGTGTGTGTGTGTGTTTTGAGGGGGTCTATGTGTGGGTGTGCATGCCTACAGAGGCCAGAAACAGGTTTTGAAACACTTAGAGCTGGAGTTCCAGGCACCTGTAAGCCGCCCAGTGTGACTGCTCTAGGATCCAAATCCCAGTCCTCCAATAGAGCAGTAGGAACTCTTAACCATAAGTCGTCTCTCCAACCCTACGTGATGATTCCAAAGACACACAAAAAGATACATTCCTGTGTTATTTGTAAAACTTCATGATTAAAGAAACACAGTCAGCTATCTTGAATTTGTTTTGGCAGTGGTTCAATCTTATACAAAATTCACAAATACAGATGACCTTGAAGTAATGTGATGTAGGCATGGATGCAGTCATTATAGTATTTGAAATAATAAAAAGGTTAAAAGAAGAAAATCTCCCGTTAGAGGAGAAAAGTTGCCCGAAGTTGTTCTAAAACTCTAAGCTAACACTAATGCTAAAAGACAGATAGGAAAATAGTCCAGGGAGTAGAGGTCCTGAGGTTAGCCCTGCCCTCCCTCCTGTTCCAGAAGGACGGTGTGTCTGTCAGAACATGGGTACACAGGCTACACAGGACTAAAAACGATCCTGGAAACGATAAATTATAAATCCACTTCATTAGCATGTGCTTCTTTGACTCATATGACACATGAAATACTGAATTCTCAAACCGTCATGCCCTAAAAATTAAACACTAGATGGCTTCTGTGATACATGGGTTACTCTAAATATCAACAATTAACAGAAACTGCTTTTTGTGAATAAAGTAGCAACTGGTCATTGTAGAAACTTTTTGGCCCAGAGAGTCCTATATTTAGTAAAAAAGGAAAATCATTAATAATCTAAGGAAATAAGTTCAGACAATTCATGGACTCGCTCACTTGGACCAAAGTCACTAGACAGGCATCCAAAACAAGGAGCCAACCAGTTAAAACTGGGCAAGACCGTCTGCATCTCCTTTCTATGGTGACACGTGACTGCTGACATGTCAGGAACCCTAGGAACATATCAGATATCATAATTTGCTCATGTTGTTTCACTGTGAAGTGAGCAGAGCCCACCAGAAGCTGAATGAGGCTAAGGTCACACGTCACGTGATTTCCATAGCAACTCTCACCATATCTGATACACACCACCACACAAGTTCTTGCCCAACTGACTGAAGAAAGAGCCTAGTGCAGAAAAGACACATGGCAGGCCAAGATCCCTGGACTCCTTGAGGCAAGGGCCAAAGTAGGAGGCTGAGAGGAAAGGCATCAAGTCAGGTCTACTGTGGCTACCTGCTGTGCCCACAGAGACTCAGTAATGGCAGAGCCTGGAACACAGCTCTATGGACATTCTTTCTGAATCCTAACGTCTGAGAATAGTACAGTAAGAAGCAGCCGTGAGGGTCCCAGAAACTGGGCTCCTTCAAAGAAGGGGGTAATGTTGAATTTCAAGAGGAATGCTGTTTAAGAAAGACGACCTTACCATTTGCCTTCCTGTTCGTTCTTCACGCCTTGTCTCCACTACCCCTTCTCCTATTCTGGCCACTCCAGTTAAAACTGGATCCAGCCTCCCTCCCTTCCCCATGGCTAACAAAGCTCCACCCCTCTCTTTCTACAGCATTTGACAAGTTTAACACAGAAAATGGAAGGATGGGGCTGTCTCTGCGGTCATAGGTATGTTTGGTCACTGCAGGGTCCTAGCATCTAGCAACCTGCCCAGCTCTTCTGACAAGTGACTAAAACATCTGAGACCCTTAGAAGTTCTGTGAGCTAGCTGTGGAACATGTACAAAATGAATAAGCAAGCCATGATCCCTAGCCAGGATCACAACTTATGAGAGAAAAAAAAGCCTTATAAAGTCAGACGTTGTAGGAGCTGGAGCTCTTGCACAGGACCTGGTTTCAGCTCCCTGCCCCCACATGGTGAGATGACTCACAGTCATCTGAATCTCCAGTTCCAGAGGATCTGAAACATTCCCCCGACCTCCATGGGCACCAAGCATGCCCGTGACACATGTATGCATGCAGGCAAAATACTCACATATATAAAGTAAAATATTTTTAATCTAGGTACTAGAGTAAAGCCATAGTGAGTTCTGTTATTCCCAGACTTCAAACAGCCATGTCATAATTCAGAGAACATAAATAACCAGCCACGCCTGAGAAAGTGAACGATTCAGCAGAGAAGTGACCCTTGATCAGGCCTTGAAGGTCTCAGAGGAGCGGACTAGAGAGTCGGTGAAGCAAGGAAGGACATTCTCAGCAGAGGGAAAAACCAGGCATGGGTTCTGAGTCCTGACAGGTCTGTGGGTCTGCGGAACAGCGACACTCTTCACTCTTAGACTGGCAGGAACCTAAAGGACTAACACAGGGAGAGAGACGCCAAGCTCAATACTGGACCATACTCTGGAGGCAACAACGAAGGTGCGCCTTGTGGAGGAAGGGGGCAGGTGGCACAGTTCTCTTTTTATGAGGAGGAGCTCTCTACTTGTAGTGTGGAAGATGCTGTGAGATGAAGAGGAAGGAGAGTGGAGGCAGGAAGGCCAGCGAGGCCACTACAGCTCATGTCAGCTCTACATCAGCTGACGGACGGCTGAACGTGGCCCAGGGACGCAGAGAACTTCCAGGAAATAAGAAAGGCTCATAGCTCAGGAGTAGCTGGTACCCAGGGTAACGCAGATGCAGCCAAGTATCCCAAGACAGGATTTACATATCTGATGCCATAAAGACTGTCACTTAAGTCTGCTCTGTAATCAAAACACAATGAAGACGAGCTAGACCAAGAGAGAAGAATACGTCCCCAGGTCAAGGCCATGCACCGCAGGCCAGGCTCTTACAGCCTTAGAAGGTCAAAACCCAGATCCATAGACAGAGGAACACTGGCGACAAAGTAGTTGTGTGGAGAATACAGTTTTCTTAGAGAAGCAGCGCCCCTAATATGGCCTCTGTTTGCCCACAACAACCTCAGCTGATTAATCTACAGTGGATTCAGAGAGAGATAACCCATTCCCAGTTGCTCAAGTTCCCCACTTTGAAATTTCATGTCAAACTGCAAAGAGCAAATGTCAGAGAAATGCTGAGCCACAAATGGGACATCTATAACACACACACACAGAGACACAGGCACAGACACACACACAGAGAGACACAGGCACAGACACACACACAAAGACATACACATACACACAGACACACACACACACAGATACAGACATGCAGACAGACACACAGTTACAGACACACACACACAGGCACAGACACACACACAGAGACACAGGCACAGACACACACTCAGACACACACACAGGCACACACACAGACACAGATACAGACACGCAGACATACAGTTACAGACACACACACACACACACACACAGGGCTCAGGGCTCAGGGACCACTGAGGAGGGAATGGAAGCTTGGTTGGGGAGGACTGTAACACAACTGTGTGCTCTGGACAGGACAGGGTGCTGGCACTCACGGAGACACATCGGCCACGCTCTCCAACCTAAGACCGAGCAAGTCATCACTCCAGCATGGAGTGGGAAGGAGATCAGGCGGTCCCATCCCTAACTGGGGAGCTATTGAGCGTTGCTGGCTTCTGTGGGAAGGAAAGGTCAGCTTCTCTTAAGGCTGTGGCTCCTGGTAGGCAGCATGGTTGGCCTCATGCGCCAATGGATGGCCTTACACCTATGAATTTATGGGCAGCACAAAATGAACTCAGTGTATAGGTTTGTTTTTGTTTTCGGTTTTTGTTTTCAGTTTTTGAAGACACAGAGTTGGGAGGGGGTCTGTGAGAAACGGAGATGGGTATGACCAAAATACACTGCATGACATTCTCATAGGAGCAGTGAAATGTGTACATTTTAAAACAGACTGTCCACCTTCCGACTGGGAAACACAGGATTTTCTGGACAGCTCTCCCATACTACCCCCCCCAGACCACCCCACCCCCGGGGAACACAAATCCTACACTTTCTATTTTCCAAGGCAAGATGAAGCCTTACACAGAAGTCTAGCATGAACTTTGATTAATTACTTGTTTCATCAGTGACCTGGGTTCCAGGCCCTTCACCAGAGCCTCCCTGCTTCCGACACCTGTGGGAAGCGAGCCTGTGAGCTGCCTTTACTTCACCCTGTCATTCGGCTTATCAGCGCATCTGGAGAAGAAAAACCTGCTGTAAACAACGGGCGCGAGGACACCTCGAATGACTCCACAATGTGGACCTCACCACGTGTGAACTGTGGCCTGCATGCCATGTGGCCTGGCGGGGGTGTGTGTGTAGTGCAACTGATTTCACTTACACAACACCTAACCGGACTCTTGCTCTCTCTCCCCTCCCACCCAGCCGGCCAGGTTTACCTTGCTCAAACAACGCTTTCCTTAGGTAACCCCTGCACAAACTGTAGTCTTCCGGTGAGTCTCAATATAAGTGAGACCTGCTTCTGCCCACCGCTGTCCCTGGGCCACCTCTGGACCCCACCCGTCCCAAGAACAGGATCAATGTTTTCTTATCTTCTCTACTTTGTGGTTTTCCAAACCTAGATATAGTTTGGAGTCAATGTGGGCACCTTTTAAAAATACACCCATGCCAGGTAGATGGTAGTCTGCACACCCTGATCCCAGCACTTGGGAGACAGAAGCAGGCGGATCTCTGGGTGTGAGGCCAGCCTGGCCTACAGAATGGATTCCAGAACAGCCAGGGCCACATGGAGAAACCCTCTCTTAGATAGATAGTAGATAGATAGATAGATAGATAGATAGATAGATAGATAGATAGATAGATAGAAAAGAGAAAAATCTTCCATTGGGGTTGTGGGGAGAAAGAGGGCAGTGCCCCTCAAGATTCTGATTACCTGGCTTGGCGGGGGTTCGCAGGATCTAGCTTACAACTTGCAGGTGATACTAATAATATTTAGCAAGAGTGGAGAGCCAGAGTCCCACTGGGTACAAATTTGTAGCCCAAGGGTCTCCCTGTCCCCTGAATTTCACCATCAGCACTTCCCACCATACGCACCCTACCTCACGGTGTCTGCTTCTCACACACACCCATTCTCGCACACCTCTATAGTTCTAAGACAGGCAGTTCAATGAAAGCGCTTGAGGGAAACACTACAAGAATCACCACAGATAAGGAAGAGCGGGGAATTCTGGTTCTTGAAGGTTGAGGGATCACTGACACCTGAGAATCTGGGGAAAATTGAGGAAACTTTTCCCCAGAAATAAATAAAGTTCTGCATATAATTTCAGAGGAAAGGCCCTATGCAAGAACCCCTGATGGGATTATGAGCTACAAATTCTTGTCTTTCTAAATTCAAGATACAGAGATCAAGTAGGTAAATGATTTGCCTATGGCCAAAAGTAGTGGCAGAGATGAATCTATACTCTGAACTCTTCAGGGTCCATTCACTTCTCTTTGCTTGGCTTTTCCAGTAATGATGTCAATGCCAGGGGCTGAAATCTGATAATATACAGGACAAAACTGAGTAAGTGAAGCTGAGTTCCCTATACGGCCATAATTATCCCCTTACATCCTTACACTGACTAAAATATTTGGTGGGCTGGAGAGATAGCTTAGTCATTAAGAATGGCTGCTCTTCCAGAGGATCCAGGTTCGATTCCCAGCACCCACACAGCAGCTCACAGCCATCTGTAACTCCAGTCCCAGGGGATCCAATGCCCTCTTCTGGCCTCCTTGGGCATCAGGCACTCACAGAACAGCACAGGCATTAATTACATGCAAGCACAATGCTCACACACATAAAATACATAAAAATTTAAAAGAGGTCAACTTACCTTCAAAGAAATAAGTAACAAAAATGTATTTTCTGAGAATTCTCAAGACATAACTTTCAATGCCTTCAAGCAAACCGAACTTTTAATCTTTTATTTTCAGACATTTATCAGTTGTGTGGATAGTGATGAGAAACTATCCGCACCCCAAACTCACCCGATTCTCCCTGATAGCTGGGCTATTGTCCCCAAGTACTAGGCGAGAAGCACAGCTCCGGAACTCTGCCAGGCCCAGGATGGGTAGGTACTCGTGGTTGAGGCTATTGTCGTTAGCAATCTTCTGTTCGACCTTCCTCACTACTGGCAAAACCCAGGGCTGAGAGTCATCTGTGCGGTATGCTGAATGGAAAAAGAGATGCACATGAGCATCAGGCATTGTCCAAGCCAGCGTGTGTGACTACGGACAGAGAAATGGCCACCACCTTCTAGCCAAAGCAGGACAGAGACAGAAACACAGAGTGCATTCACTCACTTGATGCATCGAGTCCTGGGTTAGTGCTGGGCACACAGGACAGCCTCGCCTCCCCCCCCCCCCACTCAGATCATACAGCTTTTAATGTGATCTCCAGAACTGGAATGCTGATATAAAATTGGGATGCTATAAACACTGACAAAGCAAGAGAGGGGCGGTGTCTGTGACTAGAAGCCATTTCTGCGATCAACTCTCTATCATCAACAGCCCAGAGATTCCCTCCCCATGCCTCCCAAGAGCGTTCCAGAAAAGTCTAGGTTGGACGTGTCTAAACTGCAGCCCCCAGCCTGGATAGCTATCAACATGACCCAACAGGTTTGCAGACAATGACAATGTCATAATGCAATGTCAAAAAGGTTGAATGCATCTGGCTTGGAGCTGCTTCACAAAATTCTCTGCATCTCCAAACACAACCACGGAGAAAGGAGGAGAAAAACCAAAGAATGTCCCCTCCTCCAGTTGACGTAAAAATGCAGAAGTGTGTCACCACACAGGAAGCCTCTGTGACAGCCTGGTGCACACCCACTGGTTACACAATGACCAAGGATCCATTTAAACGCATCTCTGTCCTCTCTGCATATTTTGAAATCAGCCGTGTTTACATTTTCACTGTTCGGACACACTCGCGGCCTCCCATTACCTTGATCTGATTTTATCCATTCACAACATTTAATCAGGCTCCATAGTCAACTTCTAGGCACTCCTTCAACATTCTAGTGCATTTAGCACACTCTCGGGCTGCTCTGACCTTGTCTCCTTCCCATTTCCTCCTACACTGCTCTGAAGTTAGGCTGGATTCTGCAGGCAGCTGCTTTGGCCTTGACCAGAACCAATAATCTCTGAGCTGATCCCAACCGGGGTCACTTCTGTCTCTACTGAGTGAAGTAGCAATCCTACGTCGGTGCAGGTGAGACCAAGCTCAGAGTGATTTGTGTGCATCTTAGGGTGTCTTCCTGAACAACACGCATTAACTCTAAAGACTAGCTTAGCCCAAAACATAAACACTTAACATTAAACAACACAGTCCCAGCATTCTGCTCCCGGGCATGAATGCACAACCTCCTCATCTCTACTGCCAGCGTGCATATACTTTTATTAAACACGGATCATACCATCACAGGGTTTCCAACATGCATGTTTCTTTTTCACTTGATAATATTTTATAGGTATATTTTTAATTAGCTTGCTAAGCTAATGGGGCTTCATTTATTTAATTTTATTTCATGTACACTGGTGTGAGGGTGTCAGACACGTTGGAACTGGAATTACAGACAGTTGTGAGCTGCCATCTGGGTCTAGGGATTGAACCCGGGTCCTTCAGAAGAGCAGACAGTGCTCTTAACCACTGAGCCATCTCTCCAGCTCTTGTGAGTATCTGTTATCATCCATATCATTCTGACATGTGATGTATCTTCATGCCCCCACTCCATCCTCTGCATCTGCCTAGTTCCCAAATCCCCCACACCACACCCAAATATTGTTAGTTTCACATGCATCTGTCTAGAATCTCCCTGTAACACACAGGCAAATCTGGCTTCCTGCATTAGGTAATCTACAGCATACTACACATTGTACCATCCCTTGCTTTTGCCACTGAAGACTCTTCATGTATATGCAGAGAAGGATTCTTTGTTCTTTTTCACATCTGCTTAACCGATGAATAAACCATTATTTTATTTTGACAGCCTCACATTGGACGTCCAAGTCGTTTACTGTACAGGCTATTAACACAATCGTTTACTCTGTGGGCTATTAAACAACACTTCAGGGAACCACCCCATATACATGTCGTCTCATGTGTCGACAAATACTTCCGTAAGATGCAGACTGGAAACAGACGTGCTGATGGATGCGTGTTTGGACAGATACTTCCACATGGCTCTCCAGGGCCCTCCATGACAACATGGACAGGCAACGTGAAGAGCGTCCGCTTCCCCACAGCCTCACCTAGTAAATTCCCAGTATGAATGTGCACTCTGTGTCAAGGCGGTTCCATTTGCATTTCTCTTATTACAAATGCAAGTGGAAACTTTTCATATGCTAAGCCATCTACGCCATCACCATGGGTGAGATAACACTCTTTCCTAAGCATGAATTACTTTAACCGTCATTTCAATTATCTGCTACTAGAAACACTGTGTTGAATATTCCTGTACCACTAAGCATGAATATATTCACAGAAAATACTTCTAAGCGTAAAACTACCAAGCCAAAATGTATACAACAAACAAAATACGTTAGCATTTATAAGACCATTTTGGGTCATGTATTTTTAATAGAAATAAGTGTTTTCTATTCCATCAGATAACTGTATTTTCCAGAAATGAGTCATCTATAAGTCCAAGAAATATATCAGAATAAGTCCAAGAAATATACCATATTTCTGCATAACAGAAATGTGGACTGGAACCGCCCCTCGCTACTATACTCTAGTCTCTGGGCTAGTGGTTGACTCTGGTGAATCAACCACAGAATATGACTCATAGTCTTTATATACTCTAACTGCCTTCAACAAATATTAAAAGTTTACTTAACCAGGTGGAACCTGGTTGGGTTTCTTTAAAGACGTATTAAAATACCTCCTTCTGAGAAAGAGCTGTTCTGGGTACAGACCACCCGGTCAGATCCGAGGCTAACACTGCCAACGTGCTCCTGGAAGTCTCTGGGGGATTTGATTTTAGATGGGATGTTATTACTGTGAAGGTCCTTAATTCTACCAAATCTTCTTCCTTTGAAACCCAATATAATGTTGGGAAATGTGGTGCCTGTACCAGTCCCAGCAAGCAGAGCCGAATAAACTGGATGGTGTGTACAGAGACAGTTATAAAGAGATGCTCTCCTGTTGGGGGTCCTACCACTCCGGGGCATTTCAAAAGGGGACTCAGGAAGTCACGGAACGGATGCATGTCTGAACCACGCAGAAAGGATAGCATGCAGACTCACCACAAGTATAGAAAAGTCAGTCCTATTAACTTTACATCTGTGACTGGATATTGCATACATGATATGACATAGCTATGCCACATGTTAGTATCTATGATGTCATTCCTAAATTATTGTAAAACATGTAGGAGAAAGAAAAAGCCACTGTGCTGTTGTTCTTACCATTGTTATACACTCTGACCATCACCCTGCTCAAAAGAAAACTACGCTGAATGCTCAAGAGTGAGGCTACCTATACTGTGAGAAGAGGAGAATTGCCCAATTTAGCGGCTCCCTTCCCGATTTCTCCCGGGTTCCATTAAGGGCATAACCTAGTGCGCTGCCTGTGGGTAGGGCAGGAATGCTGACTTCTCTGGGTGACTGGAGCGAGGAAGGCAAGCATGAAGGCCGTGCCTCCTCTCCTGCGGAGTGCTTGTACCTGCCCTGTTTTGTTCCCATTGCCCAATCCTCCTGCCACCCACTCACATTTAGCATTCAACAAGCACTCATCCCCTGTGCCAGGCTACACTGAGATATCCCATCTTCCAGGAAACAGGGCATGCTGAGCCTTTAACTCTCCATGGTAGGTCAGGGAAGATCTTACAGAGGATGAAGTTTGAACAGTGAATAAAGGGAGGGTTGAAAGGGCAGACAGGGGAAGAGGGATGTTCCGGTCTGAGGGACACTTGCACAAGGTCCTCAGTAGTAGGACAGCATAAGCTATTTGAGACTCTGCAATTCCACGTCTCCTGAGCAGGCTCTGTGGAGAAACCACTGGGAGTTTACGGATTGGGGAGTTTCTTTCAAGAACCTTCTGTTTTAATGGGAACACCCAAAAGGGGTGACACCAACCGCTGTACATTTACAGACTCGTCTGAATGACAACAGAGTCAAACCCCAGAGGACCAAGAGCAGAAGGCTCCCGAGGTGATCCAGAAGAAATAACGAAGTCCCCAAAAAAGGCAATGATGGCGGGATAAAGGAATGGGAAGAAAGCAGGCGGACACCTCTGAGGACGTGACAAAGCCAAGAACCCAAAGCAGGTGGGATGGGGGAAGGGTGGCTGGCGATTCCAACATCCATCGAGTCTGGATAATGTGTGGGTGGTGGGTAGGGAGCTGGCGAACATATGGCCGTAAGAAGGGCCCTAGAAGGAGTCTCAGGATAGCGAGCTCTCATAATTATAGACACTCCTGGAAACAGAAGCCAAGGTAATAACAAGGATTTACTAAATACTTTGTACATTTTCTTTATTCTCATTTAATTATTTTAACAAACCACAAAATACATAGGTATTAGGAATCTGGAAACTGAGGCCAGAAATTATTTGCCAAAGATCATAAAGATAGTAAGAGTTAGGCTGATACTACTGAATTCAAGAAAATTTTGCACTTGGGCTCAGTCGGTCTCTCCCTCCCTCTCCCGCCCCTCCCCCACCCTTTCTGTAACAGGTGATGCCTAAGGAAATTCTAAAGCCCTCAGCCCAGAGCACTGTTCCAGGAGCCTTCTTATCAGAACACCGCTGAGCTCTGTGACCTATGCCTGTCCTTTCATCCTGAGCAGGCTTCCAGGGCAGTCACAAGAGTTACAGACAAACCCAGGAGTCCTGCTTGCAGAAAGGAAGAACAGAGAATTAAATGGCAGAACTAGCGCCTTCATCCCCCTGTGGGGTTCCCCTTCCCTCACCTACCTGCACCCAAGAGCCCATGCACACAAGCCTCTAAGTCCTTCTCCAACTTCTGTTCTGAGATACAGCGCACCTAACCAACAATCCCATCTCAAGAGGTGAGAAACCACATCAAAAACTACTAAACTAGACCAAAAGAAAGAGGGATAAGTTCTCATTTTAAAAGGGGGAAGAGGGGAGGAAGAAGACTGGCTATTTTAGAGAGAGAGAGAGAGAGAGAGAGAGAGAGAGATGGCTCTGCCTCTGAGTGCCTGCCACACATGTGAGACCTGACTTCAGATCCTGGGCACACACATAATGGGGTGGGCATGGGCATGTAACCCTAGAGCTCGGAGCAGTGGGGACAGGCAAATCCCTGAGACCACTGGCCAGCTAGTCAGCTATCAGTGAGCATTAGGTTCAGTGAAAAGAAACACTGTTTCAAAAGATAAAGTAGAAGTAGTAGTGTAACACACTCAGTGTCAACAGCTGGCCTCCACATGAATCATACAGGCTTATGCTTCTCACACATACACAGAGTAAATTAAAAAAATAAACAGGACACTTTGTATCAAGTTGGACTTGTGTCTCGCTGTCCTAAAAAGCTTTAAGAAACACTAAGCCCACCAGCTCCATAAACTTAACAGTGGAAACTGGGGCCCGCTGCTCCGTTTACCGACAAGAAAGCTATTGAAATCAGTCCAGCAAGAAGAAAAATCTCCCGGGGAAGCTGTCTGCAAATAGGAACTGGCTAATGAGATTACAGTTTATTCTAAAACAGCCCAGCATTGCTAGCTAGAACCTGAGAGGGAGCATTTCCATTACCTTTGGCCTTGGGAGGAGCAACCTTCTCAATCAGTAATTAATTTCCTTTACAGAGAATGTGCTGAGCACGTAGAAAGGGGCCTTTTATTCCCCTGTTTTGATTACTCCTATGTGAGCATCTATCACCCACACAGAACAGGTCAACGTAATGATCACATAGGACTATATGCAACCCCTTTCATTACAGATCACACTTCATACGTAATTGTTCCTGGCTTACTAACCCTTGGTTAATTGACCAGGTCAATACAATTACCCCACACTGTAGCACTATCCTATTAATAGAATCCTAAAGGTGCTGGGGAACCTTGGAGTGGGCTTTTGAAAGACTTTGTCATTCATTCCCCGATACCTCATTCTTCCTCAGCTTCTACATCAGAGCTGCAAGGCACCCAGGTCCCAAGCCTCTTCTCTCTTCAGGTTATATGGTTACCCCCAGACCAGCTGAAGGTATCCGAAGCAGAGAAGAGTCCAGAGACCCTGAGGCCTGAGCCCTGCCTAGAATCCCAACTCTCCCATCTAGGAATCAAACTATACTTTCTCCCTGGGCTTCAGCCACCTTCCTTGCAAACAGGAGAGCAAGAAAGCACTCTCCCAGAATCCCTTACACGCCTAACTCATTTGCATGTTCTTAGGTTCCCGGAAAGAGTGACAAAGACTGGTCCCTACTGAGATGAGTATCTGAACCAGAGGCTCACTCGGGTCATCTGGCTGGAGGTTTTCCTGTGCATGAATATTTTATTTCTGAACAGATGTCATAAATTTCATTTTTCGGATCTTAGGCTGAACATTTTTATTCAATGTCTTTCAAGAGACCCACCCAAAGAAACGACAAACAACAACAGAAATAGCTCACACTTACATAACTCCTACTTATATATCAGACTCCACACAAAGCACTGATTGCTTTAAGTCACCATGAAAGTCCTGACCATGAAAGGATGGGTCAAGCAATCGACCTTGCTAGCTAGCTCTTCTAGCTTTATTAGGCTGTAAATAAACACTTGGAGGTTCTGGGCTGGATTTAAATAAAGAGCTTATAGGGTAATTGTGATTTTTATTCAAGACAATCTTTCAGTATTTCTCCTGTTCTGGGGGCTGCTAAAAACATCAAAATTCTCTCCATTGGCAAAACAACGGAATACTGACCTTTTTATGTTTTCTTTTGAAAACTTTCAAACATACATAGAAGTTGAGAAAATAGTATCTATCATTTATGTCCAGACAACAACAATAAAACAGCACTTTAGGATTTTTCACTCAGCCCTTCCCATTCCTTGATGAAGTTTTGTGTGTGTGCGTGTGTGTGTGTGTGTGTGTGTGTGTGTGTGTGTGTGTGTGTGTGAGAGAGAGAGAGAGGGGGGGGGGGAAGAACAGGGCTATGTTTGCACATCCTCTCTAAGAACCTAGACTGTGAATCCCCTTCACCCTCTGCTTCAAAACAATTCCATTTCTTCTTTCTAACCTTCTAGCGCTATCAGTTCGGGTTGGTTCCCTGCTGAGAACATCTTTCCGTTCACCTTTCTCTCCTTGGTCAGCCTCCGCATGTGGCCAAATGCAAACTAAACATCAAAATGCCAGCTATGACAAAGTCGCTAGAGGCTCGAGTTAAAAGGGCTTTAGAGACTTAATAACTCAAGCGACCTTGGCAGAAGGCTAACTTGGTTCAAGGCAAACAACCAGGAAATGAAGACCCAGATGTGTGAGGCCCGAGGTGGGACACCTCATCTGCTCCACTTGGGAATAAACCAAGCCTACATCTTCCCTGTGTGCGTTTACAGACTTCCCAAGTGCTACTCGGTCAACCCGGACCACAGCTCCATTAGGCTAACAGCTCTTTCATTCCCAGTTCCAGCTGACTATGACACTGAAGCTACCAGACTTCTCTCTCCCTCCCCATCGTTGTTTTATTACAAGTACTAGAAAGAACACAGGGTGGAGAGACAAAAACTGCATTTGTGTCCCAGATGTTACATCTGTTCTGCGTGACCTTGAACACCACCTCTTTCCAAGGACTCTGCATCGCCATCTGCAAAATGGGTAGGTCGATGATGTCCTCGTGGTCCCAGACTTCTCTCCTACGTCCCCTCTCAGGGAGGCACCAAACTAAGTCTCAGCTCCTCCTACGCCCACCTCCCCTCAAGGCTGCTCGCATTCCAGGGTACTGCATCCTTACCTCCAACGCC
The DNA here is from genome assembly GCF_947179515.1 of Apodemus sylvaticus. NCBI lineage: Eukaryota > Metazoa > Chordata > Mammalia > Rodentia > Muridae > Apodemus > Apodemus sylvaticus. The sequence goes on along the minus strand of NC_067472.1, from coordinate 18,130,154 downwards.
GAGGTTAACCTTGCGGGGATCTGGATCATCCCGGAAGTCCGCAGTGAGCTTAAAGACCAGAACCGGCGGGGCTTGTGGAATCTGGGCAAAGACTGATGGAGGTGCCATCGCGACAGAATGTGCCGAGACCTCGAGCACGAGCCGGGAGCTGCTCGGTGCGGTGCGGGGTCCGGTGACTGGAGGAGACTCTCACCTTCGCCGGCAGGCGGGGCAGCCCGCGGCTTCCAATGGCCGAGCCGCGTCCGGAGCTTGGCAACGCGCTTAACCAATCACACCCTTCCGACTAAGAAGGGTCAGGCGGGACAAGCCTCTGCTAGCCAATTCGGGAAGAGGATCTTATCGGAGGCTTGTATGATGCAACCAATGCAATGTACACCGGAGGAGGTGTAGGCAGAGACTAGGATGATTGGCGTAGCGTGTTCCAATCGCTGAGGCTTTTATTCCTTGGGGTGATGAGGATGGTGCGGGTGGCGGGAGTCCCCAGAGGACAGCCTCCTGACCTTCTGGGGCCTGGAGACCTGGGGCGGTGGCCTGCCCGTGGGAATAGTAGAGAACAGGTCTTTCTGTACCCGCTGAGCAGGTGCGCACGTTCCTGCATTGGCCAGGCCGGGCTGACAGCCAAGTCCCCGGCACTGGGCTCTAGTGGTCCGCCTGGACACGCTGTACCCGATCGTGGGTGACCTTGACCATCTCCACTTAGTGCTTCCCCAGAAAGAAACCTGGGACTGTTGTCTGCCTTGATCGCAGGCAGGAGACCCTGCAGAAAGGGATGAGCACATGCCAGTTTGACAATTTTACCACCACCCCCACCCCACGCCCCGATAGGTAAGCGGGGAGGGGAAGTCTAGCCCTAAAGGACCTTCAGGGATCTGCTGATGCCTCCCCCTGCAGCATTCCTCCCACGCGAGCTGTCATCGATTGGCAGATACCCAAACTGCTGCTTCTTTTTGTCAGGTCAGGCTGCTCCTTCCCCCTGAGATTCTATTTCTGTCCAGATCCTTTCTCCACCTGTTGACCTTGAAGATTCACATCTGTCAGCCAGCCATAAAACCTCTTAACACTCTGTCTGGTTAGATGTCTCTCTTTCCTGTGCGTTGGACGTTACAATTTTAGAAAGTCTCCTGATGAGTAGGAACCTAACTCTGGAGCCATGCACGTTAGATTTAGATGCTGGCTGCCCCTGACCTACTTCGGCAGGCCTGTTCCTGCTCTGAGAGAGGGAGATAATAGTGTTTTCCTCCGGGTTGTTGTGGGGATTAGGTAAGTTAAGACGCATAAAGTGTTTAGTTGCATACAGTAAGTGCTCTCTAAATACTAGCTTTGTTAGAGCACAGGGTCCACACCCCCTTGGAGATGGTATGATGTTTTGCCTGGGATCTGGCAAATGCTGGAAGGAGCCAGTTCCTTGGTATTTTGTGAGAAAACAGTATCATGGCTTCCTTTGGTTAACATGATAAATCTTCCCATGAGTTTTCCATTCAGAGGATGAACTTAGACCATCGCACCTTAAGCAGTACTTGCTAAGTTTTTCTGTTTTTTTTTTCTTTTCAAGAATATCGCCTTGTTTTTTTAAGGAAACTGCCCACAGCATTTCCATTAATGTTTTCCCCTGCCAGTCACAAGCTAATACTGAAGGTCCAACAGCAGTGTCATGTACTTTCAGTACTTCCAAAAATCACAGCCGGAGGGCAACTCGGGAGGGGCGTTCTGCAACCCAGCCTTCCTAGAATTTCTTTTGGAAGTGTGGTCTTCACAACATTAGGCAACAATGTCACGGTCACTCCCTGCGTCATTCCCAGGGAGAAAAGCAACCCTGGGTTACCTAAACACTGTCAGTTCGGCTAAGAACAAATAAATATCTGTGTGTGTGTGTGTGTGTGTGTGTGTGTGCGCGCGCGCATGCCTGTGTTTAGTTCAGTTAGGTACACAGAAAGCAGCACTTATGGGCAGGGGCAAATACGCACATGTCTGCATCTGGGCGTGGGGACCAGAGGTGAATGTCAGGTGTCTCCCTCAGTTGCTTGAAACTGGGTCTCTCACTAAACATGAACCTCACAAATTCAACTAGACCCTCAGGTTAATGAGCTCCAGAGACTTGCCGGTCTCTGCTCTCCAGCACAGGAGACACTATTGGTTTGCACATGTGTCCTAGGGTTCCAAACTCACGTCCTCCGTCGGGCTTGTACAGCAAGCACCTTTACCAAGGAGTCATCACCCCAGCTTCCAAATAAATGCGCATTGACGGCCTAAACAGCTCCACAGTCAAGCCTGTGGTGACAGGGTGCTGGATAGTTTTATGTCAACTTGACACAAGCTATGAGAGGAGGGACCTCAGTTGAGAAGAGGCCTCCGTGAGATCCACCTGTGGTACATTTTCTTTATTTAGGATCAAGCAGGAAGGGCCCAGCCCGTTGTGGATGGTGCTGTCTCTGCAATAGTGTCCTGGGTTCTACAAGAAAGCAGGCAAGCTGAGTAAGCCAAAGGAACAAGCCAGGAAGCAGTTCCCCTCCATGGCCTCTGCGTCAGCTCCTGCCTCTAGGTCCTAACCCTGCTTGAGTTTCTGCCCCAGGTCACTTCAGTTTTGGACTTTGATGTGGAAGTGTAACCAAAATAAGCCCTATCCTCTCCAACTTGCTTTTGGTCCTGGTGTTTCAGCATAGAATTAGAAGGCCTATTAGTTAGACAAATAGGGACAAAGAAGGTGCTATATACGGTTGTTCTTCCTGTCCTGTACATAACACCTGAATTTTAGAGCATTGGAAAGGTGGGAAGGATGCCTAAGTTATAAGATCTAAATGTCTTCTTCCAACCTCCTGCCCCCAGTAATGTGAAGTTCTTGGATTTTTTTGTTTGTTTGTTTGTTTAGAACTCTTCTGTCTTGAACCTTGTAGGCTACTCCCTGAGTAAAATACCAAACTTGAAATAAACAAAATGCCTTCCAGGTCGTTGCTAATTTTAAAGCTTTGCCTTAGAATTGACTCAACACTGCCCCCTTGCTGAGGAAATGATCCAAACTTATGAAGAGTAGAATCAGGCAGGGAAAAAGAAAGGGCAGCGGAGGTCAGAGGACAGAATCTGGATAGTCCCATCTGCTACCCACGAGTTTCTAAAACTGCTCAAGGAAAGTCCTACTGTCTCCTTTCTGGCTCCCACCCCACCCCATCCTCACCTCTTTTCTTCATAAAACAAAATAAATCTGCAGAAGAGGCATTGGGAAGCCACCTGGCAACCGGTGTATCTGGATCATTTCCAAGAGGCAGGGTGTCGGTGGCAACTGTCCGGGACTCTTAAGCGAAGCCATGCCTAATTAGTTCACTCCATCTTACCCCTGAATGCCCAAGCATGTCTAAACTTAAGAACAAGTTGGGGAGGTAAGAGTTTATAGCACTTTGCACTCAAACACAAAAATGCTTTGGGATACTTACATGTATGCTGTCGCTAAGGGCACTTAGAAGCTGAGTTTTATGCTGAACCAATATTTCTTTAGAAACCTAAGCTGAAAGCTGGGCATGGTGGCGCACGCCTATAATTCCAGCACTTGGAAGGCAGAGGCAGAGGCAGGCGGATTTCTGAGTTCGAAGACAGCCTGGTCTACAGAGTGAGTTCCAGGACAGCCAGGGCTACACAGAGAAACCCTGTCTCGAAAAAAACCAAATCCAAAAAACAAAAAAAAGAAAAAGAAAGGAAGAAAGAAAGAAAGAAAGAAAGAAAGAAAGAAAGAAAGAAAGAAAGAAAGAAAGAAAGGAAGGAAGGAAGGAAGGAAGGAAGGAAGGAAGGAAGGAAGGAAGGAAGGAAGGAAGGAAGAAAGAAAAAGAAACCTAAACTGCCACTGTGTGCCAAATGGTGGGTCCACCAAGCACAAAGCTCACTAAATGGTTGTATTCTGGGATGGATGGTAACTGGATTCTCTTGCTAAAGAAAGCGGACAGTTTTCTGCGTCTCCCTCAGATTAACTAGCTGGGTCCCGGGTAAGCCTGAGTGGAAGCTTAACTCTGCCTAACCGCACTAGGTTGGTCTGCCTTATGGACAGCTCCTCTGCCAGCACATCCCCAGACCCAAGCCCCAGCTACCTCATGGTTTGTGCCAAACCAGGATGTGTTTTGCTGTGCCTTATCTCACAGAAAGACACACCCAGCGAGGCCTGGAGCCGACGGCATCTAAACTTAGTTCTGGGCTGGATACTCACATGTGCAGGTTTTATTTAAGGCTCCAAAGATACCAACAGGCCTGAGTGCTGTGAATGCTACCCTCTACTGTTGACTGTAATTAACTCCCCCAGCACCATTTAGAAATCGTTGTGCTGTGTAATTTTTGTGCTTAAGAAGTATCCTAAGTACAACAGTTAAAAGCCTGACCTCTGGAAGTGGATTTCCTCTGCATGTCTCCGTTTCCTCACCTGCAATATGAAGGTAATGATAGTTCTATCACAGGGGGTTGCCAGGAAGATTAACTTGTTTAATGCAGTTGAGCGGTTCTGTGTGAAAGCCCTTTGAATTGCATCTCACAAGAACTCCGGCAAATGCCAACGGTGTTCGTCAAGTGTTAATAAGATTCGTCATCGTCTCTGATATCACAAACTCTGCCTTGAGAGTTCTTTAGGCTTTTTAATTGAACGATGAGTAATGCAGGTGAATTATATCTAAGCTTGGATTCAGAATAAAATTCCAGTTTTGCTCTGGGTGGGAGTGGTGGTTAGCCCCCAGCGCTCGGGAGGCAGAGGCAAGTGAATCTCTGAGTTCAAAACCAACCTGGTCTACAGAGCCAATTCCAGGCCAAAATACACTGAGAAACCTTGTCTCAAAAAACAACAACAACAACAAAAATCCAGCTTTGCCTCTGACTAGCTTTTGAGACATTGAGTTACTTAATGTGTCTGAGTTCAACTCTTTTTTCTGTTAAGTTGTAGCATATAGACGTGTTTACAGTTAGCACGTGGGTAGAAGTTATTATTATTGTCATAGAGATTACACTTTAGTCCCTAGACAGCGGAAGGTGATGGTTGAGCTCCTCTTTGAAGTCTGTTTGATCTGGCCTCTTAGTGCCTATGCTCTCTGAAATATATTCTAGATGGAGAAGAGGCCAGGTGTGGCAGTACATGTCTATAATCCCAGCATTTACAAGGTGGAGGGAGAGTTTGAGATCAACCTTAGCTACTTACTAATTCTAAGAAGTTTTTGTAGCAATCTATAAGTGCTTAAAAATGTAAAGGAAACAAGATATGTTCAAAAATGAATTAAAATATGAACATGGTACTAATAGCCTTTTGCATCTTTCTTCCCAAGAGAAAAAAATCTTAGAAACCATCCCATAATTCTCCTACCATCTGGGGGAAACCTTCAATTCCACTTAAAACAGTGGTTCTCAACCTCCCTAATGCTGCAACTGTTTAATACAGTTCCTCATGTTGTGGTGACCCCCAACCATAAGATTATTTTGTTGCTACTTCATAACTATAACCTTGTTACTGTTATGAATTGTAATGTAAAGTCTGATATGAAGGAAGACCCTGAAGAGCTGAGAGGTCTTTCACCCATAGATTGAGAACCACTGACTTAAGATAGAAAAAATAAATAAAAATGCATAAATCACAAAAAGAACTATACTGCTTAAGCAAAAACAAAACAAAACAAAACAAAAATACTTCAGAATGGGCCTTAAAATCTAAATAGATTTCTCCCATGCTGCCCCGTGTCTTTTGGTTTTTTTGTTTGTTTTGTTGTTGTTGTTGCTGTTGTTGTTTTGAGATTTAATTTCTTGTGTTTTCATGAACGGATGCTACTGCATGTGCTCAAAGAGGCCAGAAGAGGGCATCGGATGCCGCGGAGCTGGGCTTACAGGCAGGCTGGAAGGGATCTGATCTGGCAGCTGAGCCTCCTCTCCAGCCCCTTTGTATCTACATGAGCTGTATCCTTTCCCCTCTGTTTAGCTGGACATGATCTCAAGCCATAAGCTTTGGTACAAGGTGGATGCAAACGAAAGGTAAAGAAAGGGCACGCTCGACGTCTTTGCCGGAACACAGTGCCTGTTAACTCCTAAAGCAGTATCTTAAGACACTGTAGCCAGGCAGTGGTGGCGCACGCCTTTAATCACAGCACTTAGGAGGCAGCGGCAGGCAGATTTCTGAGTTTGAGGACAGCCTGGTCTACAGACGGAGTTCCAGGACAGCCAGGGCTACACAGAGAAACCCTGTCTCGAAACCCAACTTCCCCCCACCCCCCGCGCGCGCGCACACACACACGCACACACACGCACACACACACACACACACACACACACAAAACACTGTAAACACTATAGTCAATCAATGGCTTTTGCTCAAAGCCAGCAGACTTGCTTCTAACATTTCAATGTTTGGCAGTAGAGGGCAGCACTACCCTCTTTTTGAGAAATGTTGAGCATCTAGGAAAGAACGGAAATGTTTCCAACAGTTGCATTTTTTGTTTTAATTTTACTTTATCCATACAAATTCTTTTAAAATTCATTTTTCTTATTGCTTATTGATCTTATAGAAGGAATCCCATATCTCCTATTTGCTTAATAATGGAAGACGAAGATGGAGTAATGATTGAACAGCAGAGTTTCAGGTGTTCTGCTGGGTCTGCTGTCTGGTAAGCAGTGGCTTGACCTTAGGTAACTAGATAGCAGTATTCTGTGAACACAGTAAATGCTTCTGAACTTTCTAGATAGTCTTTCTGAAGCAGGATGTGGTTTTTTTAATGTGTGTAAATCATATGGTCATAACCCTGATGATGACTTCTAAATTCTTACTCACTGACTTCATTCCGCTGTGTCAGTGTTCATTTCCAGCACGCTTGGGGTGGATCAGGGCAAATGCAGACGGATCCCAGGTATTGTGACTTTAGGGAACGATGTTCCACGGAGTGGGGAAGGAACTTCTTTGCTGAAGCTGCGGTTGCCTGAAAGTTGTGCGCAAACAGCTTGTTGCTATCCCAATTCTATTACCTATGATTTGAATTTCTCTAAAGCAATAAAAGGGGGGGGGATCTGTGACTTTTGTGTCAGGTTTAGCTTAATCTCTTTGTCAGAAGGACACAGAGGAGGGAATAATCCTAATTTTAGAAAATACATAACCAAAGTGTTCTTAGTGTGTTTGGGTTCTGTCCTGACCCTGGAAAGATTTTTGGTAGCGAATCTTCAGCACTAATTTAAACAAACCTGAGGAGAAAGTGGCGGCAGACATTAAATCTAGCCCCAGCCCTGCCTTGTCAACTGGGCGAGTTATAACCTCTGAGGCCATTTCCTCCACTCTTAAGCAGAGATGCCTCTGGGATTTATTAGAAGAACTAATTTAGAAAATGGCATTCCTGAGGATCCTGGTTTGATTCCCAGCACCACATGGAAGATCACAACTGTCTGCAACTCCAATCACAGGAGATCTGATGTCCCCCCTCTTCTGGCCTCTGTAGGCACTAGGCACATGTGTGATACACAGACATACATGCAGACAAAACACCCATACACATAAAAATAAATACATGAGTAAAATTTTAATTGCTTTAAAAGCTATTTAGATACCTAACATTGTAGCCCAAAGAGATCAGTAACTGTTCTAAACACATAAGACTTCTGTCTCTTCTCATCTGGTGTCTTTACATTGTCTGGCTTGGTAGTTAATTGTCATGTAACCTCAACTATCCCCCTAACTTGACTGCTAGTTTCTTAAGACCCAAATCCATTAGACTTAACTCTTTGCATTTTCCATGACAAAAAAAAAAAAAGGTATTTGGTGCCTAATTGGAACATAAATATTTGTTAATTGATTAAAGACAAGCTCTTTAAAATTACATAATTAGGGGCTGGAGAGATGGCTCAGCAGTTAAGAACACTGTCTACTCTTTCAAAGGTCCTGAATTCAAATCCCAGCAACCACACGGTGGCTCACAACCATCCAAAAAAGAGATCTGATGCCCTCTTCTGGTGTGGCTGAAGATAGCTACAGTGTACTTACATATAATAATAAATAAATCTTGTCCCAGCACTTGGGAGGCAGAGGCAGAAGGATTGCTGAGTTCGAGGCCAGCCTGATCTACAGAGTGAGTTCCAGAACAGCCAGGGCTACAGAGAGAAACCCTGTCTCGAAAAAACCAAATACAAAATAAATAAATAAAAATAAAAATAAATAAATCTTTAAAAAAAACAAGTTTTTTTAAATTACATAATTACAAAATTAGCTCTTTTGCTGTGTTTTTTTTAAGTAACATTTACTATCTTGACCATTTTAATTACACTGTGCAGTAGGGTTAGTCGTGTATGCACTGTGGTATAGCAGCTCTCTAGACTTTTCCATCCAGGATGGACTCTTCTACTTTGCTAGTTCCTAGTTCCAAGAAGCTCCCTTGTCGACTGAGTAAAACAAGAAAAGAATACATGAGTTTTTAGGAGGTTGGCTGTTTTGGGGGGAGGCATGGATGTGGTCACCCAGAGACTTCCATCCTTACCTTGTGGATAACCTGCACTAGTCTCTCTAAGCTGTGGATTAGCCACAGGCTATAAGGCCTGGGCAGAGGCACGAGAGAAGAAGCACTGTCACGGATGGTTTATGCCTGTACATAACTGAGAATGTTCAGTTATTAGTGTTCTCATGAACACTAATGAGAAGAGAACTATCAAGGTAAAACTATATATTCACTTTCATAATTATTTGATTTTCAGAATAACTGGATATTGTTACGTGGTAAAAACAGTGATTTTTTTATTTGCATGAGTCTTTCTCCTGCATGTTTTTGTGTGCATGGTATGTGTGCAGTGCCCTCAGAAGTTAGAACATGGTGTTGGATGCCCCTGAACTGGAGTTACAGACAGTTGTAAGCTATGATATAGGTGCTGGGAACCGAGCCCAGGTCTTCTACAAGAGGAATAAGTGGTCCTAACCACTGATCAGTTTCTCCAGAGTTCCCCTCCCCAACAAATAGATAATTGATCACAAACAGAAGCAGCCAACAAATATCCCTGAATGACTCTCATTATTAAATTGGGGTCATACCAATTTATCGATGCTTACCCACCATGCCGATAAAAATGTAAAATACTGATTGGTGTTGGGGAGAAAGAACATTGACATCACTGTTGAGTACAGTGTCACTTCACAGACTCTGAAGAGAGCATCTCTGAAACATTAAGGTGTGCACACCATGTCTACTCCAAGAGCCTACCCCAGTGAAATATAGACAAGTCTGCAAAGACACGCAGCTACCCAGGCAATGTGCAATACAGCACTGTTTGAACAAAAAAAAAAAAAAAAACTAGCAAATAATAGTATTGTTTTTATAAACTCTCAATTATACTTTTGTTGAAAACTAACAGATTTGAAAGGAATTTCATAAAGATACAAATTAGTGTAGATCCTAAAAATAGAAATTGGATAGAAAGGGGGGAAAGTAAACAGGTACTGTCAACTCAATGTATTTCTCGGTAAAGTCGATAGCCATGTTACAGTCTGAGGCTGGTTTGGAAATTAAGTATGAAAGTATGCAAAGCACTTGCTAGCTGGTCATGGTGGTGAGAACCTTTAACTCCAGCACTCAGGAGACAAAGGCAGGTGGATCTCTCTCTGTGAGTTCAAGGCCAGCCAGTTCCAAGACAGCCAGAGCTCCACGGTTTTGAGACTATGTCTCATCAACAAGCAAACAGACAGAGCCTTTGCTAACAAACTGGTGGCTTCTAAAAATATAAAGGGCAGTAAGGTGGTTCGGCAAGTGAAGACATCTACCCCCAAGCCAGACCTCCTAAGGTCAAGTCCCAAGAGCCACATGAATAGGAGGGGAAAACTGATTCTTGTCATCTGTCCTCTGACCTCCACATCCATGCTGTGACACGGGGGTGCAACTGCACACGCGCACACACACACACACACACACACACACGTGTTCATGCACAAACACACATTAATAAATAAACATATATTCCAAGGGACTTCATCCTGTAGTTCAGATCGCTCCTGGTATCTAGTGGCCAGTCAAGAAATAGTTATTACAATAAATGAGCGTCACTGTACTATGAGAGCCTTAAGAGGAGTTGATGCCAGGTCTCCCAGTGCCCAGCGCCTACCAGACACCATCATCAGTAGGTAGCAGTGGTTCAGCATTTTCCCGGACCCATTAGTGCTTCTAACTGCCTCACCCATTGTGGGGCTTTATTTCTTTAACGACATTTATATAGAGCTTACTGTCTTCCAGGTACCAGCTAAGTGCTTTACAAACACTAACTCATTCTAATTGTATAACAACTGAAGTAGGTGGTCTTATCCTATCTAACAGATGAGATCATTAAGGCAAAAAGCAGTCAAGCGATTCATCCAAGTTGGCTCAGCTAGTCAAAATAATAAGGCTATGAGCACAGGCAGCCTGGCTCCAGAGTCCCCAGTTCCACCTTTGCCAGGCCGTTTCCCACGTGATAAACGTGATAAAACATACAGAAGGCACACATTGCTGGATAGTAAACTCATACTGCGCATTTGTCGGAGATCTCGGAATGTTCTATTCTGTCATGCCTGGAAACCATTCCCATAGCCTCCCTTTGAGAGAGAAAAGATTTTTGAAAGATAACAGCATGTGATTAGTTCATCATTTGTGGGTTTGTGTAAGGATGGCTGGTGGTAGTTTGGGTTTTTGAAATAGCTTCTCACTTTGTAGCTCAGGCTGACCTCAAACTTAGGTCCTTCCTGCCTCAGACTCTCAAATGCCAAGATTAAAGCAATTGCTACCACACCCTGACGTTGTGTTTGCCAGGAAAGAGGGAGGTCCTACTCCCGGATGACGTCACTGCATTTGCTCTCTGACATCACATTAATTTCTAGGACAACAGTTCCAATTTCTGGGCAGAAAGAAAACTGATCTAGAAATGGAAGAAACATGCTGGAACTATTTATAGACTAAGATGTGTGTGTGTGTGTGTGTGTGTGTGTGTGTGATGTGTGTGAGTGTGTTTATGTGATGAATGTGTGAGTGTGTATGTGTATGTGATATGTGTGTGAGTGTGTGTATGTGATATGTGTGTGAGTGTGAGTATGTGATTGTGTGAGTGTATGTATGTAGTTGTGTTGTGAGTGAGTATATGGGTGTGTGTGTATGTGATATATGTGTTGTGAAAATGTGTGTATATGAGTGTGTGTATATGAGAGAGTGTGTATGTATGTATGAGTGTGTGTGTGTGTGTGTGTGTGTTTCCATGTAACTAGAAGGACCAGTAATCCTCTAGTGCTAAGTTTGAGTAAGTTTGAGGGACTTCTTGGGAGTTTGCATTTTTCTTTGTTTCATTTCATTTCCATTTTACTTAGTTTAATTTCGTCCATAACCTAACACCAGTGTTTGTTTATCTTCATGACTTATTCATCCTGTCTCTAGATCTTTGCTCAACATCTACAATGTGCCAGCATTGCATTAGGTGATAAAATGACATATTCTGGAAATAGGCAGAGCTCCTGTCCCCAGCTAGTCTGTACTGTAATAGGGGAAGACCAATAACAGTGATGTGTCGCAAATAATGCGCTAGGTTGTCTGTGGTGTGTGCTGCCTTCTTCATAAAGGCAGAAGACACTCATGGGGTGAGGGCGAGCGAACCTGGGCAAAGCCAACTCTCCACTAGCGACTCTTCTTCCGGCAAGGAAGCGCATTAGTTCTGATTCAAGCCAAGGAGCACTTGGTTGCCTGCTTATGTTAACCTAAAGGTTCTGCATTCTGTTTGGGCAGTCAAAGAGTTTTAAGGGAAAACATTAAAAGTGTTAATATTTATTAACGAAATTTTAACTTAATATGATAAAGTATCATTTTTGACTTATTTCGTTTTACTATTGTTTTTAACTCCTGTTCCAAAAGGCAAAAGCACAAAGATATTCACTTCACATATTATAATTTGGAGTAACAAAATACAAATATTTTTGTCTAATTAAGATTTGTAAGGAAGGTGCTGGAGAGATGGCTTAGTGGTTAAGAGCACTACATGGTCTTTCATAGGATCTGGGTTCAACTCCCAGCCCCCACACAGCAGCTCACAACTGTAACTCCAGTTCCAGAGAACCTGAACCCCTACACCAATGCACATAAAATATAATTAAATAAATTAATTAAAAAAAATATGCTGGGCATGGTGCCATTCACCTTCAGTCCAGCACTCGGGACGCAGAGTGGATCTCTGTGAGTTCGAGGCCAGCCTGGTCTACAGAGCAAGTTCCAGGATAGCAACGGCTACACAGAAATCTCAAAAAAAAAAAAAGAAAGAAAGAAAGAGAGAGAGAGAGAGAGAGAGAGAGAGAGAGAGAGAGAGAGAGAGAGAGAGAGAGAGAAAAGGAAGGAAGGAAGGAAGAAGAAACAGAAAAGAAAGAAATGTGAATAAAAATCAAAATGTAAACATAGCATAGGTCTTTCTAAGTTATAGAGAGAAATAGGCAGGTGCGGTGGTGACACCCACAACCCTAGCTCTCAGGATAGAGGCAGGAGGATCTAGAGTTTTAAATATTTACCCTTAGCTACAAAATGAACCTCAGGTACCCCAAAACTCTCTCCCAAACAACAAAAAAAAGGAAGAGGAAGAGGGAGGTGGGTAAAGGGAAGATGGAAGGCTGGGAAACAACTCAGTCAGTAACAGTGTTTGCTGCTTAGGCATGAGAATCTAAATTCAAATCCACAACACCCAGGGTGACACACATCCATAATCTCTATGTGCTGGAGAGATGCAGACAGGAAGTTCTCCACAGCTCGGTAACCAGCCAGTCGAACTGGCGAGCTCTAGATTCACAGAGAAATCCGTCAAAAAATGAGGTGGACCACAGTTGAGAAAGTCAGCAAATATCAGTTTTCCAGCCTCTCCACATATGCACATACCCACTAAACATAAAAAAAAGAAAGAGGAGGGAAAAATAACTGTGTTGATTATTTTCATTCTGCATAGGATCCGTAAAACAGTGCAACAGAATATTATTCATTAGTGCCCAGAGAGTTGGATGGGCATGGGAGCCAAGTGGGGCTGCAGATTGTCGCGTTGGAAAGAATCAATGACGGCAGAGACAAGGTCACAGGTGGCACCTCTGGTTTCCTAGGGGAGGGTCTGGCTGTGACTGAGGCAAGAAGGGTCGGTGAGGAGCACTAGAGGGTTCATTGGCTTCTGTCAGGAACCCCAGAGGGAGGTTATTATCAGAGGCAAGAAAGGAAGAAAGCCCCCAGCATCCTAGCCCGTCAATGGCACAACAGCCAGCATCTCAGATGTTCTTGATGCTGCTCCACACCATGTCCTTGTTTAAGGCATGGGACTCGGGGATGACGGCCTCTCAGCTGAAGAGAAGGAAGCCTTTCTGTTCTCTATCTTTCTGCCGGTGTTCCTTTCTTCTTTCACCCTTGTGTTATACAAAGTGCTTACTATTTCTGTCACACCTAGACTTTGGAATATAGGTTTACATTGTTCCGAGCTCATTGCGTTTTATCTAGATATTAGGCTCAGGGTATTCTCGGGTCAACAACATAATGCCACCTAAGTGCTTGTCAGAACTGCCAAATCAGTCTCGCTAAGTTAGAACCTGGATTTTATGATCTCAGCATTTTTAACTAAACAAACACACATATTCACGCGCATACATCATTTATATATACAACTACTGCTTATAGTAATTATTATCATCATCATCATTATTATTAATAATAATAATAATTTTGAAACTCCTCAGGTAAATCTAATATATTCCCAGGATTGACCATCAAAAGAGAAATATGGCCGGGCCAGGTGTAATGGTGCAGGCCTGTAATCCCGGCACTCTGGAGGAAGGCAGATCTCTGTGAGTTTGAGGCCAGCCTGGTCTACAGAGTCAGTTCCAGGACAGCCAGGACTACAGAGAGAAACCCTGTCTCAAAAAGACTGAGAGAATGGGCATGGGATCTAGCGAGATGGCTTGGTAGGGAAAGCATTTGCTGTTCAAGCCCAATGACCTGAATTCAGTTCCCAGGACTGACACAAAGGTAGAAAGAGAGAACCAACTCTACAAAGTTGTCCTATGACATGGCACATGAACATACACACATGTATATGCATGTGTGCACACAGTAACCATAACTTTAGAGAGCATCAGAAGAGGTGTGTGGGGGGGATACAGGTCTTTGCTAAGACACAACATATAACAGACAAATGGGCAAATAGTGAACTGAAGCATGGTTTGAGCCTTGTCACGGACCCTGCAGTTCTAGCCCTAAGAACCTATCCTACCAACACATGTGTACAAAGACACACATGCACAAAGAGTCTCTCTTTTTTCTTTTTTTTTTCTTCGATATATTCTTTATTTACATTACAAGTGATTTTCCCTTCCCTTGATCCCTCCCTCCCCGAAAGTCCCATAAGCCCTCAAACGAAGGGTCTCTCTTATGTTGTGTGTAGTGGCAAAGGTTTTGGAAACAATTTTCTTGTCTACCTATTGGTGAATGGTTTGCACAGTAGGCTCCTCCTAGAAGACTTTGTGGCACTAACTCTAAATGAATGGGGCAGAACTGTCTGTACCCCTGGAAGCAGCTCCAAGACGTACCATTCACACAAAACAAAGCACAGCCGCATGACAATATGCAATGGCACAATCTCAGTTCTAAACAAGGGAACCGTGTATATACATGAATAAGTAAATGCTTACACAGACACAGAGGATATTCACCTGTTTGTTGAGAGTGGTTCCCTCTGGGAACACAGGAGGGTCAGGGCAAGGGTGAGTATTCCTAACACATTTCAGAGCTGTTGGTCCTCATGCCGTCTGCAGTCCTTGTTTATATATATATGAAGTAATTACCATCTTGGTGTTATAATATTAAATGCAGAACTGGTAGAGTGGGTGGATAAAAATAAAACAAATCTACAATAGAAATTCAAAGTAAAACCTGCTAGGGCACCTCTGACTTGGCCTTAAGCTTGTTGGTTCTTAACTAGGGAATAGCGGGACGGAGTCACTCTGGCCCCTCTGGCCCTCCTTAGGCCCGCATGGATTCTGGTTCTCTCTGGTTCTCCAGGTAACTCACCCATTCAAGCAGCTCAACTCCAGAAGGATTTCTATGACAGACTTTGTAAATTCAGGGGACGGAAGGCCACCTACCTGCCTGAGTAGGGCTCCCCCATTTGCAAGTAGGTAAGTTATGTGATAATGGGGAGGCTCTCGGTCCTGTCTTGTCACCTGTGGCTCTTAGCCTGTAGAACAGTGAGCCCTGGGCGTGCATAATGAGAGCAGCTACTTAGGAGTTGGCACCTCCTTGCCCCAGGCCATCTTGTCAGCCCTGAGAGAAATGAGGATATCACTCTAACAGCAATGAACAGAGTTAGTGCTGAGGCTGGCTAACAGGGAGAGGCTTCCAGCCCTCAGAGAGCCCAGTGGACAGCTCTTTAGGGCCTGCCCTTCACCCTCTCGAGCTCCCCTTTCATTTCAAGTTACAGAGCCTGACAGAGCTTGACAAGAAAACTTAGGTAGTGACATTCCCTGAGGGAGGAGAGTCCTGCTCATTTATCTGTGACAGTCAGAGTAGATGTCACTGACACAACATTTCTCTCACCTGAAACAAGTACTCCGGGACAACCCTGTCACCCTCAAAAGACCCAGAAGGAAGATACGAGACCACGATTCATCTACCACAATTCAGATGTCTTGAGAAATAAATTCGCTTTTAAACAGACCGTTCATGAAAACAAAGTGTTCGTTTTAATTTTCCTCAGAAATGTACTACCTGGAGTGTCAGAGAACACAAACATGTGAGCTTTGATTTCCACATGTTTTCTGGGTCGTTCCCTCCGACTAGCCTTTCAGGGCTCATGGCCATCTAAGAGCTGAGAAATCATCCCAAGGCTCCATGCTGGGGAGTCTGTGCCTATGATTTTGTGCCTTACACTGGAGGGTAAAGGAGCAAACACACCTGTCCA
Source organism: Apodemus sylvaticus (assembly GCF_947179515.1). NCBI lineage: Eukaryota > Metazoa > Chordata > Mammalia > Rodentia > Muridae > Apodemus > Apodemus sylvaticus. The sequence goes on along the minus strand of NC_067472.1, from coordinate 18,114,260 downwards.
CGCCCCTACAGAGGCAGGGCTGGCCAGCACTGCCCAGTCTTCAGAGGATGCTCCTTGTTCCCTGATTTTGACATGCCTCAGAAATAATGGAGAAATCGATTTAAAATACAGAGCCTGATTCAGAAGGCGGGGTGTAGAGCCAAGGAATCTGCATTCTAGCATTAACTAATTCTGAGCATTTGTTTTTGTTTTTGAAACAGGCTGTTATCATAGCCCAGGCTACCCTCAAACTGGATGAACAAGTCCTTGAATCCTTCGCCTCCTGCCTCCACCTCCTGAGTGCTGGGATTACAGACCTGCATGCATCACCTCACCTGGCTTAGGCAGTACCGAGGATCAAACACAGGGCATTGTGTATGCTACACAAGCATGCAACCAACTGAGCTCTAGCTGGTTCTGGAAAGGGTGATTCTAGGCCCTTCCAGAAGCCCTTTTAACACCCTCTGGTACCTATGGTGATACCTTTGGCAAAATTCCTAATGGCACTTCCAATCACACCTCTTGGCGAGAGTCCCTTCTCCTTGCCTGCTAAGCCTGGAGCTGGCTCTCCGTGGCTGTCCTCGTTTAAGAAGAGGGCAGTTAATCATCTGGCACCCACCACCCTGAAGGTAACCACAGTCCCTGGAGATGGTACCAGCAGCAGAGGTGTCTCCCAGTGTCTGCTGTGTGCTCTGTTCCCTCCAGGAGGCTACTCTCATGAGCTCCCTGATGAGCCATTGATGCTGAGTGGTTTTCTCCTGTAGCTGCTGATTTGAACCAATTCTTAAAAAGTAGCTCCCAGGTCCTCAAACCTTAGAATGAATCAGAATTCCCCGGAGTGTGATTAAAGTCTAAGGCCCAGGCCCCATCCCAGAGCCACCCTGGGGCCAACTGCTTAGTACATAGATTATTAGCCAGCAAGGGAGACTCACACAAGCCAACGCTTAAGAACAGGGGAAGGGAAGGGGGCTTATGGGACTTTCGGGGAGTGGGGGGCCAGAAAAGGGGATATCATTTGAAATGTAAATAAAAAATATATCGAATTTAAAAAAAAAAGAAAAAAAAAGAACTGCCACTTAAGCAAAAGTCACAGAGATAATATTACTTTAACTGAGTGTTTCATACATTCATATGATGCATTTTAATAAAATCTGTTCTCCATTCTCTCCCCTCCAGCTTCTCCCCTAGTCCCCTAACCACTTTTCCCTCCCAAATCCATGTTCTCTCAACAACTAAGTCCACTGTGTGCGCTTGGGTGTCAAACCATCTCCTGGAGCATGGGTAGTCTTTCAGAAGCCGCAACACTGAAGAAAATGTGTGTGTCTGTGTGTGTGTGTGTGTGTAAGTTATATATGTATGTATGTATATACACACACAGACACACACACATATGTGTGTGTGTCTGTGTATATATATATTTTAAGATAGGGGACATAGACCAGCCTGGCTCCAAACTCATGGTAATCTGCCTTCCCAAATTCTTGGATTAAAGGCAAATGCCACCACATCTAGCTTAACAATACTCTTTTCAATGTCCAACCAATGTATTGCAAATACAGAACTCTCAAACGGTATTAACAGAAAACCTAATTGCTTGTTTGTCTAATTTTCCCAATAATCCTCCATCTAAGCATCCAAATACCTTCCTAGAGGAAAAAGCTCCAAGAAAATGTCTTCTTAGTACGAGGCCTGTAATCAAGAATTTTAATTGTTATTGTTTTGACAAAGGTTCTTAAACTGCAGCCTCAAACTCACACAATACAATCATGTCTGAAGACAAGGCACAGCTCATGGGCATGCACTCAAACTTGACCCAGCACTAGGATTACAGACGTGAGCTAGCACCCTCAACCAAAACTTGAACTTTGTGAACTAACTAAAGGTTATTTTTAGCATTATGAAAATTATAGTAGTGATAGTAATGAATATTTATTAGGCTATTTAATTACAATGTTAACACATTATAATTAAGATAGAATCATATCACTCCCCCCTTCCCCCCACCGCATTAAGGGTTGTCCTACAAATATACTGCCCCCGCCTTTGGTTCCCACAGTGCAGTGAGCAATCCTCCTGAAGTACAAGCTTTCTGTCAGCTGCAGAGTGAGGACAGCCTAGACAAGGAGGGCTGAGGGAGGCATCTTAGAAGAACTGTGGGTCAAGCTGCGATCTGAAGTCAGGCGTGGATTAGCTAAGAGAACTGGAGAAAAGAGTGGCGTTTATGTTAAGAGAATATAAAGCATGTGAGGAAAAAACCTTCATAATTGTAAGGTAAGGCTAACACAGATGGAGAAGGCGCTGAGTCACGAGCTTAGACTGGGAAGATACAGGACTCCCGATTTCGATGGACCTTGTAAAGAGTAAAGGTGGCTGGGCTGGAGAGATGGCTCAGCGGTTAAGAGCACCGACTGCTCTTCCAGAGGTCCTGAGTTCAATTCCCAGCAACCACATGGTGGCTCACAACTATCTGTAAAGAGATCTGATGATGCCCTCTTCTAGTGTGTCTGAAGACAGCTAGAGTGTGCTCATATGAATAAAATAAAATCTTAAAAAAAAAAAAGAATAAAGATTGCATGGGTGACTGAGCTATTAAAGTAGTGGGCAGAGAATGTTGCTGGGTAAGGAAGGGTGTTCTGGCCTGATCCGTGCACAAGACACAAGTCATACACGCACATGCAGAGGTGCCTGAACCCTGGGAGATCAAAAAACCCAGGGATAAGAGCCAAAGACAGCAACGAGAGAGGTGGAAAGAGAAGGAGACATTCAAAAGAGACCCAGACAGGTGACATGGGTCCCCCAGGCAGGACTACACTAGTCGTAACCAGAGTTTAGAATTCAAACTGTGTCTAATCTTGAACTCGGTATCTCTAATATGACTTTTCCTTAGTATCTAAAATTACAGCAGATATAAAATATCTGTATCTTTCAGGAGTTCATTCATAAAACAAAAATCTGATGTGTGATTATTGAGAACACTCCCTGAGTTCTGCTGAGGAAGCAAACTCCTGTCTCCTGGCGGCTAGGATCTGCCTGTGTGGCAGCCAGGCCTTCTGTTGGGCTATACATCCTGTACCTCCATATGTCCCCTAGGGGATGCCGTCCATTAATAGACACTTAGGATTTGCCCCTAGAAGTTCTCCCATATGGCACTGGGGCATCTACACACATCCAGAAATCACTCCGGCTATCCACAATTCTCCAAGGAGCAAATGAAATGTTAGCAGTGATCTTGTTTTCCTACGCCAACATATATGTCTCCTTCAAAACACAGATTAATGGACACCATTGCTTCTGTTGTTTATTGTTTTATTAAAATGACCCATTATCGTTCTTAAACATGTAAGTGTATATGGATGGATGGATAGATAGATAGATAGATAGATAGATAGATAGACAGATTGAGAGAGAGAGAGAGAGAGAGAGAGAGAGAGAGAGAGAGAGAGAGAGAGAGAGAGAGAGAGATGATAGACAGGGAGATATGAGATATAAAACATTCCAAACAAGGTTTTTTTTTTTGGTTTGGTTTGAGGCTTTTTTGTTTGTTTGTTTGTTTTGACTTTTTGCTGGGTTTGGTTTGGTTTGGTTTGACTTGGTTTCTCTGTGTATCCCTGGCTGTCCTGGAACTCACTCTGTAGACTAGGTTGGCCTCAACCTCTGAGATCTGCCTCCCTCACCCTTCCAAGTGCTGGGATCAAAGGTGTAAGCCACCACACCTAGATGTGTATACATTAAAAATAACAACAAAAAAAAAAAGCAAATACAAAACTTTAAACTTCTCCTTCTACCTGTTTCCCACCCCACTGATTTCCTATAACTTCATTAATCTCAATCCAGAACTACTCATTGTTGACAATTAGGCATATATCCTTATATGTATTTTTCTATGCATACAGGCACATCTAAACATCTTTTTAAATGAAAAGGTACAAACTGACTATATTATTCTAAAACTAGGTTAGCCTGGAAATGTTTTAAGTTAACTTTAAAACCTAGCATAGAAAGTGATGGGTGTCATTATGGCATTACCACACAGCTGTCATTGTGCTTCAAGCCACTTGGAAGTGGGGTGCAGGAGTTTGCACACCACATGAAGACTCTCATCAGGAGACTGCACCCCAGCCTGAGACTTGCTTCTTAAGCTGTGCAATGACCTTCCTGACAGGGTGACAGCTTCTTCTGCTCCCTCCTCTCTGCCAACCAGTTTGTGAGGTTCAAAAGCCCTTGGTGCTTTAACCACCCTTTGAGTCCACTTGAGCTGTTCCTGGGAGTCTTTGGACTCCTTTTGTTCTGCAGACAGCAGCAAGGAGCCCAGAAGAATGTTGCCTCGCTAAAGTGTTAGACTAGGAATTGGCCAGGTTTGTCCTCCTCTCTTTGAGCTGGTTGGGTGTTTCCCTCCCTGCCTCTCCCTCTAATCCTGCTGCTACTCAGAGTAAGGGATGTTTGTTGTTTTAATGCTCTTCTTACAGAGTCTAAGACTCTGGAGGGTGTAGGTTCAACAAACAAGCTATTGTCTTCGCATTACATTCTTACTCTACAGGATTTAGGGGGTACTGAGGCCCGGCTCCTGTTAAACAGGAACCAGCTTCAAAACTTTAACTCATATTTAAATTGTGCTTTTCGATCTCTTTAAAGAGAATTCTGGCTAGACACTGGTTGGCCACATTTAAACTGCAGCTATATCCTATAGCCTCAAACAATTCTGTTAAAGAAGCAAAGGTAGCATTGGGGAAGCAATTAGAGAGGGGATGGCAGCCCTATCTGGAGCTACAAGCCCCTGAGCAATAGAGTGAGGGGGAAAGCCAGATTCAGAGTAACTTGGCCTCCAGGGCAGAAGTGGAGATACGCCTAGTTTTGATGATGATATGAAAAGTTTAGGCAAAAGGTAGGAGGGTTTGCAAGTCCCTGGTAACCAGGAGAGGATTCATATCTTCTATTTGACATTTTAAGTTTTACTGCCTAAGGTAAACTTGATGAATGCAGAGACCCTGTCATGTTTGTTCACTAATGAATGTTCAGGTCCTGGAACAATGCCTCACATATAGGCATCCAATAGATGGGTGTGTGGGTAGATGGGTGGTTAGCCGGATGGATGAATGGGTGGGTGGGTGAATGGATGGATGGGAGGATGGATGGATGGATGGATGGATGGATGGGAGGATGATGGATGGATGGATAGATGGGTAATTAGCTGGATGGATGGGTGGATGGATGGATGGATGGATGAATGATGGATGGGTGGATAGGTGTGTGGGTTGATGGGTAGTTAGATGGGTGGATGGATAGATGGGTAATTAGCTGAATGGATGGGTGGATGGATGGATGATGAGTGGATGGATGAGTGGGTGGATGGATGGATGATGAGTGGATGGATGAGTGGGTGGATGAGTGGATGGATGAGTGGGTGGATGGATGGATGGATGATGAGTGGATGGATGAGTGGGTGGATGAGTGGATGGATGAGTGGGTGGATGGATGGATGGGTTTATGGATGGATGCAGAGTAGATAAATGAACAAGCAGATTACTATGTTAAAGCGAGTAACAATGAGAAGATTAGCTTGAGTCCTTCTCTCTTGATGAGGTGTTTCCCTCCAACAAACTACTTGAGGCACAGTCAAGAGAACCAAGAAGGTTCAAAGCTTAAGAGAAGTAGAAGCAGCCAAGCAGGGTAAGAGAACTGCCCATGGCAAAGCTTGTCTGCATAAATTACAATAGAGGACTTACCCTGACATCAGCTGAAACTCAAACAGGATAAAATTATTTTACACAGTCTTTTGCACTACCTGCCTGGTTATTAGGCAACTGAGAGAGAGAGAGAGAGAGAGAGAGAGAGAGAGAGAGAGAGAGAGAGACAGAGACAGAGACAGAGACAGAAACAGAGACAGACAGACAGACAGACAGAGAGAGAGAGACAGAGAGAGAAACAGAGACAGAGAGAGAGAGGAGGAAGAAAAGAAGAAAAGGAAAATAAGGAAGGATAAACAATTAAATTTGTTCTGTCCCACTTTACTGTACCTTGTTAACACTATTACTATGACAGTTGTTTTTATTGATGCCTTCTATAATTGTATTCACTAGTTAAGCTCATAGAGTCATTGCCCCAAAAAATTGCCCCAATTTTTTTCTTTTCCATAAACTCATACGTTTTCCATTCTATAGCTGAGTAACTGATTATTGAAGCAAAGTACCATGTTTTACGTTCATCCCCAGTGCGTTTTCTTATCGATCTGAGATCGTCTTTCAGTTTGCCCAGTTCACTTTAAACCTTGATCCTATCTATCATCAATCAATAGGGCTCCTTTCCTATTGGTGTGGCCCGTATAGACAGATGGTCTGCAAAGGCCCCAACGATCTGAACAGCTGAAGGAAACTGGTTAAGTTCTAAGGGATGTGTGTGAGCCAAGCGTCAACTATTTGGGAAAAAGAGAATGTTTGAAGCTAAGCTTGGACACATGGGGCAAACCTGAAGGTCTAATGGGGAACGGAAGACCTGCCAAATTCTTCGTTGAAGGAAGCCAAAGTTGGAGCTTCCTACATAAGGAAGGACTTATGTGGGGAAGGAGGAGGGGGAGGGCAGATTTGAAGCAAGTAAGGAGGGGAAAGGGCATGTTGTTCTGCTTAGTAGCCAAAATGGGATCAGAAAAGAAGACCTGGTGGTGTCTATGAGAACACGGGGCTCCCCCCAGGGGCGGGTATTAAGTTCTCTAGAAGTGTGACTAGGTGTTCCCCTACACTCAAGCCCATGTTCCTCCATCAGGTACTCTAGATCATTCCAGTCAAGCCTGCATCCTTGCTACCTTTCCTTTTACTCTGTCTCTTGCAAAAAGTCGTTTGCAGTGCGCTCCCATGTCCAGGGGGTTGATACATTTTCCATCTGCTCCAAAAGTGCTCTGGAACTCACCATTATGGCTCCTCCCACCTCCCACAGATGGGCTCCAACACAAGGGCAATTTCCCCAGTGTGCCTGTGTGTGAGAGCTCCAGGCACCATCTCTCTGGGGGGAGAGAGAGAGAGAGAGAGAGAGAGAGAGTAAATGTTTTCATTCCAAACCCTCAGGGTCAGGTCTTGTTTGTCTAAACTGTGTTTGTTGTCGTAATTATCAGATTAGCTGATCTCTGGCAGCAAGCTGGGGGGGGCAGAGTGGGGAGGATATTAACCCGCGAGCAGCACGGTGGCTCTGCTTTGTTTTAAGAATACCTCTGAGAGGAGCTGTCGTCTCCTCCAACCTGAAAGATTTGCCTGGAATTCTTTCTGCCTATCAGGCCGGCCTTCCGGCCTTCTCATGGCCTGTTCTGAGTAAATTCGGCAGTCAGTGATGCTTCTGCTGGGATCCAACAGGCATTCAGCCTGAGATGCGGGGTGAAAGGTCATCTCTCTGGAGATCTGTAGAGGGAGGGAAGATGGAGACTCTAAGGAGTAGACAGTTAAGTGGTTTCATGAAGGGTGTATGTCTCTCAGACCTGACAGGGAACCAGGAGCTCGTGTTCGCCCACCCGGGTCGCCCAGTCACTTCCCCCTGGTATGCACAGAGAGCACAGCAAGAGCCTGGTCCCATACAGTGTTTGGGGATTTTCTGTTGTTTCAAGAATGTTTTGGCTGGTTGTCTCAATTTCAAGATGGTCCCACTTGCTCTTCCCTCCCACCTCCCACACCTCTGAATATCTGTCTAGTCTCCAAAGTTAAAGACAGATTCTATTCCTCACTCCCCCCCCCAACTACAAAAATAGGAATGCCTTTGTGTCCTCATGACCTGATTTACAAATGTAGAAATCTTGTCTCCGTGGGTTACAGGCTCGTTCAGGGTGAGTTCTGCATCCTGATAACTTGGCAGAGGATCCCAAACGCACAAAGACGGTCTCAGCATCTTCCCTACATCTCTGTGATGGCACTTTCTCATTTCGTTTCCTTTCTGATTTTGTTATTGTTAGTGGTGGCTGTGGTGTTGATTCTGGTAGTGGTATTATATTGGGGGAAGGGGCTCTCTCGGACAGTGTCTTGCTATGTAGCCCAGGCTCGACTCTCAATATCCCTGTCTCCTCCTCTTGAACAATGGTATTACAAGCATACACTACCACACCAATTCTTTTTTGGTTTTGTGTTTGGTTCTTAATATATACACACACACACTACACACACACACACACACACACAAACTACTATTTACTGATTTACTGACCATCAACAGTACTACAAGAATTGACTCCACATGTAATGTCTTCCTAGAAGGTCACCACGGCTTGTGAGGTACATGCTGCCACATTTATGGAGGCTGAGTCTCTAAGACTGAAGCGGCATAAACAAGTTCCCACAACTCTTGGTGGTAAAATGAAGACTGAGCCCTGCTGTGTGTGTGTATGATTTTAAAACCCATACAATCCCATCTTATTAGTTACTAACATGAAGAAACATTTGGACAGTTAGGGAAAATAAGCTTTCGCCCAAACCCAAATTCAATCAATCAATCTCTGTGTATTCCTACCCCGCCCCCAACAGATCCAGCTATAGTCATTTCTTCATCCAATTTGAAAGCATTCAAATGCAATAAACAAATTCCAAATAACATTTTATACAACAAAATAGTTTTTGCTATGTTGTTATTGTTAGTTTTAAATAAATGTGACTCATTTGTCCACGTCTATACTGTTTAAAAATCCGTCGCCACTGGAAGCAAATATGATTTTTCAAATGTTCTATGTAGTTCACATGGATTCACAAAAGCCCTGTTGAAATGCAGCGTGACTTAGACTAACCATGTGCTCTGATGTCTCGCTTCTCTGTGTTGCCAGAACAGAGGCTTTTGAGAAGAACTGTTCAGAACCAGAACTGGGCAGGGAGTTTCCATCTGGTGCTTCTGACCTGTCTAGGGGGGGTGGGTGTCCATGGGTGGTGAACAGCGGTAGAGCTGATCTGCTCTGTGCTGAGAAATGTTCCTTCGTTCTCTGGCCAATCAAGCAGCCATCTACAGCTCCTGTCTTCCCTGGGTCCCCAGGCCTGGGACTTATCCTCCTGCTTCCCACAAGCCACTGCGGAGCCAGCTCAACAGTTCTCAAATATGTGTTCGGTCAAAAGCATTGATGGCAGAGATATTTAAATGTCCATCTTACTGCCAACCCAGAATCTCTGTCTTACTTCAAATAAACACCTGCCATATTAGGAGGGCTTGTTTTGTTTTGTTTTGTTTTGTTTAAGTATGAGAGTTTTAGAACACCTGCTTGTAGTCCTTGCTACAGCAAAAATGAATTTAGGGATCCTAAAATTCCTTGGCTGATACTGGCCATGAGTGGCTAGCTTGCTCCTGCTGTAATGGTGGACATGACTGGAATGTCTTCTGGAGCACAGTGTTGGAGACCTGACAGACAGTTCTGAGCCCCTCCTTTGGGCTTCTCTGGAAAGGTGGGGTTTGTGTTAGGTAAGTGGAGAGCTCTTCTGTTGTGCCATATTCCGTGCTCTTACAGACCTGCATATAGGACAACTAGTTTGGAAATGTGACGTTGTTCTTGATTTAGTGTACACAAAATATTCAGAATAATGCCTGGCACATTAGCTTTGTCTATTGTCCAGGGACTCATTTTTAGACACGCACCTCTGGTAATTTCATAAAGAAACAGTCTGGGACTGGGGAGATGATTCAGTGGGTAAGACAGTTTGGTGCATGAGCACTTGAGTTTGGGTCACCTGCATCCACATAAAAAGCAAGCACAGTCCAGGCTCGGAGGAGGAGGAGGTAGAAACAGATGGCACTCTAGGGCTTGCTGGTTAGCCCACCCCCCAAAAAACACAAACAACAAATGGCCAGCTATAGGTTCCTTCCCTGTCTCAAGGGAATAAGGGGGGCTTCCAGCCTCCCTAGCCTCTGCACATGCATGGGCACACATACCTGTTCAGATACACACACAGATGCACACACTCATGTACCACAGACATACAAACACATGCCCAAGAATGTGCACATGAGTGCACCATACACACACACACACACACACACACACACACACACACACACCTTTTAAGCAAAGAAAGACTCTAGCGTCCAGATGACTTTAAAGCCTTTCTCTTAAGACCCCGATAGAAAAGGAGCAAGCTGCGGCTCCTGCAATCCAGACCAACCACCCAATGAAGGAGAGTTTGCTAAGCAAGAATTCTTCATTTGAAAATGTAGTCTGTATTTGGCCACAGAATGGAATAGACCGTGTTTCCAAGTAGCTAGTTTTTCTGTCACCCGGATTTAGGGGTTCAAACACCACATCGCTAGATGAGCTCTGTGCAACATGAAAGAATTTAGCTCCAGAAGTCTCTGATTCCAAAGGAAGCACATAATTAAGTGTTCCCACGGGCTGTGAGGGGCAGAGCAACAGAGAGTGGGCTGTGACCAAAGCATGCAGGTCTGTGAGAGCATCAGATCCACCTGCCACAGCAGTGGGGCCATTTGAACCCAGAGCCTGCCCTGTAAATAGTGAAGCTATACTTTCTAAGCCTCCCATAGAAAGGTGATTTGTGAGTGTATTGTGACTCAAAGGTCTTGATTCCTTCTCTCTTCAACTCTGAGGCTCAGAACTGAAAGCATTAAAGGACTCGCAGATCCACACAATAAGGGGAGGACCAGAATCCAGAAGGATCCTGAATTCCTGCCTTTGAACAGAAGGGCAAAGACACAGAAGATAGAGAAACAGTGGAAATAAGGAAACAAAGGAGATTTTTAACGATTTTTCTTATACTCTGAATGCAAGAAGGATGTAGAAAAACTTATCATTAAACTAGAAGGATGGATTGCATAGGAGAATGTTAGCATGAATCAAGCACTATAAATATGCAAAAGGCCAATTAGGGAGGAAACAATTCTTATAATTAACCAGTTATATGATACAAAGATCCACAATAAATGTCATCTGCCGATTTGAGAGGGGGGACGGGAGATGAGGGGGCGGGGTAGAGCTTTAACTAGAGACCTCATTATCTGGGGAAGAGTTTCTCATCTTTTCCCTAGGCACCTTGGCCATCCAAATTAAAAAAAAACAAAACGAAACAAAAAAAAACCTATAAAGTGGTAATAAAGTGGTACATGCCTATAATCCCGCATTTGGGTGATGGGAAGCAGGGCAGAGGCAGGAGGATTAAGGTCATCCTTGGCCACATATGGAGCTGAAGGCCAGTCTGGAGAACACCACACTGTCTAACCAGGAACAAGGCTGAAGTTGACCCACACTAAGGTTTTGGACCCTGCCTCAGGTCATTTGTGAAGTCACTGTGCTTGAGAGGAGTGGGCGGTCCCGAGAGCCTCCAAGCTCCCTTCCACTTTTCTGAGTCAACACTTGTTCACTTCGTCTGTGATTCTTCTCCGTGCTCCCTCGGCCTCCCCTTTACTCACTGAAGTTCAGGCAAGAGCGATGACTCACGTGATGAAATGGCGGAGCCATCTCTTCACCGGTGGGGAGAGCCTGGAGAAGCTGGCTCCAGGCCCACAAAGGAGTCGTTTGGCATCAGATCTTACTCAGCACTGCAAGCGGAGGTTCTATCTCCAAATACCTAAGCATTATCTTGCTAGCAACAATGAATGAAGACAGATGAAGTAATTTAATGAGTCCTTTAATACTTTAAGTTAAGCCAGTAGACATTGGCCTTGAGCTCACTAACCAATCAGGGCAGCTCTAGATCCTACATGTGGAATAATGGCCACTTCTGCCTGGCACTCGGGCAGCAGCACCACCTAGGTGCGGTCTGCCACATGTGTGTGAATCATCCTCAGAGCACGCCAATGAGGTGAGACCCGTCACTGTCATCCTAGATTGACATTGGAGGCACCAGGAGTCACTTGACCAAAATCACTCAGCTTATGACAGCCTGGGATTAAAAAATGTAGGGAGGGACTTTGCTGACTGCTTTTATAGGTCCACTTTGTATCACGCAGGGTCCACTTAATAACTCAAGCTTGACTCTAAGAGACATAAAGTCCCAGACCCATCTCTCCTCTAACCCTAATTTTGAGGATTTGTTGCAAGACCTGATCCTCTGTGCCCTTTCTCACTGGGTCACCTGAGAGTCAACCTGCTTTAACCTGTCTGCTCTCCTGTCTTGACCTGCAGATGCCCACGCTGAGGGACTCTTGCCCTGGGATCCGCCCCTTCTTCACCCATCCCCCTCTCATCTGTCCACAGCCCTGGCTGCAGCATGTCTTCCCAGCCACTGTGCTGTTAACCCCCTACAACTCACAGCACGAGCTCCCGATCTCTGTGATTTCTACCTGTGCTTCTTGCCTGCTCCTAATCCAAGCAAATGGCCCAGGCACATAAGCCTGCCAGACAAGAATCTCTCCCAACAATCATGAGCAGGGCATCTTCTTCCGAACACCTTCTGCACACAGCAACTCCCCAGTGTGAACCTCCACTTGATCTACCAGGACTTTAAAAAGTTATTAGATTTTTGGGGGGTAACAAGGATTTGAGGATAAAAGTAGATAAACATGTTTTCAATATAATATTATAATTATTACAACTCATATTACACTACCATTTTCACTTTAGCAATACTTTTTACTCCAGTTTAAAGATTAAGATTACCTGAAAGGAAAGAATTAATACTGAAAATTATAATTCTGACTTTTTCAAGAACAATTTTCCCATCTTCTCACTGCCTTTCCCTGCCTTTCCCACTCCCTCTCGGTGTATAAAGCAATAGAATCTGCATGAATAGGGGAAGACACTGTGAATTCTCAGTAAATATTAGCCAATGACTAAGTGAATCCATCTAATAGCCTCTGGCATTGTCCTTTTGCTGTCTTCCAATGCAAATCATTTCCTTTCCTTTTACTAACATCAGCATTCATGCACTCAACTCAAACAGTGGTTTGCTTATGTTTTTCACAAATGCACAGTCTGCTAAGTGCAAGAAGACAAGAGGACACTTGCTCAGGTGATCCAGTGATCCAGAGGACACTGACAGACATGAGTTCAAAGCCCCCCCTCCTCATGGGGCTGGTGAGATGGCTCAGCGGGGAAGAGCATTGACTGTTCTTCCAAAGGTCCTGAGTTCAAATCCCAGCAACTACATGGTGGCTCACAACCATCTGCAATGAGATCTGATGCCCTCTTCTAGTGTGTCTGAAGACAGCTACAGTGTACTTACACATAATAATAAATAAATCTTTGGGCTGGAGCGAGCAGAGGTCCTAATTTCAATTCCCAGCAACCACATGATGGCTCACAACCACCTGTACAGCTACAGTGTACTCATATATGAAAAAATTAATAAATTAATAAAATCTTTTTTAAAAAAGAACAACAACAACCAAAAAAAAAAGGGACAAAACAAGCCCTTCTTGTGGGTAAAATGAGCACGTTGTCATGACACTCTGGGAGCATTAAGGACAAAACAAGAACCTCAGGACAGTGGCTATCAACCTTTCTAATGCTGTGCTCCTTTAACAGAGTTCCTCATGCTCATGATGCCCCCCCAACCATAAAAGTATTTTGTTGCTACTTCATAACTAATTTTGCTACTGTTATGAATTGTAATATAAATATCTGATAAACAGGATATCTGATATGCAACCCCCAAAGGGGTCATAACCAACAGGTCAAGAAACACTTCCTTAGGGTTTCATGGACCACTGTGCCCTCTGACCTCAGTTTCCCCTGCCTACCCTGAGATCTCACAGCCAGTGAGATTCTGGAATTTGAACACATTCCCAACTCTGAGGATGCTTTATGGGTCAACCTTGACGGTTAAACTCCCATAAGTTCCCCTCTCACTGAGCATTCAGCACATGTTGAACTCTCTGCCGCTCCACAGGAAGAAGGGACACTAGGTTCCAGGTATGGAAGTTGTCTATTGCTACTTTAGTCCTGTAGAGATAGATGTGAGTTACCCACTGAAGCTGGTGTCTGACCAGCCCCTCAGAGCTGCTCGGACCCAGGGAGGGGTGATAATGGAGGAAGGATTTGCATCCTTCTGCTCATACATGGACTTAAGGGTATGAGGGGGGCCTGCAGTTAATAATGATAAAGTGGGTCACTGTTGTTTTGTCTTGTTTTGTTTTCTAGTAAAAGTTTAGTTTAGCTTTATCTTACTTTTGTAGTATATATTCCTTTTTTTTTTTTTTTTTTTTTTTTTGGTTTTTCGAGACAGGGTTTCTCTGTGTAGCCCTGGCTGTCCTGGAACTCACTCTGTAGACCAGGCTGGCCTCGAACTCAGAAATCCGCCTGCCTCTGCCTCCCAAGTGCTGGGATTAAAGGTGTGCGTCTCCACCACCCGCCCCCCCCCTTTAATGCAGTCCTTGATTCTGCTGAAAAAAAAAAGGTATTTGGCTTAAGAAGAGAATCAAAGTGTCCTTTGGGTGTAGTACTAATGGGTTAAACCTCTTTGGCTCCCAGAAGGTGGCATGCACACATCCACCCAAGAGCTATCTGGGTTCAAGAATGAAAGACACACACACACACACACACACACACACACACCAGTAAAGTGCCTTTGCTAGCTCAAAGGCTGGGCAGTTCTAATCCTCCCCATGGCTAGCACACATTTCCCTCCTGTAATCCTGGCTTAATGCCCTCTAATTCTCTATTTTATCTTTGTTGCCCTGGCTCCTTCTGGGCAGCTCCGTAGTCTTTGCTGCCCAAGATGCTTCTGGACAACCCTTCCAGGAGCTGCATTCCTCCTCGCCTACATCTCAGATAATCTTCCTTCTGCGGTACGTCTGATCCCCCTCCCTCCAGATCGTGCCAATTCTCTCTCCTTCCAGTTCTTAGCCTACCCAATCCAAAGGTCCAGCCTCAGTCTTCCTGCCCTGCCATTGGCCATTGACTCTTTACTGATCTATCAAAACCAACTGGGGACAAGGACCATCAGCATTTGGACATGTAGATTCCTAATTTTGGGAGTTCAAAGCATTAGAACCAATCCTCAACATTCGGGTTAGGAATGGTGATGTCAGTCGAAGATCTGAGAAGCAATTCAGAGAAGCTAGCACAAGGCAGAGGGAGAAGAGAAGATGGAAATATGGAAATGAAGACAATAACAACTTATCCCATACCATGGAAAAGTGCCCCCATCCCACCCCAAAAGTTCTTCCCAGGAGGCCTTGCTTGGCTCCAACCAAAAGTAGCCCAGACCCTAAGAGGTCAAAGATGAAATCACCTCCAGTCTTAGAACAATCTGAGTGCAGGCAGGGCAGGGTAGGGAGAGCTTCCAGCTGAAGGTACCAGCTCCTCTAAGATCAGAACATTTAATTTCTTTGAGTACCCCATGGGTGATGGTGATGCTAGGCAGTTCTCAAAGGAAACTGTGGCCAGATATTCATAAAGGACCTGGAAGATTAAGTGGCCTGCAGCCCCACTAAGTGTTAGAATTTGTATAGTTGAATCCTACCCAAAGTTCGCAGGACTGCTCTGATCTTCCAAGGAAAGTATTGCAACGATGGGGGGGAGAGGAGGATTACTAAAATTAGTCTTCTGGGGAAGAGAAAATAGGGTTGCAGAAAGAATTTCCCTCAGGTACAAATGGAAAGGAGAATTTTAGAATAGCACATGGTAAATCTAGAGCAGAATATAGAAAGTCTCAACACAATGTTTAAATTTAATCTTTGAAAAGGTACCTCGGTTCCTGGGATCAGGGAAAGTCATCTTGTTTGCCGACTGTTAGAAAGAGATGTTTAGAAAAGGAACAGGAAGCAGAGCTTGGTGGCACACTCCTTTAATCCCAGTACTCAGGAGGCAGAGGCAGTGAAATCTCTGTGAGTTCAAGACCAGCCTCATCCTCAAAGCAAGTTCCAGGACAGCCAGGGATGTTACACAGAGAAATTTCATCTTGAAATACAAAGTCAGAACAACAACAATAACAAAAACAAAAGAAACTAAGAAAGAAACGAAGAAGCAAAGGAAGAAACAAAGAAATGAACAAAAAACAGAAAGAAACAAAGGCACAAAGAAACAAAGAAACAGGAAAGAGCTTCTAAGAATACAATGGCAGACGTGAGGTTGAAAAGAAACCACCCCGTTTATTTTGGCAGCAGAGAAGCCAAGGGGCCATGCAAAAGGGATGACAGCCCACACTTTCACAGGCGGTGGAGCCGGTCTCTCTGCCTCTCTGGGATTTCTGCTAAGTTGCAATGTGAAGAACAGGGTCAGAAGCCAGATACGTGTCACAGGTGTGTATCTGCTTCATGAAGCTCTCTCAGAAGTTCCAGCCACAAACTACAATCTATCACTACCTACCTCTGGGACACATGGTCCGAGGAGCTGGTCGAGAATGGTGGTAATTGATTGGTGGAAGTGGGACCCTGCTTCTCAGTGTTGCCTGCTTCTATGGGTTTGAGCTGCCATTGAAGACACCAATTTAGAGGAAGCATCTGGGTGGCCTCAAGTGGCTCCTGTCCTTCACTCCTCAAGTAAAGAGCTTGTGTGTGTGTTGTAGCCTTAAGCCACACAGCTCACCACACTCTCTCCACAGGCCTGCTTGGTCATCTTGGAGGTATGTGGAGTCCACAGTGCTGGAGACATTGAGTGGCCTGTGACCCAGACCCAATCCAGGCTGCCCTTGGGAGATGCAGCCACTAATCCAACAGAGAAGCCAGGGACAGCTTCCTCTTTTGTGCCCTTTAGCCCAGGAAACATGACTTGCTTGGTTTTGCAGGAGAGAAAAGTGAAGCTCTGGGGACAGGGCTGCTCCCAGGACCACCAGGTACCCAGTTTCTGCCCTCAGGTCTCTAAGACCTCGTGACGCTTGACTACTTACTGGAGTTAGGCGAGAAGGGGAGCTGCAACACACAGTTGGACACGTGGGCACTGCTGATGCCTGCTTCTCCATCAGTCCTACAAAGGTTTAGGGCCTCAGCCTAGGAAGAGCCACCAGGAACAGCACAAATGTCTATGAGAAGCAGGGACTCCACCAGTGAGGGCAGGGAAGCCTCTTTAGGAGGCCCTCCTGGTACTGAGCTGGGCACACAGTAGTTGCCTAATGACTCCATTTATCCCTTCCCTCCTCTGGGGAAACTGTCCCCACCACAGGCCTCCAATTCCTAGGATGCCAGCTAACATTTTGCTAAACACCTATTAGTGACTTTACCTCATTTAAGAAGAAGAAGGAGGAGGAGGAGGAGGAGGAGGAGGAGAAAGAGAAGCAGAAGGAGAAGCAGAAGGAGGAGAAGGAGAAGTAGCAGCCACACATGACTTCTAGTTTTTGTGTGGTGAAATACGCATAACATAAAAATTACCATCTTTTGAGGGTGAGGAGGCGGGAGTGGATGGGTGGGTGGAGGAACAGCCTCATAGAAGCATGGGGAGGGAAGGTGGGATAGTCTGTTTCCGGGAGGGGGGAACCAGGTAAGGGGATAACACTTAAATGTAAATAAATTAAAATAAATAAAAATTACTGTTTTACCCACTTGTAAGTACATAGTACAACAGCATTAAACCAATTCAGGTGGTTGTTCACCCACCTCCAAGGAATCTTCTCTTGTGAAACCAGAACTCCAGATCTATTCTCCCTGTCCACCTCCCACTCCGGCTCCCCCAACCACTGGCCTGCTTTCCTTCTCTATGAAGATGGCTACTCCAGGAACATCTTTAAAGTAGGACCACAGGGTATTTCTTTTTGTGACAACATTTCACTCACAATAAGAACTCCCAGTTTCAAAACTAGATCTATTTTGAAGTCATTTGTAAGACGACTTAGACATATGTCAAATGTTTAAAGTGAGTACCCAGGGGGCTGGAGAGATGGCTCAGCGGTTAAGAGCACTGACTGCTCTGCCACAGGTCCTGAGTTCAATTCCCAGCAACCACATGGTGGCTCACAGCCATCCATAATGGTGTCCAATGCATGTTTCTAGTGTGTGTCTGAAGATGGCTGCAGTGTGCTCATATAAATAAAAAACAAATAAATCTTTAGAAAAATAAAGTAAGGACCAGTTTCCATATAGAAGAAGAAGGAAGGTGGTTTTTCCTAGATCTGAGAGACGGTGCCAGTGCAGGGGAGATGTGGTCCCATTGGCCCCAAATGCAGTGTTGGTACTTCTGCCTTGTCTTGAATTCCTCTGTGTTGCCACAACATGAGTTCAGAGAAGAGCTGACCTTAAGATTGACAGCCTTTCCATTTGTGCTTTCTATAGCACCTGCCCCGTCATTACCCATTCCCAGAAGGCTCACTCACTGTAGCTTTAATACCTGGGCAGACATGCAGTTAGACAACTCATATTTACCGAGAACTGCTATATTGCAGACATAGCCAACAGTTAAAGTGAACATTTTTGAGGAGAAAATTGAAGTGAAGAACAAAGTTGCCTCCCATAACTTCTATCCTCCCCTTCCCCAGATTATGAAGCAGTTGGATAATTTAGATGCTTAGTCCTTGAGCTCTCAAGATTTAGGTAAATTAGTGTAGCCCATCATCCTGGCCTCAGTGGCTGGTTTGGTAACGAGCTTATGACATAATTCCAACAAATGAGACGTGTCCATTTGTTGAGCCAGGAAGCAAGAAACCTAGAATATTCTAAATACTAAGTCTTACTGACATTTTCCTGAAACAGTATAATTTCTAGCTGTATTCTAAATCCCTGCCCTCAGCTCCACAAATAAGTGCAAATCCCATTCCCTCATCAAAGAAGGCCAAGGCTTCTACGGCAATCTACAATTGGTCAAAACTCAAAGCGTAAGTTACTTTGGGTATCCAGCCCCAACTCAACCCTGACACCCCGATCTCTAGAAACACTGAGGGAGAGGGTGGTAGGATGGTTTTAAAACACAGTAAATTACCCACTATGAGATCCTGCCTTCTAGACATGACAGGCATGCCGCTCCAGTGATATCACAGATATGTCCAGTTGCCTATAACAAGACCTATGCAATGACCATAGCAGTCAACATGCCGGAGTGGATAGGGAAATCTCACAAGACCCAACTCCTGGATGAAGAACTACAGGCCGGTGACTGCTGAGGGGGAAGAGAGGGCTGATTCTCTCCCAGGACGAGTCCCTGTGGGTTATCCAATCCCAGTGGTTAGTCCTGAATACTTGTACATATGAACAACTTTAAATGGATACAATTGTGTGTGTGTGTGTAACAACAATAATAAAAAGGGATTATTAATTCCTGAGAGTTGTGGAGGACATGGGAGGAGTTGGAGGTGAGGGGAAGAGATGGAAAGAATATAAATACACTGTACTCATGTATGAAAATTTCAAAACATAAAAAATAGTAATTAAAAAAAATAACAGATTGGTCAGTCTTCAATTGAAACTCATTCTGGGAATGTCAAGAGTTTTTAGTGGCATGCTACCAGCTGTTCCTGACGCAGCTCTTCCTGAGGCCCACCCTAGTTTGCCTGCAGCATCTGGGTCAACAGAATCCCTTTGGGGCTTAACCCCCATTGGGTTGGTTCTAATGTTACCTATAACTTTAACTGTCGTGAGTTTCTGCTATGTGCTAAACTGTATCTCCCTGCCCCCATCCCTATCCCCACTCCCACCCCCAAAGTCTTACCCTGAAGCCCCACTCCCCAGTGTAATGACCTTTGAAGACTGAGACTTGGGACTCTCATAGAGGAAGAGACAGTAAAGCCCCTCTCTTTCTTATAAGGACACAGCAAGAAGGTAGCGATCTACCATCTAAGAAGACAGTTTTCACCACAACCTGGCCATGCTGGCCCCTTAAGTGATCCCAACTTCTAGCCTCTAAAACTGAACTATTAAACACTTTGTAACAGCAGGCTGGGCTAACTAATACACCTGCATGGCTATCTTGGAATACATGCTTGAGCAGAGCAGTTGGACTTCAGGTACAACTTTACCCAGTGATGATGATTAATCCCAGGGCGTGGCTCGATCTCTCCCCACCCCTCCCTACATGGCCCTGGGAAAGCTGGCTCTTCCCATAATAGCAGTCCTGCCTGCAGCCTCAAGCTTCTGGAATAATCTTATATGCAAGCAGCCTTGGGTGCTGGGATACTGGTGACACCACCACCACCCACATAAAGGACGATAACAAAAGAATGAGGAGGAAGAAGAGGAGAAGGAGAAGAGAAGAGGGGGAATCTGCAGGAACACCACGTGACATGAAACACACCAGTCAACGTGACCAGAAAGGCCAGCCGCTGGTATCGGTGTCTTTGAAATCTTGCATGCTTTTATAAAAAGTCACGTAAATTATGCATCCTGCTTCGTAATGCATCATGATTTCTGTAAATAAAAATGTTCCCTTTAAAAAAAAAAATCAACAAGAAGTTCCATTTTATCCCAAATGTTTGAGATAATTTTCTGACCTCACACTGACTGCCTGACGTTGTTTACATCTCGACGCAAGAAGCACACATACATCAAAAAAAAGCACTGGATGGGGGAGTTTTCAACCCAGCTTCATCTTTCTGTTCTATTGCTTCTGGGACACACAAACATCTCTCTCTTTTCTGGGACGGATCTCACTGTGCAACACAGGCTAGCCTTGATCTTGCCAACCCCCTGCCTCAGCGTCCTGAATGCTCGACTCTTGCCACCTCCTTGCCTTCTTTATTTGCATTCTCTTTGCTCTCGGGCAGGAAGGAGAAGGCCTTCGTTGCCTTTTCCACTGAGCAGTTTAGCTCCAAGGAAGCTATATGAGACCAAGATCCCCTAACCCTGCGGCCACGTAGGGGTGACATCCACATTGTCCCAAGATCGCTCTAGACATTTCCCCAGCCCAGACACGTTCTTGCTCTATACTTTCCAAGTCACTCAAGTCCCTTCTCTCTGACCCTTGTACCTGTGCTTCGGACAGGGTCACAGGAGGCAAACAAGTGAAGATTTGCATTGACAATCAACTGTTATGTCATTGAGGGTGGGAGAGGAGTCACATCTTTAAAGATTTATTTTTCTCACTTTAAAAATTACATGTATGTGCATGTGTCTGTGTATATGCATGTGTCTGTGCATGTGCACGTATGTACAGGTGCTTTGTGGAGTGTCAGAGACCCTTGAAGCTGGAATAACATGTGGCTGTGAGCCACTGACATGGGTGCTGCTGGGGACCCAATGTATCTGCTCACCTAACCACTGAGCCGTCTCTCCTTTTATTCCCACGTGTTTCTACATCTCAGATCCCTGATCGCCTCTATCTGCTGTCTTCATTAAGGGAACTCTGAGCCTGTCCCTCATACTTGCCTCATGAACACATCACCTACAAAATAGGGCCAAGCAGAAAAGGGAAGCTGATTTTGTTTTTAGCATCTGATTCATTGGTTGCTTGGAGTGCTGTCTTAAGAGGTAAACACTTCTCAGAGGAAAAGAATGCGGTGATGGATTAGAGATGTCTGCCGCAGGCACAGAGAATGAGAACAGAAGCTTGCGTGCTGCCACTGGCTGTGCAGCTTAGAGATCCAAGAGTAGTCGATTTTAAAAGTTCCAACAGCTATCAAAAGCTGGAAGGTTTTCAGAAAAATCTCAAATGTTGAAGTTCCTTTCCTCAAAGACTTGAACCCCCAAGGCAATTACAAAGTCAGTCAATAAGGGTTCGTGTCTTATTTTTGATAGCACGAAGGCCCAACTCCCTATCTATGCTTGGGTTGACTGGGTTAACTGAATGTCAAGTCTCTTTTTGAATAGAATAGTATCAGCTGTATTCACTGGCCCGGGGTGTATCAGACTGTCAGTCACTATGATTTACATTCGCTGACATCACAGAAATTTCTGGAATGTTATTGGTCATCCTGACAGTCCGGCATGCCCATTGAATTGAGAACCGTAGACAGGAACAGAGGGTGACAACCTGAGATAAATGAATGACTGCAGAAACACATTTGAAAAAGGACCCATTGAAAACTGACTGGGGCCCACTGCTCTCATGAAACACAGTGTCAGTCCTCACACAGCTACACCACACATTAAACACTCTAGAGGCTTTTAGATCTGGGTATGTGTGCCCTGATTTCACTTCAAAGTGTCTCTTTCGGTTTTAGTGTCAGTTACTTTGAGAGTTTTTTTTTTTAAAAAATAACAGATAACTTTATTAAATAATTATCTCGTTGCTGTGGAATTCTAAAGACATCCTGAAGCATTGAAGAATGCAGTGTATTTCGGCTTTTAGGAATTTATCCGGCTGCTTTGGAGGCTCTGTGTGCTACAAAGAAGAACCCAAGGTGGAGTCCCACGGCTGCTCTTGGGCAAGAAGCTTCCTGGCTGAGTGGAGGATGTTTCATTCTATTTATTTATTTATTCATTTATTTATTTAATGTATATGAGTCCACTGTAGATGTCTTCAGACACACCAGAAGAGGGCATCAGAACAGATCTTATTACAGATGGTTATGAGCCACCATGTGGTTGCTGGGAATTGAACTCAGGACCTCTGGTAGAGCAGTCAGTGCTCTTAACGGCTGAGCCATCTCTCCAGCCCGACCTCTTGCCTTATTATGCCTCTACATAAAGCTACATATAACAATAAAAGACATGGAGGGTAAACATTTTCAGAATTTATCGTGTGGAATCTAGTTCTCCTGGAGTTTCTTGCAAGCCCATTGTTTGTTTCTCTGTTCCATGCTTCCCTTGCAATCGAATACTGTTATCAATTGCAATATTGTTATCAAATGGTAGTTATTGAAGAACCCTGCTCTACCTTCCGTCCTTACTCTTTCTGTGAAAGATCACCCCCTACCCCTTATGACATCAGAGGGGTTCTAAATGCGTCCCTCCAAGTGCTAGACCAGTGAGATGCTCGGCAGAAAATGGAGCAGGTGGAAAGGAGAGGCTGGATGCAGACACACTTAGTGAGCTTAGGCAGCATTGCGGATCGGATCCCTCTCGGAGTGCTGCCATGCATGTTAGCCTGCAACAGTAGAGAGGAACTCTGCTATCGAGAAACCGTTCTGAATTGGTTTATCCCACTGTCCCAGACATCCTTAGCTTTGATGTCCCTTCCTATTAAACATCACTAAGATTCTATTTGGGGAAGCCCTGCATCTCCAGTGTGGCTCACCTTGGGGCGTCTGAGTGTTTACCTGGTCCTACCAGTCCAGATGAAAGAGTCTTGCTCTCTCCACAATCTTCCTCATGTGTCTGAGTGCCCTTGTTGATCTGAGTCCTTCACTGGCCAAACCTTGCAAAAATCCATATTACCCACACCTCCTGTTCAGTGTTTGCAGTTCTGAGCTCTTCTCCACTGCCCCCCACCCCACCCCCACCCCGGGCCAAAAAAGGTCAAAGATTTTCTTTTTACACTAATATGCAGTGCGGCAAAGGTGTGGCAGAAGAATGTTTGGACTTCCTGCCAGTGTTTATATAAATGGGTATAGTATTCTAGAGGGCAATTTGGCATTCGATAGCCAAAGTCTCAGAAACCTGTCTTAAAAATTTTTTCCAAGGAAACAATCCAGGAATAAACAAAGATTTAATGGGTTAGGGTGTGTTTGTTTGTTCGTTTGTTTGCATGTTTGTTTGTTTCTAAACTGGAATCATATTTATAATAGAAAACTTGACAACAAGAAGAGACTGGTAGAGTCTATGGTGTCACATCCATAAAGACAGGATTCTATGCAGCCTTTAAGAGAATAGTCTCTGCAGAGAAAATATTGGTGTAAAATCAACACCAAACTAACTCCATGTAAAAAATACACATGTGTACAGTGCAGGTCCATTTCCATCACACCAACATGTATTAAGTATGAAATGTTCACTGATATGAGAAACCTGCGACAAGTGTTCAGCAATGCTTTTCTTTTTTTAGCTTTGTTTTGTTTTGTTTTGTTTGTTTTTTGAGGCAGGGTTTCTCTGTGTAGCCCTGGCTGTCCTGGAACTCACTCTGTAGACCAGGCTGGCCTCAAACTCAGAAATCCGCCTGCCTCTGCCTCCCAAGTACTGGGATTAAAAGCGTGTGCCATCAACGTGCGGCTCAGCAATGCTTTTCAATAAGCATCTCCCACTGGGCATAACTGTTTATCTGTGCTCTCTGATTTTTATATATAACACTCTTGTATACCAAAAGGAGACCACTAGAAAAATTATCAAGAACGGTTGGTGATCTTTCACAAGCTTTGTTAGCATTCAGAGTCCCAGCTATTCTAAGTAGGATCCTGTTGTCCCCAACTGGGACTTTTCTGTCTCTTGGGGATAAGTGTTTCACGAAGAAGGTCAAAGAAAATGTCTACCTTCCCTCTTCTCTCTGCAGGGCCCTGGATACAAGAGCTGGCTTCTGGATTATGATACTGCAATTTTGAGAGGGGGGAAAAAGATCAACACACCCCACCATCTATTTATTTAATATTAAAAATAATATTTCACCGAGTTTGGCTGGCGTCAGACTGAGCGGTTACTCATACAGGAATTCAAACAAAAGCAGCCTTGGCCCCAGGCCAGTGGGCTGGTGCTGGGTGGTCCAAGTCTGTCCTTAGCTCCGAATAAGTAGCTTGTAAGCTGCTTGCAGACCTGCTTTGGTTTGGGAAGATGATGTATTCATTTATTTATTAGAAATGTTTTAACAGGAAATGCTAATCGTTTGCATTTAGCAAGAATTGCCAGGGAGACAGCTGGAGGAACCCAGCAAATGTTGCTGGGTGGAAGACTGCTGTTCTTGGCCCTGGAGTCCAATCAGTGTCTGTTGTAAGAATGTTCTAGAACTTAGCACACCAACTTAGTGCAAAAGATCCTGGTTGTCTCACTTTAGAACCAAAGAAACGAACAGGGTCCATTCTCAAACCACCCTGCCTCCTTTCCCTGTTTCCGTGTGTTTCTTAGGAACCTAAGGGCAGTTTGTGTGTGCAGATGCTTGTTCTGCTAGGCATGAATGAGTCAAGTTCAAACCTCCAGGTAGGATAGCAGAAGCCGAGGTGTGAGCAACACTGTGTAACTTGAAGCAGTTTTTACCGTGACTGTGGACTGGAGTTATTCACGGACTCGGAGCTTACACATAAGTGTCTTTGATGTGCATAAGAGCCAAAAGCAAGTATCTCCAGGGACTTCAGGCAAGTCCTCCAGGTGCAGAGTGTACTCCAGTATTAGGTCATACTCGGGGTGGTCACACCAGAGGGAAGATAAAGAAGGGAGAATAAATAGGACAAAGATGTATGCATACTGGAGGAGCGTGAGCAGGTTTGTGCTTTAAGAATACTCTTCCTAAGAATTACTTTGGAAGAATGTAAGATTTTCCTCGTGGGGGAAGGGCGTGGGGCATGGGGTCTAATGTCTAACCCGGTCTGGCACGACAAATTTGCTGTTCCTGTGTTTCCAGATAACAATGGAGGTGAAGCCAGGCCCTGGAAACCAGTCAAGATTCCCAGAGATAAACCCTGGGGCAGCAAGAACGCTGTCAATGAAAAGTGGCTTGACCTTTCGCCTCTTGAGTCACAGAATTCCCACAAATGCTGTGTCCCCACCAACTCTGGCAGAACTCACCGCCACAGTCCGGACTTCGAAGCCACTTTGTAAACAGAGGGGAGGGCGTGCTGTACTGTAAGTCAGCACCCGGAGCACCTCAAAAACACAGGGTGTGCTCTCATCCAGAAGCTACCCTTCTTCCAAAGTTCAAAAAGTTATAGAACCCTTAAACGGTTTGCCTCTGCAAATGCAGTCCGCAGCCATCTAAGTGCCTCTAAATGGATCTGAGTACAGCATTCCACAACCTGGACCGAGAGCCTTTGGGAGGACTGTGCTGAAGCAGTGAATCTCAAGGCGAGGGGGATGGGGGGAAGGGCGAGGGGGGAGACAAAAAGGAAGAGACGCTATGCTTTCAGTGTGGTTTGTCTACCTCCAGATTTGCAGGGCACTCGGAGGAGGAACGCATTCAATCAGATGAAGTCTTTGGGAGGTGATGAGGGTAAGATAAGGTCATCAGGGTGGAGGCCCTTGATTCAATATCGTGGCTGTATAAGGACAGGAAGAGACTAGAATACACGCACGCACATGCTCTCTGTCCCTTGCCGTGTGATACTCTGTGTCACCAGGTTGCCATCAGCAAGGCTATCACCAGATGCAGCCCCATGACCTTTGACCAGAACCATGAGCCAAAAGAAACTTCTTTAAGTTATTATGTATCTTCCCTAGTCTGCTGATGTTAAGAGCAACCGAAAACAGAAAACCTTTGGTTTATTCTGTTGACAGAATTTAAGACTTAAGTAAAAGTTGGGAATTCACTGAATGTCTTATTTAAAGTACAAAATTAATCTCTTTGAGCCTTGGGTTCTTCAACAAAATGAGAGTGTTTTTGAAGTCTTTGGATCCATAAACTCAGATCTTTCCCCCCTGACAACTGTCTTATTATGCATTCACTGCACCTCAAAAACAAACACACAAACCATTGACCACCATGCTTAGCTCTGGGACAATGGTTCCCAGCCCTTGCTGCCCATGTAATCACTTTGCAAGCTAATCAATGGCAAAGCCACTCCCGGAGGTGATGGAATTGGACTGGATTGGCTCTGACACCAGAATTTCCCTTCCGTGGTCTTTGAAAGCATGCCCTTCTTTTCTTTGAACTAGCCCATCTTCTCCCTGACCATTTCCACCCCAGAATCCCTGCATAGCCCGTTATTTGAAAATGTCCCCTAGTTCAAAGCCTAACCTCCTTCTCAAGAAGGCCTTCTGTCATGATGATCCAGGCGTTCTACATCCCTTCCTCCCTTGCACAGGAAGTTCTCCATAGCAATGTTGAGATTGATGCTGATGATCCGGAAACCCAGTGTGTCTAGGGGGCTCACTGTGGAGTGTGTTGCTCCTCCCATCATGCTGTGTGGTTCTCACACACAGTTGCTGGGCAGTGTGGGAATGCAAGAAGACTCTGCACTGACTTCCCTGAGGTTACACAGTTGCAACTGCCAAATCTAGGCCCCAGAGAGAAAAGTTACACTTTAGTAACTCAGCTCCTGTCTGAAACACCCCCACCGTGCCTCTGCCTCTACCAGAAGCTACTTCTTTGCTTTTGTACTCCCCCACCCCACTAACCCTCTCCACTGCTTGTGCTTGCTGTCGTCAGATTTACATAGTCACTGGCTGCCACTGCTATCCAAGCAGCGTGCATGATCAGGATTTTGTCTTAGAGAGGTCCACTTTATGTTGAAGTCTTCAGGGACACTTAATCTAAGAGCAGGGAGCACATGTTTGTAAATCTTACCTTTGAGTTTTGTCTTCTTCCTCATAATGTCACTGGCCTGTCCGCTCTAAAGGAAACCACAGAATGGGCCATACTTGAGTGAGGCCAAGATTTAATGCCGCTGCTCCAGCTCAAGTGGCATGCCTAGAACTACGGCTGTGTTTAGCAGTCATTGTGAAGTACACACGCGGTGATTTAATGCAGCCCTGGTTTCGACTCCGTCGCTGCTGTGTTCTACCACTTTAGCATGAGCAACAGCATGGCCACCAAAGCAAAGGGAGAGTCACTTGGTCAAGAATAATTTTCAGGTGAGCAAACCCATTTTTTTATTGGATGAATACATAGATTATATTTAGAGTCTATAAAAATATACAAGACTTTCAGAATAGAAGTGTGCCTTCATGTTTCATTGCAAGCTTTGCCCTCTGGCCAATATGAAACAACCAATGCGGGCTGGTTCCCCCTCCCCCAAAACAACTGAGAAGTTAACAAAACACATTAAACAACAATTTGAAAAAAAAAAAAAACCAGATATCAGAAGGACCATTATCCCTGAGAATGACATGTAAACAATCCCCCCTCACAGCCTTGAGAGGGTTTCCAAGTCTCGAGGCAAAGAAACGGACCCAGGGAGAGATGGGCAAGCTCTCAGAGTGGCAGGCACAGAGCTCAGGGTGTGGGGAGACCACGGTTGCTAATCTTCGTAGAGCCAATACAGGAAGGAGAGCCTGACAGAGAGCAGACATTCCTGAAGTTTGCACAGAGATTCCGCTCAGCTGTTGAGCTCTATGCTGATCAGCTATACACCAAAGGAAACTGAAGCAAGATATAGAACCCCAGGAATGGTTAGAAGCGAGTGATAGCTGCACAGGCTAGGAATGTGTCTGTTCCTACCAGCCAGGGTTGGAAACCTCAAGGTTCATGAAGGTAACACAGCAGGGTTGTGCTTCCCATAACAAGGATTAATTACTTCTAAGCTGAGTCTGGTTCTAGTTCTACCTAACAAACGATGTTTTTTAATTTAGTTGTTTGGTTGGTTGGTTAGTTTTTTTTTTTTTTTTTGTTTGATATGGTTTTGGGGTTTTTTAGACAGGGTTTCTCTGTGTGGCCGTGACTGTCCTGGAACTTGCTCCGTGGACTAGGTTGTCTTCAAACTCACAGAGATCTACCTGCATCCATCTCCCAAGTTCTGGGCTTAAGTGAGCCACCACTGCCAATGTATGCCTAACAAGTCTTAGAAATAATGTTTCCCTGTGATTTGACCAACTCATTTGGAACAAAAATCCAAGGGTTTTTATTATACAGAATTCCTAGCACCAAACAAAATACCATGCACGTGCTTGGAACTGAGTGTCAGGTCACCAGACACAGAGGGAACAGAAAACTAAATGCCCAAGTCCACGCCCACTCAAAACACTGAAAATGAACATGGGTTTGTTTGTTGAGACAGATGTTGAGTTTGTAAAGAAAGGCTTAAAAGAGCTGTTATCTCCATAACATAGACTGTGATCAGGAACAGGAAATATCTTCTAAAAAAAAAAAAAAACCAGTCTTTCTAGTGCTAGTTGTATGGTTTGATAGAATATCTTTGAGCTGGGCATGGTGATGCATACCTGTAATCCCAGCCCTCAGGAAGTAGAAGAACCACAAGTGTGAAGCCAACCTGGTCCACAGAGTAAGTTCTAGGCTAGCCAAGGCAGTCTCCTAGCTCTGTGACTGAAACTCCACAATCCTGAGGCAACTCTCTGCCTCCTGCTGTCTCGAGTCTCTGAGAGCCACCTTCTTTCTGTCTCTGTGAATTAACTAACTCTATATATTCGCATTCACACAGGATGTTCTGAATGTCTAACCTGTTGCAGTGTTTGTCAGAACTGAGAATGTTCCAATGGGGGGGAAGGGGTGTCGCTTCTCCCTGAGCCTTCATCACTCAGTGGGCATGAATAGCTTCCACCTTTTGGCTCTCAACTAGTGCTGATATGAGCACAGGTGTGAAAAAAATCTCTCTCTCTCTCTGGTCCTCCTTTTTCTGGTCTGTTTGTTTTTGAGACCAGGTCTCACTGTGTAGCCCTGCCTTAGAACTCACAGACCAGGTTGGCCACAAGTTCAGAGAGAGCCACAAACCTCTGCTGGGATGACACGTAGGAGCCACCATGCACTCCCAAGATCCTCTGTTTAGTTTTGTTGTTGTTGCTTATTTTTCAATTTCTAACGGTTTCTGTATTTAATTAAGTCTGTGTGCACGTGCACATGCGTGGAGTGGAAAGGGTATGCACGTGGGAAGGCCCGTGGGAAGGCAGGTGTCCTGGGAGGCCAGAAGAGGGAGCCTAATGGCCTGAGGCCAGAGGTATGGACATTTGCAAACTGCCCGACGACATGGGTGCTGGGAACTCAGGTCCTCTGCAAAAGCAACACTCTTAACCAGTGAACTGTCTCTCTAGTCCCCATGTTAGTTTTTCTGAATACATATTATGGAAAAGTATCGGTTAAGAATTGCATACCTCCTGAAAATATCTTTCTAAGGCAGAAGGTTGAAGAACTGTCTGCTACAATAAAAACACATCAAACAGAATCCTGCAAAGGGAAGACAACCACAAATTAAAATACCCATCTGCAGAAGAGAATGAAGAGAGCTGGAAATGCTAACGATGTTTGTTTCTTCATGTCTCCCTGAAAGCTAATTGACTAAACAATATAGTAATGTGATACGGTATTTATAATATACACAAGTGAAATGCATAAGGCGCTGCTGGCCTTCTCCAAGGCTGCACAATTCCAAGGACTATGTAGGAACCTTATAAAATCCACATACATATTATAAACCCCGTGTTACATTGTTCTTACTTTGTCTAGCTTTTGGAAAGTTTTAAAAACAAAACAGGCATTTACTCACATGAAATAAGTGGGAAAGAAGTCAGGGTATGGAAAAGTTAAGACTGTCCGGCAACCAGGACTAACATTTACAGAACATGCCACATGGTAGCAGAATCCACACACTTGTCCTGTAGGCACGAGCTACTCATCTCCTCACACCACCCTTCTAAGCCAATTTAAAGGGATCGATGTGATACAAAGTATGTTCTCTGGCTACAGTGGAATTAAATGAAAGCAAACTAACAAAACAGTCTTTGGAAAAAATCCCCAAGCATTGGAAAGTTAACTGACAACTTCTAAATAATCCATGAATGAAGTAAGAATCAAAGGGGAAACTAGAATTTTTTTTTTGATTTAGTTTTTTCCAGACAGGGTTTCTCTGTATAGCCCAGGCTGTCCTGGAACTCACTCTGTAGACCAGGCTGGCCTTGAACTCAGAAATCTGCCTGCTTCTGCCTCCCAGAGTGCTGGGATTACAGGCATGCGCCACCACCACCTGGCTGAGAAATTTCTTAATTAGAAAAAAAAAATGGAAATTCATGCTAGTGTTTGTGGGATAGCACTGAGTAAACTCAAAGCACAAAGTATCTACCAGGAAAGAAGGAAAGGGTGGGTCACATGCCTTTCTGCAGGGAAAGGCATTTGCTGCGGGATTTCTGGGACCCACACAAAGGTTTCCAGAAGAGAAGAACTGATTCCACAGACTTGTCCTCTGATTTCCATGAGTGCCCCTGCCTAAATGCACATACAATAATAATAATTAATACATAAATTATATAAATGTATGAATCAATATAATTAATATATACATAAATATTAAAAATCATTAATAAATTAATCTAATTTTTAAAACAAAAAAAAGACTCAAGGCGGTGATGAAAATTATCAGTGACTTCACCTCAGAAAACTAGGGAGGAAAAAGAGAGAAAACAAAATTTTAAGTTGAAATCATCAGATAATAAAACACAGAGATAGAATTTTAAAGTAAGAAAAATATAAAAATCAAAGAAAGTAAATGTTTGATTCTTTGAAGAGATTGATAAAATTGATAAGCTTGAGCCAGGCTGTTCAGGAAAAAGAGAAGATAAAAATTATCAACATAAGTTACAAAACAGGTGACATTTTTGCAGAGCCCAGCATACACTGAAAAGCTGAGGAAATACTATGAAGAATTATGCCAAAAAATTAATAACATGTAAAATAGACAAATTCCTTGGATGGCATAACTACCAAAGCTCATTCAAGAAGAAATAGATAATAACTTGAATAGCCTTTCATAAAACCAAGAAATTTAATTAATATGCTGTTTAAAAAAAAAACCAAGGATGTGGGGGGAAAGGAATCCTTACCCTTCTCACACACTGGAGGTAGATGTAAACTCACAGTCACTGTGGAAACCAGTATGGAGACTCCTCAAACAACTAAAAGCAGGACTTCCGTCTGAGCCTCTCCTAGCACCTCTTGGTACATAATCAAAAGACTCAAAGCCGGACTACCACAGAAATCCTTGTATACTCCTATTTACTGGGGCACCATTCACATTATCAAATTACAGAACTAACACCTACCTTCCTGCAAGCCGATGGATGGTAACGTGCACATGAAGTTTTATTCAGCCGTAAAGAATGTCATTTGTAGGGAAGTGAATGGAACCGGAGATGAGCAGCTTGAGCGAAAAATCGCCAAGTTCAGAAAGGCAAATAGCAAATGGTTTCTTTCATGTGTGGAAGCTGAGAGAGAGAGAGAGAGAGAGAGAGAGAGAGAGCTGAAAGGAGAAGTCCCGTGGGTGTAGGTGTAAACAGAGAGGAGGTAGATATCAAAGGGATGGAGGTGACGAATGTAATCAAAGCATGTGTGTGCGTGTATGGAAAAGCCATGATGAAATCCCTGCCTCTGCGGCATCGGTATGTGCTCATTTTAAAAACAGAAGTCAAATTTGTAGATAGCTTTTTCTAGAAGGATCTCTCTAGAGAGAGGCTCATGTGGCCTCACTGGTGAATTTTCTCCAACACTCAAGGAGTAGAGAATACCGATGCTATATGAAGGTTTCCAGGAAGAAGAAAAGCAGCACTGCTTCCAAATCCATCCTAGAGGCTCGCATTGCCCTGATGGCAACACCAGACGAAGACACTGGAAGTGAACCGTGGAGGCCAGAGCTCGGCCGCAGCATCCCTGCCTACCGTGCCCCGCCCCAGGCTCTGGATCCCATCCCTAGCATGGAAGGGGATGAGAACAACAAAAATATGTGGACCGACCTCCCGTAGGAATGTCGTATGAAGAGCGTAAGCCACGATTCATTCAAACAAAACTTCCAGAGATATGTGGTGGTGCACAGCTATCCTAGCAGTCAAGGCTGAATCGGGAATTCTTACCAGTTTCAGGCTAGCCTGTGCTACATAGTAAGCTCCAGGTGGGGCTGGAATAGAGAGAGAGAGACCCTGTCTCAAAAACAAAAACCCAGCTATATTAAAAAAAAAAAAAAAAAAAAAAAAAAAAAAAAAAGGACAGCCTCATAAACGAGCTGAGAGTGGGTGTGGGCACTGGAGGTGAGTCTACAATAAAGGATCACGCCATTCAGCACAGTAAAAGCGAAAACCTTCATTTCAGATAAACCATTTAACAGAAACGAGTATTCATTTCTCGTATACATCATGTTACCTGTGTGTGTTTCTGTGTGTGCATGTGCATACACATGCATGTGTACTGGCATGTGTAGGCCAGAGGACAACTTGGGTGTCTTCCTCTGCTGCTTATTTTTTGAGATAGGCTCTCTCCTGGAACCCGGAACTCATTCATCCACTCAACTAGATTTGCTGGTCCGTGACTCCAGAGATCCACCTGTCTCGGTCCCCATTTCCGGTGCTGGGTTTAGATTCCTGTGTCTAACTGGCTTTGCACACTGATTCTGGGGATCATCGCTTACACGGCGAGCTCTTGACCAACTAAGCCATGCCTAAGAACTCTACAGCTCACCTCAGACTGATGATGAAAGCCACACTCTCTTCCTCCAGTCAGGAAAGCGAGAAGAGAGACCCCCTTACCACTCCTACCCAACACTGCACAGAGGACCTACAGCCTGCTTGAATAACAGGGAAGAAACACCTTGGACAGGAAAGAAGTCTTTATTCACAGTGACTGCATTTAGGTAGGAAAGCAAACTCCTAGACCTAATAATGAGATCAGCAAGATTCTGTGATACAAGATCCCTCCCTATGCCAGCAGTGATGATGCCCTCGAGTAATCCTAGAACTTAGGGACATACAGACAGGAGCCACATGGTGAGACCCTGTCTCTAAAAAATAAAATTATTTTTATAGTGGCAATGTACTTTCGGAGCAGAATTTAAAATAGTGTTATTTAGAAGAACATCAGAAGAAATATTTGGGTATAAACCCGAGGACACCTGTATAAGAACTAACTGTATGCTGAAAGCTAGAAAGCAATGCCCAGATCCGGGACCACAGCGCAGGCACACCTGGGTCCCCTGCAATGCCAGGAAAGGCCTGCAGGTGGAGCCCTCGCATTCGATTCCTTCGCTGCTGGCAGACACGCCCATCCACGCCTCCTTTCCTCCCTACTCAGTTTCCTCCCGACAGTCCCGGCAGGACTGGAAGTAAAATCGTCTCTAACCAGAAGAGGATCGCAGACAGTACATTCAATGTACAAATCGGATCCGATGAGCTGATTTTCCCTTTGCTCAAGCACCCAGTGGCTCGGTTTTCTTTTCAGTTTTCTGCTGGCCTCCGTGGCTCGGTTCAGAAGTTCTCTGAGCGTTGAAAACTGTCCCAGTTCCACACCCCACAGGTTAGAGAGCTCCTACGCTTCAACGAAGATTCTTTTACGCAGGGGTAGGACCTGCTACAAGAGGTGTTCCCCAGACTGTGTCATCTGGACACATGGAGGTTGTATTTCTTCGGGACTAGCAGTGGAGTGGCTAGGATCTGGCAAGCTCTGCACGTCAGAATCAGGTTTTCTGACACAATGCCCGTCCCATTGTGGCTCAGGAGCAAACTGCTGTTTCCTTCACAGAATAACCACCGACTTCAGACCACAGCGTTCACGGCAATTGCTTTCCCTAACTGTTTCCCTTTACCAAACACGGCTGCTATGTTTTTCCAATTTTGTTTAATATTAAGTCTTGGGGGGAATATGTAGCAGAAATCGCCATTCCTGATCTTGAGAGTGAAAGCCACACTTAAGTCATCTTGGTATGCCATGTAGCATTATGCCTTATCTATACAGGAAGATTGCTTTGTACAAGACACAGCAAATAAATGCATGGTGAATTCCAGCCTAATTGGAAAATAGAGAGGCCGGTTCCAAGGTTTGCCTTAATACCACACTCACGCTATTTCCACCTATTACACATGGGCTGAGGGAGTGTCAATGGCTGTGTGTGACACACATAGCAGCACACATACTGATTTCTAGAGTTGTGATAGTGTGGCTCTGTGAAAACACAGACACCATGACTTACACCTACTGGCTCCAAGCAAGCGTGTCTACTGACTGCTCCTTCTGCTCCTTCTGCTCCTTCTTCACTTGGTGATCAACAAAGGGCAGAGTACTTGTGTCAAATTACTGGCAACAATTTTTGGTTACTTCTTCTATGTGTCTACAAAGTCTCATTCCTCTCTCCTTGAATCTGGCTGACTGACCCTTAGTGATTTAGTTTGTCCAGTATCATGTGACAGCGGTGAGATTTTGACACTTTAAAGACTAGGTCATAAGAAAGCTTGCAGCTTTCTTTGGTTGGTGACTTCGATTGGTTTGCTCTGGGGTAAATGCTCAGGGCATGCCGAGGCTGCCCTGCTGTCTGGAAGCTCTGACTGCCACTTAGAGATGCCATTTAGAAAAGAGTCCTGGCCAGCTTCACATAAGAGAAGGGACCCTCAGGTGGCTATAGTCACTGCTGCCACTTGATAGCACCCTGAAGCGCCTGAGGGACCTGTGTGAAAAAGGACCCAAGGGAATTCTTTATTGCTCGGAACTATAGGAGATTATTTTTTAAAGAAAGTGTCGCTTTTTAAATGTCACACTGGAAAAAAAAAAACACCTTTCATTAGATAAGGTATCGGAGTTCTCTGCATGATTCCACAGGTTGTTGTGAATTCTAATTGTGTTACATATGCTTGTGTTGTGTGGAATATGCATGTGTTCCTATGTATGAGTGATTTTTGAATGTTGTTATCGAAAAATAAACTCCTAGCCTACCTGATGTTGAGAAGATACGTTTTGAAAGAATTAAACTTAGCTGAAGATCTTCCCTGGGTCCTGTCCCAAACACTGAAGCCATCAATGCTGTTTGCAGCCAGCAGGTGTGTAACCAAGAGCATTTGCTGGCTCTGGGCCTCGGGAGCGGGAGCAGTTGCCGCCTTAGGGAGCTCGGACCCACCTCCAGCCCCCAGTGTCAGTGAGTCAGCTTCAATCCTAGGCTTCACTCAGCACATCTGGGGCTTCTACCAAGGAGACACCCAGTTCTCCCTTTTGTCTGGTAAGAAAGCAGACCGCTTTAGTCCTTTTCTTCAAAGACTGACAACGATGTGAACAGACACGAAATGTCACTCAGCCAAGGGAGAGAGATTTTCTCTACTGGTGCTTTTTAAAAATATCCTCTCCCCCCTTTTTGGTTTTAAAGCAAAAACAAAACAAAACAAAACCAAAAAAACCTCCTCAGATAGCAAGCAAGTGAAATCATGTCCTCATGGCGCCTTGCTTTCCCGAGAGACCTACTATTGGGCCCTTTAGGAAAAGCACGCTGCCCACAGCCAGCCTCCGTGGACAACAGTCCAACACCCTGCAGAAGCAGCCCCCTTACCCTCTGTGTTTCAGACTCTCACCCAACGGTGCTCATCGTTCATGGCTAGAAAGTCATTCACTTTAAGTTGGAAGCGGGTGCTACACAGGAAGAAACATGGAAGGACTGGTCGAGTTGACAGAGCCGTCCACAGGGAGTGGCTGAACATCTGAGTTTGCCCAGCACTCAGCTAAGGTGAAAAGGTATAAAGTCACAAGATGGAGGCAGAAGATGGTGGTGGGGAAACTTTGGGCCCTGGGGATCTTAAATGACATCCCGGTTTTACTAGGTACTTGTAGTGTGGCCTTGGTCTGAATTTTCATTTCCCTCCCCGAGCTCAGGAGTTGTGACAATCAAAAGTACGTATAGTCCCTTAAGCACCAGGCCACCGAGGGCTATTATTATCACCACACTCCATTGTGTAGTAGGAGGTCGGAGAAGGAAGAAGGGACAGGCAGGAGCTGTCAGGGAGGATTTGATGGAGGAGGCTGGTCTAAAGTGGACCTTGGAGGAAGGAAAGGATTGGGAAAGGCAGAAAGGCGTTCCTCCCAAGGGGAGATGAGGGGGGATTTGCATCCTGTGGGGAAGAGACAGAAGTAAGGGAACTTGACCTAACCTGTACAAGGCATTTTTGATTGAGGAACCATCTGGTAAATAAGAATAGAGAGATAAGGGAGTCCCCATTTATGAAGGAGCTTTAAAAAAAAAAAAAAGATGTTGCGGCAAGCAGAGATACCGGGTAAAGTGCAAAAAAAAAAAACCATGTTTTTATTACATGAATTAATTGGAGGAGGCATGGGTGTGTCATAGCACAGAGGCAGAGGTCAAAGGACACCTTTCAGGAGGTGGCCTTCTTCCACCATGTGGGTCCCAGGGATCGAGTTTAAGTTGTCACGCTTGAGGACAAGGATCCTTACCTATTAAGCCACGTCAAAGGTCCACATGCCAAGGTTTTATTCTTCTCTGTACCGTGTTGTATGTGCAATGCCACCATATTCTTACATATAAGTATCTCCGGTCTGCATTGTAAATATACCATAATAAACTGTAAAGTGTGGAGACTGCAGCAGTAATCACACCGTTGGTGCTGTGGCTTTGATGGTGGCTAGGGAGAGAGCAATGGAATCCGTTCACATGCTCCTAAACAAATGCTATTTATCCATTGCATTTCTTCTAGATGTGTTAGGGCATCTCCCCAGTGAGAATGTGTTAGGGGAAACTCTTCTTTCATACACCAATATTTCCCAGTTCTAAATGGGCATATTGAAAGGGAAGGGCGCTGTGCATGTCTACACAGTTCTTCACCAAGATTCAATCTGGCTAGAACCGCATGGATCTGGTCTGTCAAATTCCCAGATCACAGGCACCTTGCAACAATCCAAGGCTGAGGTATCCCAAGGTAGTAAATCAAGTTAAGGGTAAGAACCATGAATCATGAAGGTTCTCCTTTTTTCTTTCTTTCCGTACAGTTGTTCTTAATCTTCCTTGGGCACCTTTCTCCTTTGGGGGATGGGGCCCTTACTTGACCTGAGCTTCCTCCTCATAAAAGGAAGTCGAGATGTCTGATCGAATAGTAAAACTGGAAAGCACGTGAATACGAGCAGCTTCAGCCGTGTTGTGACTAACGGACCATTTGAAAAGAACCTCTGAGGTTCTCAAAAGCTGAGGTCTCTCCTGTTTCTTTCATAACTATAAACAAAATCATGACTATTCTTCTAAGTCAAATTACTACTTGCAAAACAGGTACACAGCCAGAAGAAAACACATTCAAATGAGAAAATTTTAGTGGATACCACTAGGCTTGAATCTGCGGTTGTCTTTTGTTCTTGGGCATTCTGGTTACCCAGCAGGGCAAACATGTGTGGGGTGAGTTAGGTGAATACGTTAGTGGATGGCAATGGTCTCAGCAGACAAGCAATCTTGAAGACAAGAATGGGGGAGAAACCTCCAGATCCAAAACACAAAACGAAGGAAACCCGGCGAGAGCAGCAGTTCTGCTATGAGTGTGGTTAAATCATATCGAGGAACAACGGCAGCACGTGGGTGGGGCTGCTTACCCAGGAAACATGAGCTTCCCTAACATGAAATGCTCTCTGTGGTCAGGAGAAGAAGATGGAAGACTACAGGTGAAGTTGAGATTGAGCATCAAGTGAAAGGCGGAGTGATAATGAAGGGTGGTGCTCATGGTGGAGCCTGAGACGGAGGTGGAGGCTGAAGCCAGTGAAAACCTGGGCTTGGTTACCCATGCCCTCTGGGATGCACCCCTGCACTCTGCAATGTTCCAATGGTTACCCATGCACTCTGGGATGCATCTGTGTACTCTGAGATGCACCCCTGCACTCTGCAATGTTCCAATGGTTACCCGTGCACTCTGGGATGCATCTGTGTACTCTGGGATGCACCCCTGCACTCTGCAATGTTCCAATGGTTACCCATGCCCTCTGGGATGCACCCCTGCACTCTGCAATGTTCTAATGGCTACCCGTGCACTCTGGGATGTATCTGTGTACTCTGGGATGCACCCCTGCACTCTGCAATGTTCCAATGGTTACCCGTGCCCTCTGGGATGCATCCATGCCCTCTGGGATGCTCTAGTTAAAAGAGCAATGATTAAGCTGGGCGTGGTGGCGCACGCCTGTAATCCCAGCCCTTGGGAGGCAGAGGCAGGTGGATTTCTGAGTTTGAGGCCAGCCTGGTCTACAGAGTGGACAGCCAGGGCTACACAGAGAAACCCTGTCTCAAAAAACCAAAAAAAAAAAAAAAAAGAGCAACAATTAGCAGCTGAAGGGATGGAAGAAAAGAATAATCCCCCCAAAAATAAACCTAAGGCTTAGGGCCCAAAATAGATAAAGAACAATGACGATAACAACTTAAAAGCAAAAAGAAGGGAAAAGATTAAAAATAGGCAAAAGGGGCTGGTGAGAGGGCTCAACGGTTAAGAGCACTGACTGTTCTTCCAAAGGTCCTGAGTTCAAATCCCAGCAACCATATGGTGGCTTACAACTATCCGTAATAAGATCTGACGCCTTCTTCAGGTGTGTCTGAAGGCAGCTACAGTGTAAGTATTATACTTACATATAATAAATAAATAAATCTTAAAAAACAAATAGGCCAAAGACCTGCTAGACATTTCTCAACAGAAGTCATGTAAGTAGCATGTAGAAATGTCTCTGGTGATTCTTAAACATCAGAGAAATGTAAATTAAAAATCACATTGAAGAAGTTCTTCTGCCTGTTAGGATGCCTTATCAAAAAGACAACAGATAACTATTGTTGAGGATGTGAAGGAAATGGAACTCTTGTACACTAGTGGTGGGGATGCAAATTAGTCTCACTAATCATAAAAACAGTATGGACATTCCTCAGATTGTAAGCAAATTAAAGACAATTGGAGAGATGGCTCAGCGGTTGAGAGCACTGGTTACTCTTCCAGAGGGCCAGGGTTCGATTCCCAGCACCCACATGACACCTCCTAACTGTTTGTAACTCCAGCCCCAGGGGATCCAACCCCTCTGACTTCCCCAGCCACCTGCATACACATAATGCACACAAACTCAAATTAGCATATACACATATACATGTAAAAATGAGTAAATAAGCTTGTAATATAAACATAATGAAAACTAAAGGAATGAGAAGGGAAAGCGTCGTGGGTGCGTATTCTCACCGCAAATGCAAGCAGATCCAATAAAAATGTAGGAGAATGACTGAATCGATAATTCTCAAAAGAAGAAATAGTCAATAGATATATAGCAAATATGCCATATCTTTAGCTTTCTGGGAAATGAAAACCAGAGCTATAGTCAGGTACTATGTCAATCCAGTTAGAATGATTATTACTTTTTAAAATTAAAAATAAAACAAAATGACACATACTGACTGGCAAAGATGTAGGGGAAAGGAACCCTTATATGCTATTGGTGAGACAGAGTCTAGAACGTTCTGGAGAATAACATGGAGGTTTCTCAAGAAACTGAAAAAAGAGCCACCATATGCCCCCCACTCCTGGGTATACATACCCCCAAGGTAACGAGCTCAGCATGCAAAGCAGATGTTTGTCTAGCCAGTGGGCAGCTACGATATGAAATCAGCCTAGGTGCCCTTCAACAGATGAATGGATAAACATGTTTGCATACAATGAGTATAAAACTCAGCCCTAAAGAAGAATAAAGTCCTGCCCCTTGCAGGAAAATGGATGGAACTGCCGAACATCATGATAAGCAAACTGAGACAGAAGCAGAAAGGCAGGCGTCTGTCATGTCTTCTCTCCCATGGGTGGAAACCAAAACACAAAATAAAAGAAACCAGGCATGGTGGATGCATCTGTGATCTCAGCACCTCGAAGGTGAAGACAGAAGGATCGGGAGGCTCAAGATCCTCCTCTGCTGTCGAGGGACTTCAGAGACAGCCTGGGCTACATGAGAGAGAATCTCAAGAAACTAAATAAAGACAGCAAAAGCAGACCTGAAAGTATAAGAGGACTTCTAGGGTCTGAAAAGGCTACCAAGGGAAGGAAGAGAGGCGTTGTAAAGAGAAGGACAAATAGAATGATCACCGCAGGCCAACCTGGTCTACAGAGTGAGTTCCAGGACAGCCAGGGCTACACAGAGAAACCCTGTTTCGGAAAAACCAAATCCAAAAAAAACAAACAAACAAAAAAAAAAAAAAAAGAAAAGAAAAGAAATGACCAGCATATGATATATGGAAATGTCACAGTAGAGTCTGTCAATCTGTACAATGAATATGTGTTAATAGTTTATAAAAACACAGTAAATATATTTTATTTATTTAAAATATTATATAAATATAATAACATAATAAAATGGTCTCTTAAAAATAAGTATATGAGAAAGTAAATACATTAGTTAGCTCTACCTAACCATTCTACATTGTGTAGATATATTCTTTTCATTTTTATTAAATTTATTTATTTATTTACCTTACGTTCCAATATCAGCCTCCCTCCTCCCAGTACTCCCCGGTGCAGATTCTTTTTGTCAAATAAATAAATTAAAAACAAAATACAAAGGGTGGTAAATGTATTTCCTTCTAGTACTTTAAATAAGTTACTCATCTTTGGGGATTCTTAGTTTCCTCCTCGTAAATATGCTGATTAAAGAAATATATAGTTTATCATCTGAAACGAAACTCCCACACCTCAGGCTCAGGGATCACTGGGGAAAGAGGAAATAGAAAGATTGTAGGAGCCGAGGATCAGAGAGTCTGACATGAGACTGTGTCTCCGGCAATGTCAGAAGCTACACCTACACAGTCTCGTCTCTCCGACACAGCTGCCTAAGCGTGGGTGCAGCAAGGACACAAAAAAAGCCATGTAACAGACAGGGATCCCAGGAGACCTCAACCCTGCAAAATAGAGGCCATGCATTTAAGAGAGGACAAGAAGGGAGATATTGGAGGGTTTAGAGGGAGGAAAGGGCAGGGGGAAATGATGTAATTTTATTTAAATGATATTTTTAAGGTTATTTTCCCCATCTAATCACGACCCTATACAGTTTCATAACCTGGAATGTGGCAATATACATGAAGCATCTCTTACAATGCTTGGGACGTAGTAGGTACTCAATAAACTGTGGCTGCCTGCTCATGTATTTGCCCGATTAATCCTTTTGTGGTTGTTTTAAAGGATTTCAGTTCTATCCTCGTCTGGTTAATCATCCATGGCTGTTGGTCTTTTTCCCACTTGTGCGGCTGACTCACCACACGACCTTCGGCACCGCTCATGTCGTCTCTGAGCCTGGGTTTTTCATCAATAAAGCAGGGTTAGCGCCTGTCCAATACACTTCCCGGGTGGTTGTGAGGATAATTCATGTGAAAGCAGCATGAAATGCACAAAGTGCCCAGCAAATCTAAGGTATTACTCGGATTAAGGTCCCGTGAATCATTCCCTCGCATGGAATGGCCGGCACCCCGAGGCTGGGGCGAGGCTGAAGAGAAACTGGGTAACTTCACTGAGCTAGCTGTGGTTTGGACCCTTTGGAATGACTCTCCTAGCTCTATGGGTTCTTATGTGGGGGGCAACTGGTTTTGGACCCCGCGCGAGTGTGAAGTGAAACCTCTTACGTGTGATAGTACGATTGTAATTTGAGGTTAGAAAAGGAGAAGGAACAACCGGCACCATAAGTGTTTATCAAGTGACCACGGGAGCCACGTTGTACGCACTACTGTAAAAAATAGCATAGCGTCTTGTTTTCTGGACTTTGAAACTCTTCTAAGTGGATAGAAGAGCGAGTGAGGCCACATCTGTAAGCACACAGATGCGTTTGAACACACATGTGAAAGGCTGCCCACCGTATTCAGGCATGGCGTGTGCCAGTATTGGATGATAACTGAGTCCCCGGGAGGGCGCTCCTAATCCCACCCACGCATCCACAGTCACCATAGAGACCAGCTCTTCCTGCAGCCCAAGAGAAAGGCAAGGGTGGGGCAAAGCAGAAAACTGAGCCTGTGGTTGGTGTCAGCTACATTCCTGAGATGTGGACCTTTTGGACAGCAATTCCTAGTGTGTAAATGAGGTTAAAAGGTCAGATGCGTGACCTTCTAACATTATTAACATGGTTATAAACATGTGGTCCTCAGCTCAACAGCTTCTTTCTGAAAATTTAGCATCCTCTGTGACATGGCAGAAGACCCTACTCCAAAGTTTCAAACTTCATAGACTCCAAAATTTGTCTCCAAAGGCTAGATAAACAGTGAGTAAGAACAATAAAATAAAAATAGAAATGTTGGGCTGGTGAGATGGCTCAGCGGTCAAGAACACTGACTGCTCTCCCAAAGGTCCTGAGTTCAAATCCCAGCAACCACATGGTGGCTCACAACCATCCATAATGAGATCTGACCCCTCTTCTGGTGTGTCTGAAGACAGCTACGCTGTACTTACATATAATAAATAAATAAATCTTTAAAAAAAATTCTCCATTCCCTTTAAAAAAATAGAAATGTTTAGGAATATGCTAATACAGAATGTGGTCTAGAGAGTGCATGCTTATACTAAACATGTTTTAACGTAATTACGTTTTTAAAGATGCAATGTGGGCAGTGGCAAAAATATTACTTTGGGGCTGGAGGGCTGGCTCAGTTTGTAAATGTCAACTTCTAAACCCACGTGAAAATGATGGGTGTTTGGTCATGGTTATAAATCACAACGCTGGGGAGGCTGAGACGGGAAGATCCCTAGGGCTCACTGGCCAGCTACCCCAGCCTGACTGGTGAGTTCCAGGCCAATGGGAGGTCCTTCTGAGGATGAGAGTCAAGGTGGTCTTCAGGCATCCACACACAGGCAGCACCCACAAGGGACGGGGCAGGTTTGATTCCACAGTTAAGTCTCTGGACTACCATCTGGATGTTAGGTAATGATTATATTCAGTGTGGTCAGAGTCTCTTAACTGCGGCCCTTAGAAACTTCCTGCGTGGAGCTGGAGAGATGGCACCAGCTAAAAGCACAGGCTGCTCTTCCAGCTTCAGTTCCCAGGCCCCACATGGAAGCTCCCCACCCTCCGTAGCTACAGCTCCGTGGGAATCTAACAGCCCCCTCTTGACTCCTGTGGGCCCCAAGAACACAAACGGTACACAGACATACACACAGGCAAGACACCATACGCATAAAGAAAATATAACATTTCTTTATAAGTCCTGAGATCACAGAGGTTCAATGACTACTTTCTGAATTACTAGGCCATGATTATTGGGGTTTTATTAAGTGGAAAACTCGACGGAGTGAGTTCCTTTCAGTGTCTCTCTACCTTGCTTCCCAGTCAAGTGCTCAGTCCAACATCTGCTGTTCATTTCCTTCTGCACTGTCTGCCTGACTTCTATAGGCTCAAAACACTCGGGTTTATGTTTACCAAGCAAGACTCCTTTCTCCATCCCTTAGACCTGTTTTCCTCTCCAATTTCTCCTCACTCCTTTTCTCTCCTTCTTTCCTTCCCCCAAACACCTTGTTTTCCCATTACCTCTCTTTCTTAACTCTGACTCTCCCCTTTTCATTATAAGGAAAATTACCCAGTAAACCTATTCACACAACTGTTTTTCCAATCCATTCAGTTTCAAAAGCCAATGGCTTTGAGTCTATAAAGGAGGCAGGCAATGAGAAACAAAGCTAATGTTTGGCCAACTGACTTCCTAGATGACCTTCAGATCAAAGTGCCACTTTCACCTTCTCTGTAAAATAAATATAACAAGACCCAGGTAAACACTTCACTAGGAAGTAGGAAGTGCTCAGCTCTACAGCACAGAGTCCACAAGCTCACACTTAAGTTCACTCCTTGATTTTGCATCTTGGTAAATTTGGGGCAATTTGTTCAACCTGCCTATGTCTTGGTTCTCTAGTTTCCAAGTAGAGGTAATAAGACTTTCCCTTACATGATGCTCTGAAGACTAAAGAGTCACTAGGTATAAAGTCCTAAATGGAGGTTATCAGTTACTGGTTGTAAATTAGGAGTAAGACCTACTTACCAGGCTGGAGTACTAAAGGGACGGCTGCATTGCAGCATTAGCACAGTATTTAGTAGACAGGATCTGCCCAGAACATCTGCACCATGCTGAGGGCACAGAGGTCAGATAAATGACCACTGTGTCAGCTAAGTTCACAGAGATACAGAACCAATAGGAGGTAGATAGATAGATAGATAGATAGATAGATAGATAGATAGATAGATAGATAGACAGACAGATGATAGATAGATAGATAGATAGATAGATAGATAGATAGATAGATAGACAGACAGATGATACACAGACAGGTAGATGATAGATACCTAGCTGATAAATAGATGATGGATGATTGATAGATAGTTGATTGATAGATGGTATAGATGAGAGATGAGAGATAGATGAGAAATAGATAATACATACATATAT
The DNA here is from genome assembly GCF_947179515.1 of Apodemus sylvaticus. Taxonomy (NCBI): domain Eukaryota; kingdom Metazoa; phylum Chordata; class Mammalia; order Rodentia; family Muridae; genus Apodemus; species Apodemus sylvaticus. The sequence continues at coordinate 18,069,702 of NC_067472.1, read as the reverse complement.
ACATGCATACGTACATACGATGATTTGTTATAGGAATTGACTTGTACAATTAAGGAGCTAAGCCCCACATTCTGCAGTCTACAATCCGCAGAACCAGGAGAGTATGTGATATGATTCTGTCCAAGTCTGAATCAAGGGAAATATGGTGAATATGCTGATCTGAGCCCTGAACCAGAAATGATGGTGTCTAATGTTCAAAGTCCCAGGCCCGAGGACAGAAAAGAAGGTCTGAGCTTCCGACAAAGAGACCAACATGCCCCCCCTCCATCTTCTGCTCTCTTTAGAAACCCAGCAGATGAGGGGGCTGATGAGTGTGACTTGCCATTCACCCCCCTGATTGAAATGCTAATCTCATCACAGACCCATTTGCTACCTGGTGGGCAGTCCTTAATCTGATTAAGATGATGCATACAATTTAACACTACAGTCTCTAGAAGACCCGTCGGCCCTACTCCTGGAGTCTATGAATATTGTCTTTTTATATCAGAAGGGACTTTGCAGGACCTCAAGATGGGGAAGTTCATTTCAATGACTAGAAGAGCCTAATTTAATAACAAGTGTCTAATTAGAGGGAGACAGAGGGGACTGGACAGCAAAAGAAGGCAACAGGCACTTAATAAACGCTGTGGGAAGCAGGCTCAGAGACAGACTATGGTATGCTGCTGGTTTCAAAATTAAATGAAGCGTTTACAAGCCAAGAAATGCTAACACCCACCAGAAGTTGGAAAGGAAGTAGGATCAGACTCCTACCCTCTGTCCTACACCCTTCCAGAAGGGTCTAGCTCTACCAGCACCCAGATTCTAACCCCATAAGGCTCCGTGCCTTGCACTTCCAAAACCATAAGAGAACAAATTTCTTCTGTGTCAAACCACTGAGTGTGTGGCCATTTCTTAACACCAGCTGCAGAAGCTAATCCTGACTGCTCCTTTTATCCCAAGGGGAATGAGAATCACCAGGGATAAACAGAAATATTAAGGGTACTTGAAAGGGCTACCTGACTAGAGGGTAGCTTTAATGCCTCTTTAAGTAACATGGTAAGGAAGTAGTATCTCAGGGCAGAGGGTCTGGGGCTGTAGCTCAATAGTGGAATATTTGCCTAGCATTCATGAGGCCTTGTGTCTGATCCCCAGTGCCTGAGTTGGAGACACAGGTACTAAAGGAAACACAATCTGCTGCCTCTTTGGTCACTGGGAGAACTCAGTAAAACTTTCTTTTGTCCTGGGTTTGGAAGGAAGGGAAAGAGTCCATGGTTCCAAACTATTCGCACTAATGCAAGAGTCAACATCCAAAATTGTTGCTTTTGCAATTTTTAAAACAATAGAATTTCTTTCCTAAATGCATCAGCAGGACCAATTGAAGAGGTCTGGAAAGCAACAGCTAAGATTAGCTTTCCAGCTCCCACTGAGACCTTGAGAGGCTGTCAGCCCTGCAGGGAACAGCAGCAACCCCTCACGCAAATGGCCTATAAAAAAGGCCTTGTCGGAGACACCTTGACCTGCGGGGCTTCTCTGGTACTCGGATTCCCAGCGGCCCTCCCAGGGTTACGCTCTCTCGCATGATGTATTTCCCCTGCCTTTTTTAGAGCAGCGTTATGCTCGCTCCAGGAAACAGCTTCTTCCTTCTCATAAACACAGCCTTGGGTTCCTGACCAAGCGCCGTGCCACTCCGCGTCGCTTTATCCATCCATCACACCTTGCTGTCACCCTGGCTTCGATTGTGGAGAACTGGTCCAACTCCAGGGGTGAATTCAGGATGGGGAGAAGGAAGAGACCGACCCAGGGAGCAGCTGAGGGTCACACACACTCCTGGGTTTCAGTTCCTGGTAAATTCCTCAGCAGTTGGCTGGCCTGGTGGTGAGCAAGTATTTCCAATGACCCAGCGAGTGTGGTGGAAAAATTCTGATAAAGTCTCCACCATCAGTGGAGGGACCAAGGAAAGGATAAAATAGAGACGACACAGAGAAACTGTACTCTGAAATGGGTGGTGCACCACATTAAGGGACAGGAAGGGGCACAGAAAAAAACAAAAACCAACACAAAAATATAACCTTCTTGCTCCTTATGAGCAAGGTAGATTAGCCAACAATGGGAAACAGGATCAGCATGACCTATGCCCGAATCTAGGCTCTGTTGGTTCTGGTGATAGTATTAGCATTCCCACTGAAGGCTTAAAGGAGGGATCCTTAGCCAGACCCTGTCAGTGGTTCAGTCCACCTTGACAATGTGGTGGTGCACATCTGTAATCCCAGTGCTGGACAAGCTGATGCAGGAGGATCAGGAGTTCAAGGCTAAACAGAACTAAGGAGTAAAGTCCCGTATCTAAAAACTGAACAAACAAAACTAAGGAAATGTTTGGGAAGGTGTTGCTCAGTGGCAGAGCACTTCTTGTCCACCATACAGGAATCTCCGGGCTCAGTCCCAAGAAAAGGGGGGGGGTGTAATATTTTTCTCTTCAAAAAATAAGCGCTTTCAGTATTTGCCCTAGTCATTGATGTTTTATTAGAATTCACTGTTAACTTAATCCTGGGGTGACAGAGTGGCAAAATTGCTATTTTAATAAGTGAACAATTGTAACTGTGAAGAGAATCAAAGTACTTTTCCAGGAAATTGCAGCAGACCTGCATGAAGTAAACTGTGAAAAGTCACGGAGCCAATCTGTAGTGCAATCAGGACCCACAGCCAGGTAGTGGCCATGTGTCTGCTCTGTGCTATCAGGCTGCTTCTTAGGAGCAGCCAAAACTTTCAAGTCCACCCTGTCAGCGCTGAGTTTATCCAGGAGAGCAACTGCAGTCAGTCTTCTGCCACTGTTTCCAAGCCACGCCCCCTTCCTGCTCCTCCCCACGGATCTCTGGAACCTGACCGGTTCTCCACAATTACAACAGTACAAGAGGGATTTAACTTTAGCTCATTCTGTTTAATAGTTCATTTATTGAAGTAGGGTCTCTCTGTTTTGCCTGGGCTGGTCTCAGACTCCTGGACTTGAATAATCAATCCTCTTGTCCCAGACTCCTGAGGGGCTGGAACTACAGGTGCAGGTCGCTTTGGCAAAGGCAGTTGCTCACTGTATCCATCTGAATCCATCTGTATCCACTTCTCCGCATCCATAGTCCACCAATTTAATCACCCTACCCCCAAAACCAACTACATGTAATGTAGCTAAATTGACAAGATTTAAATCATTAACAAAGCATACCTCCAGCTATGTCTCTAAGGAGGATTCCTAGAAGTTTTAAATGGAGAAAGAAGACCCACACTGACTGTGAGCAACACCATCACTAAGGGGATCCCAGAATGAATAAAAAGTAGAACTTTCACCTGCGCTTTCATCAGCCTCTGATCCCGGACTGCAGACTCTGTGACCAGCTAGGCAAACTGGTGCCACCACCCTTCCCAACCCTGGAGGACTGCCCTCTCACACTGTGAACCAAAATAAACCTTTCCCCCCTTACATTGCTCCTGTCTGAAGTTTTGTCAGAGCAAAGAGAAAAGAACTCACAGCCCCATCCAATTTAGGGTGGGCTTGCTGCTCTGGTCGAATCCGATAGCCTTCTGCCATTTCTCGGTTTCTGTGACATTCTGCAACCTTCTGTCTTTTGATGGGCTTTCTGTTCTTCAGAAGGCTGGTACTTCATCAGACTTGGTGCTCTATTCTCCTTCCTTCCCTCCCTCCTTCTCTCTCCTGTCTGTCTGTCTGTCTGTCTGTCTGTCTGTCTGTCTGTCTGTCTCCCCCTTTGTTGTGTCTCCTTTTTTTCTGGTAGCCTTGAACAGAACTCTATTCAAGAGCTCATCTTTGGCCTTCTTCCAGCCCACTGCCCAGTCTCTCCCTCCATTCACCTCCAGCCATGGCCACCACCATAGCATCTCTAGCTTAGAGATTGCTGAGTCTGTGGCCTTACAGACTCCTTTTCTGAGCTGTAATCTTGATTCCCCAAATATCACTCCGCATTTTTATTTGGATTTTCTTCTAAAGACTTTGTTATCCTTCTCCCACAATCATAACCAACTCTGAGCTTCAATGTTTTCATCTAAGCTTATGCTTTGGCATCTTCCCTGATATCTCTTCCTCTTTTCCCCATGTTCGGAAAACCCCCAAATCCTTTAGCCTTTTCTTTACAGAATTCCCCACACACACAACTAATTCTTTCTCCAAGACAGACTCTCATCAGCTCTCCTCAGACTCTCAGCAAGTGATTTCAGAAAAGTAGTCCCTTCCCCAAATAGCTTCCTCTAAAGTCCAAAGCCCTACACCAAAGCATCATTCATGTAAAACGTTGCTATCTTCTGGGTCTTGTAAGTCACAAAACTCCTAGGAGGAAGAACTCTGAGTTTTAGAATAGGAAGAGTAGTCTGAAAGCCATCTTTGCTCACCAGTGTGTGTCCTACAGCAGACGGTTAGCTTCATGAAGCATAGCTTTTCTGGAGACTCTGTTCTTGTTTTGAGTCAGGATCTTATGTAACCCAGATTGGCCTCTTGTGAGCTGGAGGCTCACAAGAAAGCCAAGAATGGACTTCAACCTCTAATCCTCCTGCCTCTACTTCCCAAATGCTGAGACTACAGATACGTACCACAATGCCCAGGAGTGTGTGTGTACTTAGGAACATTTGATTGGTTGGTTGGTTGGTTGGTTGGTCCTAGAAAGTAAACAGAGAGCCTTTTGCGCACCAGACAAGCACCCTATCGCATAGCAGCTACATTCTCAAGACAGGTTTCTGATTTTTAAAAACAGAGGTACAAGGTCTTTCAATAGCTATCTTATAGTTATTGCTTTAAAACAGTGGTTTTCAACATGTGGGTCATGACCCCTTTGGGGGAAGAACATTTTTTCACAGGGGTCACACGTCAGATATCCTGTATATCAGATATTTATGTTACAACCCATAACAGTAGCAAAAGTATAGTTAATGAAGTAGCAACAAAACTGTGGTTAGGAGTCATCGCAGTTAGTTTATGAAGAACGAACTATGTTAAAGGGTCACAGAATTAGGAAGGTTGAGAATCACTGCTTTTATATATTAGGGATTTGACTGCATGTGTGTCTGTGCGAGAGTGTCAGGTCTCCTGGGACAGGAGCTACATACAGTTGTGAGCTGCCATGAGGGTGCTGGGAATTGAATCCAGGTCCTCTGGAAGAGCAGCCAGTGGAAGAAGGTAAAGGAAATACAGTGCTTGCCATGATGACCTGGTTAGGATTCCAAGCAGGCAAAGAGCTGGATCTGCAGGTGTGTGTGCCTGGAGTCTCAGCACAGGAGGATCCTCCCTCAACTCCTCCCACATCCTCAACCTCATTACCCACAAAACTTTATCTCCCTCTCTCTATCTCTCTGTCTCTGTCTCTCTCACTGTCTCTGTCTGTCTGTCTATCTGTCTGTCTGTCTATCTGTTTCTCTCTCTCTCTCTCTCTCTCTCTCTCTCTCTCTCTCTCTCTCTCTCTCTCCCTCTCCCTCATAAAAATAAAACAAAACAACAAACCAAACCAAACCAAACAATATGGAGTCTGTGTTGGCCAACTACTCCTGAGCATGAAGCTTGAAGTGTGGTTGATATACTCAGCATCAATCCATTGAAGATAAATGGTTGATTTTTCTTTTTTTTTTTTCAACAGCAACCAATTCTGAATAGTTCTTAGCCGGGGTGGGAGTTTATACCCATCCTCCCTCTTTTCTAAAGATATTTATTTATTTATTTATTTATTTATTTATTTATTTATTTATTTATTTAATGTGTAAGTGCACTGTCACACTATCACTGTTTTCAGACAACCAGAAGAGGGCATCTGATCCCATTACAGATGGTTGTGAGCCACCGTGTGGTTGCTTGGAATTGAACTCAGGACCTCAGGAAGAGCAGTCAGTGCTCTTAACCACTAAACCATCTCTCCAGACCCCCATTTCCTCTTTATGGCTCATTTTTAAAGTTAGACTACATAAGTGTGCGCACCCCCATACGCCATACATTTACATATACGCTTGCACATACACAGGTACACAAGATGGAGTTAATAGAATATGGTGAAGAGTTAGTATGTTACAAATTGCTTTTCTCTTTAATGTGTTTAATTTTTTATTATAAAAATGTCAAAACATATAAAAATAGGTGAAATATTCTAATGCATATCCATGTGCAGATTATGTAGACTAAAATCATTATTAACATTTTCCTATTTCATGTTTTCCATTTCATTTTCTTGGTTGGCTATTTTTGCACATTTTCAGGCCGCTGGGACATTTTACCCTTATCAGGCACCCCTAGATTTCAGTTGACTGTCCCTCCTCAGTTCTCCTAACCTGGCATCATTACAAATCATTTTATAAGAAAAAAATTATGTAACAAATATTATACAGATATAGCTATACAAATATGTTTGCTTAATAGCATTAAAAGGTTCTTTGAGGTAAAATATGGGACCCAGCAGGCTCTGTATCCTTAGTTATTCAGCACCAAGAGAGCCAGCAAAATGATTCATAAAGGTTATTGAGAACCGAAAACAGTAGAAGAACATGTAAGCCTTTCCCTCCTCCCTCTTCATTCTTCTTCCTTTTTTCTGTCTGTCTGTCTGTCTTCTGAGATGGGGATCTTGCTACATTTCCCAGTCTAGTCTTAAACTCCTAAGCTCTCACAGTCCTTCTGTCTAAGGACTTCTGAGTAGCTGGGGTTACAAGCATGTACCCTGCACTTGACTGCACATAAGTCTTCTAAAATTTCTCTTTAAAGCTGGTTCTCAGGGCTGGATAGATGGCTCAGCAGTTAAGAGCACTGAACAAGTTTTCTTATGCATTTGCAAATGATAGCTAGAGCCCTGCATTGCCCCAGTAGAGCAGCAGGAAGAGAGGTATTCTCTCTCTCTCTCTCTCTCTCTCTCTCTCTCTCTCTCTCTCTCTCTCTCTCTCTCTCTCCCCCTTATAAGCAAGCCTTCGTTCTCTCCTCCACGATAAGACTTTTCCAAATATTCCAAACTTTACCAAAGTGGGGAGAAACTGAAGAAACAACTTTTAATTCTATTCATTCATGTGGTTCTGTGAGTGTATTGTCCACTGGTAATATTGACTCTGAAAGTTCTCTCCAGACCCAGGCTCTGAGGTTTCACCAGGAGGAGTTGAGTTCTAGGACTCCAAACACAGGGCTCAGGAAATGCCTTCTGGAGCAGAGAGAACCACTTCCTGGGAACGCCTTTCCTACACATGTCAGAAGTGAATTAGCTCCAGGCTGCCTTCCTACACTTATATTCTGCTGTTCCAGGAATCCAAGATCCTCTCTGAGTCCTTGAGTCATGAAAGAGTTTGGAGGTCATATATCAGCCTACATATCAGATATTTACATTATAATTCATAACTATAGCAAAATTACAGTTATGAAGCAGCAAAAAGATAATTTTATGGTTGGGGGGTCACCTCAACATGTAGAACTGTATTATGGAGTCGCAGCAATAGGATGGTTGAGACCCACTTGAGTTATGAAGCACATTGTAAATCCCAGCTCTTGAAGGATTGAGATGGGAACAGCAGGTGACAGAGGCCAGCCTGGCTAGGACATGTGCTAGGTCTGGGATATGGCTGTCACTTATGTTGGTATTCTGTCTAAGCTCCACCCCACACCCACCTGGCAATAGTCAGGTATGCCCCGCCCCATGGATCTGGCTCACTATAAAAGGGGCTACTTGCCCCTCCTCTCCCTCTTTGCTCTCTCTGATCTCCCACATACTCTCACCTCTCTGCCCCTTGGGCTCTCCTTCCCCCCCCCCCTACATGTGGTCATGGCTGGCCTCCACTCCACTTCTCCACTCTACTCTCTCTCTCCCCCCGCCCCCTCTCTCTGCCTTTCTCTACCACTAACTCCCATCCTTTACCCTGAATAAACACTATTCTATACCATGTCTGTGTGTGTGTGGTCCCTCAGGGAGAAGAGGTGCCTGGACAAGGGCCTGCCTGGGCATCCCCTTCCCCCACACTGCCATGCCACACTCCCTTAACCCCCAATCCTCCCCCTTTTTAAGCCCCTTCATTTGGTGCCTAGAGTCGGACAAGAAACACTGTGGGTTTTGCTTAAGCCCTTTCAACTTATACTTGTGCTTTTTTATTTGGACCTGACACCTTAATGAAACTAGTGTTTGCTTGCTTGCTGCTTGCTTGCTTGCTTGCTGCTTGCTTGCTGCTTCCTATTTGAGGAGAGAACAGTAGCAGACTGAAGAACACTGAACTCCAAATTAGTACTTAGGAAAAGCTGAAGACAGAACCAGTTTCTACCTCAAAATTCTAAAAAAATAAAATAAAATAAAATAAAATAAAACCTCCCAAAAGGCAGCATCTGGGAGACTCTTCCCTGAGAGCTTGGCTGGCCTGAGAGGAAACACTTTAAGACTCTGAACCCGGAGGCTTCAAAACAAACAACCCACCCAAAGCAAAATGCAATGGAGCCTGCTGTCAAAAGCACCACCGCAGCTTTCAGAACCTAACCAGGCAAAGGATTCCAGACTCCTGGAAGCCATTTTCATGAAGTACAAGGGCTAGGGATATAGCTTAGGACCAGAGAGAGAGAGAGAGAGAGAGAGAGAGAGAGAGACAGAGACAGAGACAGAGACAGAGACAGAGACTGAGAGAGAAACAGAGAGAGAGAGACAGAGAAGGGAAATCTAGAAAGAAAACCCTATTTCTCAGATAGAGAGAGAGAGAGTCACTAGCTAGAATTCCTGCTCTGGATTGGTACAAGGCCCTGGGATTGAACCCCAGGCTGGGGTGGGGGTGGGGTAGGACTTGGAGGACTAGGGCATGCAGCTCAGTGATAGGCCTTATTTAACAGACACTAGGCCTTGGACTTACTAGCACTCATCAGGGGAGGAAGGAGCAACTCACAAGATACATCCGTTATGGAGAACCGAAAATAAATTATCAATAATATAAGATGCTGGGGTTGGAGAGATGGCTCACTAACTGCTCTTCCAGAGGTCCTGAGTTCAATTCCCAGCAACCACATGGTGGCTCACAACCATCTGTTACGGGATCTGATGCCCTCTTCTGGTGTGTCTGAAGACAGCTGCATTTATACTCATACTCATACATATTTAATTAATTATAATAATAGTGACATGACTCAGTGGGAAAAACACTTGCCACACAAGTCTGAGGACTGAGGGAGAGGAGGCCTGTCCAGCAAACTGGCCTGCTAGCTACACCCACCAAACCTACTGGCTCTGGGCCACGGAAAGACCCCCACGACTCAGTAACTAATGAGAATGATCAAGTAAGAGATCCAGATCCAACCTCGGGCCTCTATACACATGCACACACATAAAAACATGCATGCGCATGCTTAGGAGCACATCCCCAAATCCACGTGATAGAAGAAAGAAGGAAACAGAACCAAAATCAATAATGCAGGAAAAAAAATCTCCAAACTAAAGGACATGAAATGAGAGACTGAACGTGGCCACAGGACACAACAACGGCAAAAGCAGATCCTCTGTGGGCAACAATATTATGGAATTTCACAGTATTTGGGGATGGGGTGGAAATCTACAAGAGTCCTGAGAAAACAGGAATGGCTCAGAGTAGATTAAGACTTCTCAACAGTAACATGAAAAGCTAAAAGAGAATTGAGTAATGGTTTCTAAAACCTAGGGAAAAAATCTGAATAAGGATTCTAGATCTAGGTGAAGCATTAATGAGGTATAAGAACAGAGTCTAGGGGCTGGAGAGATGACTCAGTGGTTAAAAGCTCTGGCTGCTCTTCTAAAGATCCTGAGTTCAAATCCCATCAACCACATGGTGGCTCACAATCACCTGGATTGAAATCTGATGCTCTCTTCTGGTGTGGCTAAGAAAGCCACCGTTTACTTACATAGACTAATAAATACATTTAAAAATAAAATAAAATAAGATAAAAGAACAGAGTTTAATTTATGTTCAGATCTTCTCTGTCTTAGATGCTGAGCTCCCAGCCCCTTCCTTTTAAAAAATGCTCTTGGCAGAGATGCTTCTACAAAATGGCAACAATCACAAAGATCATGGGCTGCAGGAAGCCAATGGGGAAGTAGAGGAAAGTCACAGTCTCTGGCTCATCCCCCAGGAGCCCTGCCATCCGCACTGAAGAGCACACACAGTTCAGACTGGGGTGGTGAGATTCAGGGACTGAACCTTCTGAGTACTGACATCAACAAGACTTTCTTTATCATTGTACGCCTTTTAATCTGAGGACAGGGTGCCCAGGTCAGCCTGTCCCTGATTCTTGTCTATACCTGCTTCACCCTGACAATGCAGGGATTAAATTCTATCTATCCCCTTCCAGCCAGGTGGTTGGGCCTGCTAGGGACTTTACACTACAGAAGCCTTCTGATTGGCTTTAGGAGTTAGAGGGAGTCTCTAAATTCTCAGAGCTTAGAAAGCAACCCAATCCCTCCATCCCTCTTACTACACTGACCCCAGCCCACAGGACAGCCTGGCTAGCCTTACTCTTGACCTGTGGATTTATGATCTTTTTCATTGATGTCACCAAGAAGGTTAAGACAGGCAGTGTCTCAGGAAGGCTGTAGGAACACTTCCATTCATGGTCTGTCTGCCTCATGGAAACAAACCTTCATCTAAGAGAGACCATATTGATCTGATACTCTGGATGCCCCCAACTCAGACCACCTAAACCCTCTAACAATAGGGTGCTTAGAGACACACACGCAGGAAACTGCACATGTACAAGGAAAAAATTAGGGAGTGCATCAGTGTCTGAAGGGAAAGTGAGGGAGAAAAACTTAGAGGTCCAGCAGGGTTTCACGCCTCTGTGTGGTTCATAAGGGTTACTGCTGCTCTTACTAAAGCTGAGCATATGTGACACACCTTCTAATTACCTAGTACAGACATATGCACATTCATGACAACTACATAGGAGAAAAATATCCAGAATCCCAATAAGGGACAATAAATGTTAATGTTTTCAATAATTTCTTCCATCCCTTTTCTGTATGCTTTACATAATTGGTATATTTACAAACATTTTCTTCTCTCTCTCTCTCTCTCTCTCTCTCTCTCTCTCTCTCATTCTCTTTTTCTTTATCTTTTTTTTTCTGTTTTTCTTGGGTTTTTTGTTTTTGTTTTTGTTTTGTTTTTCGAGACAGGGTTTCTCTGTGTAGCCCTGGTTGTCCTGGAACTCACTCTGTAGCCCAGGCTGTCTTTGTTTTTCAAGATGGGGTTTCTCTGTGTAGCTCTGGCTGGAGTCCTGGAACTTGTGCTGTAGGCCAGTCTGGCCTCAAACTCAAAGATCCTCCTGCCTCTGCCTCCTGAGAGCTGGGACTAACGCTGGGATTAAAGGCATGAGCCACTGTGCCTGGCTGCAGACATTTTTCTATGTCCCTTTTTATGTGTACTGTTGCACGAGCATCTACGCTATTCAAGTCTTTGTGTACTTACCATTTTAAGAAACCCTTCCCTCTTTCAAAGAGCATCCTTCTGGAGAGTAACATGGACTGACTCTTTATGCTAGTAGCAGCTTCACATGAGCATGCTTACAGAGTGGTTTAGAATGTCTCCCCACTACCTGTCACCTGCCCAAACCTAGCTCTTCCTCACACAGGAAGATTTCCCTCCATGAATCTTTCTCAGAGAAACCTTTAGCCTTCTAGAGTACTAGCCACGAGTTCTGCTACATTTTAGAACTATTTCTGTTCTGGGGTTTTGTTTTTGTTTTTGTTTTCTATACTTCAAGTTCTCAGAGACTACAGACTTGAGACTCATCTCTAGAGAACCTTGAAAATGCTAAAGTACTCCATAAGTAATAAGTAAGTGCACTGGAAAGGCTGCTCTTTCAGTTCTGTCCTGGAACAGTCTGCATTGCACATAGTTTGAAAGTAATCACATATGGCTTTCCAGACACATTGAAAGTTCTTAAAATGGAAGCACATTCTGTTGACGCTTATATGGCCATATTCAGAAGGTGGGAATATGACCATCACGGTTGTCCTAATAATGGACTTAGTATTTGTTTTAAGAGCTAGATTCGAAAATGTTTGATCTATAAATATAACATTTATGTTTGGGGGCTATTATGTTCCAGATACCAGCTCAAGAAGTTTGTATGCATCTGTAACCCTTGCAGGAACACCATGAGTTAAAAACGATTTAATTCCGTGTGGATGCTGAGTATCAAACCAGGGTCCTCTGGAAGAGCAGCCAGTGCCTTTAACCACTGAGCCATTCTTCCAGCCTCAGATACTGTTGTCTTAAAGCTCTCTCCTCCATATGTACCTTTAGAAAGAATATGGAGCTCAAGAGTTGCTCAGTGATTAAGAACACTTGCCATTCTTCCAAGAAGACCCGGGTTCAATTCCTAGCATCCCATGGTAGCTCACAGCCATCTTTAGCTCCAGTCTCACAGGACCCTATACTCTTTTCTGACTTCAGTGGGCACCTGTGGCATATATGCCTACATATATGCAAGCAAAACACTCATAACCATAAAATAATAAAAAGAAACGGTATACCCAGCGGGTTAGTTGGGTGTATGCTTTTAAATAGAGGAGTGTATTTAGTGATCTAGTAAAGATGTCAATAGCACTGAAGACAAACTTCAGTGATCCAACAGATTAATTTGGGGCTCATGTTGAATAATATGCAACCCTCAAAATGTAACAGATTGAGGTGCCAATGACAGGAGTCGACTTGGGACATACTGGACAATTGATTGGATGTAGCAGGAAAATCCTGGATGAGAGAGAGCAGAAGTCAATAATGCAGGCTTGGACCACGAGTGCCAGGGGTTATGTCTACAGCTGCCAAATGTGTGGCAAAGAGTAAAATGCAGTTAACTAGCAAATTCAACTTTTAGCTGTATTCAACTCTTCTTGTCAGGAAGTTCTCATTATGGAAACAGAATTGGACCCCAGTCCTTATTCCCTTTGCCCTCTTCCACACTATTGTTACTTTCTTGTAAGATATGATCTCTTAAGATAGCCCTCGAACTCCAGTTCCTTCATCCTCTGCCTCCTGAGCGCTGGGATTACAGGCATGTGCCACCATGCCTGGCTTTCAGCATGTTAGTTCTGACTTCTGTGCACAGACCCACCTGCCATCTCTAAGAGGATGATTTAAGACCCTGATGAAGATAATTACAAAGTCAGGCAAATGCTGCTGCTGGTGTTGAAGCTCGTGCTAGGTTAGAACTTATTAGTTAGACTGTGCTTACTCTGTGCTGTCAGCTATAATCACCCGCTTAATCTGGGGCTAGCAGCTTCATGTCGGGTGTGCCTTACACATTTCTTAACATTTGGAACAAGTCCCACTTGGGCACTTTAACTTTGTAATCACTTTCATTAAAGTTCAAGGCCTAAAACTAGCAGCCATTACAATAGGAAAGATGGGACCCAATGAATATGCTCAACGCCTTCCCTCCCTCCCTCCCTCCCTCCCTCCCTCCCTCCCTCCCTCCCTCCCTCCCTCCCAATAAGACTCCTATGCCCTTTGGCAACCACACAAGCATTCAGACAAGGCTTGATAAAAAAAGGTTTGGTGTCTGTCAGGTTTACCAGCCTGGATTACATACTAAGAACTAGCCTGAAAAGAAAGGAAGAAAGAAAAAGTGGTTGATAGACGTGAGAAAGGGTATCTGCAATGCCCCATAGGGGTGGGAGCTCTTCTGCATCTTCCATGATCTCTCTGACACTCCTTCGAGGCTAACAGTTCCTCGGTGAGTGTGTAAACGGAAATGCCAACCCAGGGAGGAGTGCAGAACCCAGGAGGGAGCACAGAACCCAGAAAGGAACTCCATAGCTTCCTACCCAGGGAGGAGGACAGAGCCCAGGAGGAGCACAGCACCCAGAGGGAGCACAGAACCCAGAAGGGAGCACAGAACCCAGAAAGGAGCACAGAAGCCAGAAAGGAACTCCACAGCTTCCAACCCAGGGAGGAGGACAGAACCCAGGAGGGAGCACAGCACCCAGAGGGAGCACAGAACCCAGAAAGGAACTCCACAGCTTCCAACCCAGGAAGGAGCGCAGAACCCAGGAGGGCTTGAAGGCAAACAGGATGTTGGTACTCAGCCATGAGTGAGAGGTTTGGATGGAGCTTACCACTGCCTCCCTGGATACCCTGCTCGTGTGCACGTGCACAGACAGAATTCAAAATAAATCTCTTTGAAATATTTAATTTTATAGATGTGTATTTGTGTCTATGTCTGTGTCTGAGTGTATGCAACGTGTGCTACCTGTATACAAGTCCAGAGAGGTCAGAAGAGGGGTCAGATTCCTGTGAACTGGAGTTTTAGGCTTTGTGAACTACCATATAGGTGCTAGGAACCTAACTTAGGGCCTCAGGGAGAGCAGTAAGGTGCCCTAAATGCTGAGCCATCGCTCCAGCCCCATCTTTTCTTTTTTCTTTTCTTTTCAGAAAGAAACCTCCACTATTAGGCTGGAGAGCTAGCTTTCTCAGTGGGTAAAGGTATTTGCTGCCAAGCCTTATAACCTAAATTCAATCCCAGAATCCACCTGGTGAAAGGAAGGAACCAGTATTGGCCTCTGAGCTCCACACACATATATCTACATATGTGCACCTGTACACACATATACCTACATACGTGCACCTGTACACACAAATAGGATAAATTCTAAAATATGAAATGAGAAAGCTCTGGTATTGTTGTAGCACATTCCGGTTGCTACAGAAACCTTGAAATTATATTGACCCGAGCCGGGTGGTGGTGGCGGACGCCTTTAATCCCAGCACTTGGGAGGCAGAGGCAGGCGAATTTCTGAGTTCGAGGCCAGCCTGGTTTATAGAGTGAGTTCCAGGACAGCTACACAGAGAAACCCTGTCTTGAAAAAAACAAAACAAAACCAAAAAAAAAAAAAGAAAGAAAGAAAGAAAGAAAGAAAGAAAGAAAGAAAGAAAAAAGAGAGAAAGAGAGAGAGAGAGAGAGAGAGAAAGAAAGACAGACAGACAGACAGACAGACATTATATTGACCTTTGTGACTGCTTTTAAATTAAGGCTCTTGGTGGACCTACCATTAATGTTTGCTATTTTCTAGCAACATAAAATAAAATCACATGTCTAAATATGTCTATTTTTTTTAAGATTTCAAACTTGAATATGAATATTATTGGATTCCTTTGTAATTCTACTTAATTTGTTTTATTATGTAAAGGTATTCTCCTGAGTAGATCATAGTAGCATACACCTTTGATCGAGACACTTGTAGGCAGGGAAGGTAGGTAGAGGCAGGTGGATCTCTGTGAGTTTGAGCCCAGCCTGGTCTACAGTTTGCTTTTTTAATGTATTCTCCTGAAAAGAGAATCTATCACCCTTAAGAGTCCACCAAAGGGGGCCTTGGTGTAGGTAGCTGTGTTCCCCCTACCCCCACACACAAGAGCCTCTATTCTAAATTCAATGTGGTGACAGATGCCTTTAATCCCAGCATGCAGGAGGCAGAAGCAAGTGGATTTCTGCATCCAAGGCCAGCCTTGTGTACAGAGAGGTTTCCAGGACAGCTAGGGCTACACAGAGAAACCCTGCCTCAAACAAAAACAAAGAGTCCCTAGTCCAGATCTAATCAGCCAAAGAACCAAAGAGTCCTTCTGCCTCTTGCCCTCCAGTTTTTCTTTCCTTCTGTCCAGCAGGTAACCCTCAAGAATTGTTGCATTCTTCCAGCTAACCGGGAGCAACCTCTAGGCAGGGACAGGGTCTAGAAAGTGGGCGTGGCTTCATTAGGAAAGACTGCCTTTTCCTTGGCCCGCAGAACTTCCGCCTCTGTCTCCCCAACTTGAGCGTCTCTTCCTTGTTCCAAATCCATTGTTTGATATAAATATTGACCTGAGAGGTTAAGAAAGGCGCACTGTAGATGGACAGAAACTGCCTGGGAAAGACTCAACAGCAGCCAGAAACTGAAAATGAGAGAGCGGTCTCCACTCACCCTGTGCCAGCTCCACCATCCTTACTTGACTTGGCTGACACCAGGGTAAAGAGGGTGGGCATATCCTTTTGGACAGAAAGGAAAAAGAAATCGAGGTCATCCAAACTGGCCAGATGCCTGCGCTAGGTCGCAACTGGTTTTGGCAGTGCCCACCAATGACCAGACCCATGTCCTTTGCATCCTCCTAAGGACCTGCTGAAAGCAGATATCTAGTTTACAAATGAGGAAGAACTCTGGAACACTGGCATCCTGGCCCCTGAGCAGGAGCGGGGTGCTAGCGGGGCGAGCCTTCGTCCACACTGGCAGCTCCCAGCTGAGAGTTTATCTATGCATCCACAGCCGGAAAGGAGTCAGCATTCCTGGGCTTGTGACTGAGAGAAAATTAATGACGAGGTCAGCGCTTCTGAAGACTCCCCACCCTAGCCTTGCTAACACCCCGGGGCAAGATTTCTATGCTGGAGGGGCGGGGTGCCCCATCTTCTGGTTCTGGCTAAGATTGGGATTTCTTAGAAGGTTAGCGGGCCTGGAGAGAATGGGGTTGCAATCATTGGCCATAAATCTCAAGGAACCATCACCGTTTTACAAGGGAGTTCTGGGGGGGGGTTGCTTTTCTCCCTCTAGAGGTCTATTTACATCAGCAAAATCTCCGTGTTAATGGACCTGGGATAATGGTGTTTACTTGACCGAGATAAAGCGCTCAGCTTCCTGGGGGAGCGGCTGTAAAATGTTCTGGGGGTAGAGGTGGAAGGGGGCACCGTAAAAGCGGGCGCTGGAAGGTTGGGGGCACTAGGTTTTCTTCCAGGCCCTCCCTCTCCCTCCACCCCTGAAGCCAAGCAGAGCAGCCCAGGCCTCACCGGCCTAGGACGGTTCCCACATAAATCACCAGCGCCAGAGTCTCGGGAAGGGGCGCATTTTTCATTGCCGGCTACAGGGCAACTCCAGACAAGGAACGAGAAACAGAAGTTGTCCTTAGATAAACGGTTTACCGGAGCGTGCGTCCTGGCAGCGCGGTGCTCAGAGCACAGGGCGACTCCAGCAGCCCTCTGCCCCCAACTACAGATACCTCCCAGAGACACCCCCACTCCCAAGAAACACCCAGATCTAACAGGGCAGATCGTCCGTTCTCTGGCCAACAGAGCAGGAGGGAGAGGGAGCCAATAGAAAAGAAATGTAGAACTTCAGGATCTTTAAGTCACAGCGGAAGAGGTATTCAGGAAGAGTCTGGAGTTTGAACCCGTGAGAATCCACCTCCGTGTTTATCAGCTGTGTGATCTCCAGCAAGCGATTTTAACGCCCTGGGTTTACAGTTGTAAAAGTACCACCTTCTTGGCCTGTGTTCAAAACGAACTGATTACATCAAATGTCTTTTGTATAACTTGTAAAGATAAGCTTATTGATCAGAGATCCCTGAATAAGCCTTGAGGGCTTCAAGAAGCCGCAGGCCTAATGAACAGGGATATAAAGTGTTACGTCCAGTGTGCTCTGGGAAGAGAGGGGCTATAGCTCAGCAGAGACCACAAATGAGTATCCCAAATACTGATGAGCACCGCTCTAGTTCAGCGGACAGTTCTGTGTTTAGATTTCTGGCCCTGCCACGTACTATCTGATAGGCACCAAGTTACTGTTTCCTCCTTGCAGAAACGAGTGATCGCTGGCCAGAGCCCAACCTTATAGAATACTAGAGAAAAAAAAATGCACGGTACTGCTAAGCAAATGTTAGCTCTTTCTGCGATCAGACTCTTGCCCTGTAACAAAGATGTTCAAGCGATTCTCTCTGCTCGCGCCTTCTCGATCTGCAGGCTGCGGTCATTCTTTGGCCCTGGACACCAATCCTGGCCCCACGCACAATCAAATCGGTTCTCAGGCCGCGCCTCGATCCCTCCACACCATTCCGCGGCGGGTGTGGTATCTTTGCTCTTCCAAACTTAGGGAGCTTCGAGCTTACTCTACAGACGCTGTTTTAGGCAGCTTTACGCCCCCCCACACACCCCCGCAGGCAGCCAGGCGCCCAGAGTCCCTCTCTAATCCGGATTCAGAAGTCGAACTCTCTAAGCTGGTCGCCTAAAGAGGGGAGTCCATCCATCAGAGTACTCGGCCTCCTGGTAGCCCCAAATTTTGTTTACTTGTAGCAGTAGGCTCACCCAAGCAGGACGACCTGGAGTTTGGAATCAGTCTTTGGAGCCCAGGGTAGGGGCCCCGGGAGCAGCAGTCTCCGGCCCCCACGCTGCTTCCTATCTTAGGCAGACAGGTTTCCTTCCCTTGAAAGGTCAGAGGCCAAGCCTGGGCGAGTTCTGCTCCCCCTGCCCAGGCCCACCCCGCGTCCCGCGCCCGGTTTCCAGCAGTGCCTGCTCCACCCCTCTCAGCTCGCCATCCATTAGTGTAATCCCCTGTCCAAACACTGCGGCCGGGCCGACCAGACGCTGGTGTAAACAGACCCGAGGGGACAATTCTAACGATATAAATAAAATGACCATTAATAGCGCAAATCGTTCGATGAGCCACAGGCCGAGCACCCGGGACTCCAGCCTCACCCGGGTTTTGTGTACACTGCGTGGACACCACGCATCCGTTAGGTGAAAAAGAGTGTCTTGTCGCAGGCGAAATCTAAACCCAGCGCAGGTGAGGTCCCCACAAGCGCGTCAACGCGGCCTAGACTCCTGACGCGCACAGGACGCTGCACGCATGTGGCTTGGGACTTACGCACACACCGAGGCCTCCGCTTGCGCTAAAGTAACCACGGGAGCGGGCTCCACGCACAAGGGGGCCAATCCCCCCCCCTTTCAAAAAACATCTGAAAAGTCCGCTAACGGTGCACAGAGAGGTTCAGAGGGCTCACACCCAGAAACGGAAAAATCAGCCTTTACTTGGGTTAATTACAATAAATTAGCATTTATTGGGAAACTTTCGTGCCTGGCGTTCTAATAGTGTCACAGAGGTATTCTTAAACCCTCGAGCAACCTGGGAGGTGATTTTAGAATCTCCAGTTTCAGGAAGAACAACAGAGCTGAGAGGGTAAAGATTCCAGAGAACAAGCGAAAGACAGATTTGAACTCATGTCTCTTGCATCCCCGAGGTTTTCCTAGTAGCACAGATTCCGACGTGAGGGGTCCAGAGCACACCTGTTCTGGCCGCCTGATTGGTTTGGTGTCCAATAGACGGATGTTCCTATTTCATAAATAGAGCATGGACAGAGCTGCCTGAGACAGGAAAGAGGGCAGCTCGCCTCAAAACAAACAAACAAACAAACAAACAAACAAACAAACAAACACAACCAACAAGAACTTGATCCCGTTTCCAGGGACACAGCCTTACAGCTTTCCTTGGTTCCTGAGGTCGGGGTAGCCAAGCAGTAGTGTGGGAGAGGCAGAAAGCGGTCCTAGAACTAGGACTCCAGAGACTAGCCTGCAAAAATCAAGCCCAGCTCTCCCCACTCCCCATGTGCGGAAAGATCTCCCTGAGTCGGGTGGCTGTGTTAACCAGGTTGCTGGAGTCCGGGCACGGGGCAAGATCACAAGATCTTTTTTTTTTTTTTCCTAGCTCATCAAGATGTTGAGAGGCTGCGTTTGCCTGGAAAATCTTGCACCAATCCCTTTCCTGCTCCTTTGAGCTTGGATTTCTCATCTTGATGCATGCGGGAGGGGGTGGCTGTGGTATCCCTCAACGAGGTATGTTGGGTGATGGGAAGAGAATGTGTTATTAAACCCTTGTTCATCGACTACACTTAGTATGATGGTTACTATTAACTCTAGTAAGAGATTCAAAAGGCAGACCTGTATCAGGAGGGGGGGAGGGAGCCAGCTGGGGTGGGGGGAGGGAACTGTAAGAAGAAAGTTTATTTTGAAGTCAGCGTCCAGTCATTCATACCACCCAAGCACATTCTTGGGAATTGTGAACCTCCACCCAGGCAGACAGGAGGGCTTGAAGTACCAGGCTGTGAGGTACGGGGTAGGGTTCCAGAAACCTAGAGAACAGCATCTGAGGGGCCAGAGGGGAACCCAGCCTGGTTGTCCAAAGGAGGAAAAGGTGGAGAAAAGAGGCTGGGTGTGGGAAGCAGGAAGTTGAGTCAACCTTGGGCAACTTTTATTTTTCACTGGGTCAGAACTCACACTCTTCCATTAATAGGGCCAAAGGCAAGAGGTGTTGGCTGGAGCAGAAACAGCAATGGTGGATGCTTAGCATGGATTTAAAGCAGTGTGGGACTCTGCTACATTGCGCATCCCCAGGAACCAGCCATTCTCCCAATCCTGTAGAAGTGGCTCATTGAGGGCCTGCTAGTTTCTCTTAGGCTCTTAATCACTGAACCATTGGGTACTTGTAGGAAAAGCCATGAACAGTAGCTGATGTTATCTGTATGGACACTGATGGGGTTCTTGCCACTGTTGCTGTCAACTATATTATTTTTATTCTTACTATCAATTCCCAGAGCTAGTCTTCATTAACAGGCTTGGAGATGGTCAGAGGCTGCATGGGATCTAGTGGAGAAGCCACTTACAAGATGAGGTGTTCTTGCCCAAAACTAAGAGGGGAGAAAGAAAAAGCTATAAGGAAGATGCCTGCCTCCTGGTAGGTCCAGAGCAGAGGATTTATCTGTATTCCAGTAAGGACACTAATTGGCCAGATCTTTATCTAAACATGATAGCAATGACTTGAGACTTTGGAGATTCGTTTACAGCAGCTGAAAAATGATGTGGTTCAACGGGAGCAGGAAGCTTGGTAAGTTTGGAGATTTCTGGGGCTGGGGGATGGGAGATGAGAATGGGGAATGGGGGTTGGAGCCAGAGGAGGCAGTTGTCAACTCCTCAAGTCATTTCCTAAAGATTAAGAGAACAATTCCTGCTCCTTCTCCACCACTCAGGTCAGAAAGCAGAGTCCTGGGAATCCAGCCCCAAGCTCAAACCAGCACAGGCTCAGCTCTTCCCTGCCAGAATCCAGCCTCCAAATCTCCTAATCCCCGACCAGAAAGCACCACAAAACTTTCTAGTATTTCTCTGGAATATTGTTTATTTGTTTTAGAGACAGGCTGACCTGGAATTCATTATGTAGCTGAGGCTGGATTTGAACTCTTGATTCCCTATTCTTCTGCTTCCACTTCCCAGTGCTGAGACTACCAGTGTGTGCCCTCTTACTACTACTATGGTTCCCTCCAGTGTTTTGTTTTGTTTTATTTGTTGAGACTGGATTTTTCCGTGTAGCTCTGGCTGTTCTGGAACTCACTCTGTAGACCAGGCTGGCCTTGAACTCACAGAGATCCACCTGCCTCTGCCTCCTGAGTGCTGGGATCAAAGGCATTTGTTCATTGTCACCAAGTCCACTTCTTTAATGCTCACAACAAACAGGTCTATGAAGTCCACACCATTGTTATCTTCTTTTACCAAAAAAAAAGATGTATATATTTTTATTTTATGAATGTTTTCTTGGTATATGTACAGTGTGGTATCTGGGGTTCATAGAGATCAGAAGAGGGCATCAGCTCTCCACTGGAACTGGAATTATGGACAGCTGCGAAGTGCTCTGTGAGTACTGGGAACTGAACCCAGCTCTTCCAGCAAAAGCTGAGAGGGTTCTTAACTACTGAGTCATCTCTCCAGCCCCCATTTTTGTCTTTTATGGGTGAGAAAATTGCTGCTTGGTGAGGCTAGAAAAAAATGGATTAAGGTCACAAGGTCGTCACATGGGCAGGGGCTCTGCTCCACACCTAGATCTGGTGGGTTCCAAAGGCGGGGTTCTGGGCCAGGACAGAGGTATAAGGTTGTAACTCAGAGAAAGCCCAATTTTCCAGGACCACACCCTTGGACAGAGCTGCCTCTTCTCTTTGAAAGAATCTTGGTACAGCCTAGGGAACCATGGGGGCATAAATTCGCATACAGAATATTTGTGGGCTTGCCCAGTTGTGTGCAGTGCAAACATTCATTTCCACACATGTTCATTCATCATTAGGGCATATATGTGTATGTATGTATATGCATGCATATGTCTATGTATATGTATACACACACACATACATATGGGTCATTGTGGAGTAGAATGTTTCGGCATAGTCTTATTACTTTCTAGCATGCACACAGTGTCATTACAATCCTAGTGATAAAAATCTACTTCTTAGCTGAGCAGTGGTGGTGCATGCCTTTAATCCCAGCACTTGGGAGGCAGAGGCAGGCAGATTTCTGAAATTCAAGGCCAGCCTGGTTTACAAAGTAAGTTCCAAGACAGCCAGGGCTACACAGAGAAACACTGTCTTGAAAAAAAAGAAAGAAAGAAAAAGAAAGAAAGAAAGAAAGAAAGAAAGAAAGAAAGAAAGAAAGAAAGAAAGAAAGAAAAGGAAAGGAAAGGAAAGAGAAGGAAAGAAAAGGAAAGAAAAGGAAAGAAAAGAAAAGAAAAGGAAAGAAAAGAAAAAAATCTCCTTCTTTCCTGGCTACAGCTTAGACAGGTCCTTCCAGGGCCACTTTGAACAAGCAAAACTAACTGTATCGATCCCATAAACTGTCTGTATGAAAGTAGAACATCCACTCCTGGAGGTTAGCTTTCACCTTGGATCATATAAACTCTTCTTTCTCTATCTTAGGTCACTACCAATAATTCTCATTGTTGTGGGGTGTCCGGAAGGAGGGAGGAGAACTCCGATGGAGTGTTAGCCCATGTAATGACCATCCACTATGCACAGCGAGGCTTTAAAGTGGTCTGCATTCATGGAAAATCCCACATGCCTTATCCCTGCAGAGACCCATTAGCTACAACACTACTAGCTCAGGAAAGCACTTCCGTTTTTTATGTAGAGAAAGACAAGCAGGTAGATGCACTAATCAAGTCGGCATTCAAATACAACTATGGTCAGTTTCAAAATTGACGGCAGACTGAAGGTTAAAGGGTGGATCAGAGGGTGGATCAGACGGCGGCCATGGTCTGCCATGAAGCTAAACGACACAGAAAGAAACAGGAAGGAGTCTGGTGTCCCTTAGGAGACCAGTGACTCAGTGGCTCCTCGTACCCTATAACATGCATTTAAGAAGACTAGGAGGCTAGGATGGTGGGACATGGCACATGCGCAGCAAGGCTGGTGGGGGGGGGGGGAGGCGAGAAGATGAAGATCCCACAATTCTCTCCCAGATTTGGTCCCAGAAATTCAAATCAGTCTTGGGTACAATTCCTAGCTGGGATAACCTCAAGGCTGGACGATCCCGGCAGGTAAACGGTGTTTCATTTGTGCGGAACCATGGCCCAAGTCTGGGACACACACACACACACACACACACACACACCTCCCATCTACTCTTCAGGGAGGCCAGAAGATAGGGCCTCAGGCTCACCTCCAGTTCTGCAATGGCTTCTCTGCAGAGCCACAATAGAAGGAAATGCAGGCTCCTCAGGATCAGCCTGGAGGGGATTTCCACGGGGAGGGCAGCCCAGCTTGCCACCTGGAGTCTACACACGCACCGCACCGTGGGGGCCCCTGCTATGCTTGCTAAGGGATGAGGGGTGGGGGTGGGGCGGCGTGAGAGACATTTTTGGAGACGGAGCGGGGCAAGGAAGAGATCCCTTTCATTTGACCGAAGATGCTTCGGTCTTTTCCTGAGCAGGCCCGGGCACGGAGCTGGTATTTAGGGTCAGCTCGAGCTCAGGAGTGAGACTTCGCACAACTAGGTCGACCCCACTTGGGTAGTCACTGATTTTTGAAGCCTAGCTTTCAAGCAAACAAACAAACAAACAAGCAAACAAACAAACCGAACACTTGTGGCGAAGGAAGATTTTAAAACAAAAACAAAACTAACAAGTTCCAAATGGAGAGCTGGGATGGGAAGGTGTGAAATAAAGAAAATGAGGAGGGGGTGAGAAGGGAGCCAGGGGGTGGGAAGGCGTAAGGACCGGTTAAAGGAAGCTGGGTGCGTGGGGGAGGAAGTGGGGAAGAGAGGAAGTGGGGGTAGGGCGGAGGGGGAAAGGGCAAGTGAAGAAGGGAGGGAAGGGGCTCCGAGAAGAAGGGACAGAGAGGTGGGACAAGAGCGGCCTGGAGCGGGGAGGGAGGGCCGCGGAGAAGGCGAAGGAGGAGGGTCCTGGGGGGTTCTACCGTCCTCGACTCCGAAGTTCTGCGGAACCTCTGCGTGCCTGAACCGGTGAGAAGATCTCTTCTCTGTGGGGAGGTTTAAAATCTTAGAGACACGTTCAAGGACAAAGACGGAGCCTGCGCTGGGGCTGTTAAGTCTCGGGTTTGTTAGGGTCCTGCAGCTGGAGAGGAGCCTTGGGAAAAGCCCGCAGTTCGCCGAAACAACGCGCGCGCGGGGAGCTTAGAGAGGCAGCGCCTGCCAGCCAGCAGGGCGGTCGTGACCTCCAGCCACCTTCAGCCTGGAAGCTCCCAAGTTCGTGGACTTCAACCCCACACTGAAAAATCTCGACATGGTCTCGGATGTGCTGCCTAGAGGCCTGGATCTGGCTTCTGCGGCACATCACGCCTCTGATGGAGTGGCCTTGAGCCCCCCACCAACACCACCCAAATACCCATCTGGGACCTCCACTCTCTCCACCTCCTTATTTGTAGCCAATTCCCGGCAGAACCCACAGCTCATGGCCCCTCACACCGCCCACCCCGGCGCACTGGGGATAAAACCCGGACTAGCCTGGAGAGTGGAGCGGTGAGCCCTAGTTGCTCCTGGAATTTCAGAAGCCAAAGGCCAAGGTGTCCAGAGACAGTTGTCTCCAGGGACAGACTGAAGGAGCGTCCTGACTAACCTAGAGAATCGCGGGCCTTCCAAGTGCGGACTGGAGTCGGATCTCCAGGCCCTGCACAGACGCAGCCAAATGACAACACACAGGGGAGAGATTTAAACCAACAACCCCAGCAATGCTTTCTGGCAAATGGGAAAGGTATTTTTCTTCCTCAAATGGTTTGAAGTTATTCTTCCCAAGTCTCCCCAGGAAGACTGGGGAGATGGGATTTTTTAGGTCTCTCCAGGAGGTCAACGTGCCTAGAATCGGGTTTGAGAGTTAGCAATGAGGGAGGGTAGCTGGAGGAAAAGATGAGAAGATACCCACTTTCTGTTCAAAGAACTTCGAGAGCAGGCAAGACAGACGCTCTCATTTGAGCAAATTCATTTGCCAAAGACTTAACCTTGTGAAGTTAGATTATATTTTAGGAGGTCTGTAGACACTGAAAATTAGCTACAGGAAGTTTAAAAAAAACCTACGGAATGCATTCCGAATTCCAGTTAAATCCTCTAGTTAAAACTGCTCGCTGCATTTTAAAATAGCACACACATCAATACAAATAAATGTCTGTGGAAGGCAGTCTTTGTTTAAGGCAGTTTCGTTTGAAGAAATATTGAGTTTCTTTCGACAGAGATTGTCTTCTGACTTCAGTGTGGGATTGGCATAATGGAACTGGTTTTGGTGAAGAAATCTCAATTTACATTTTTATTTTAAATAGTGTTGGAGTAGTCAGAGATGTGAGAAAATGTTTCACCCCGAGAAATCGAAACTCCTAGCCATGGACTGTTATTTATGCCACAGACCACACAATTCGCTGGATTTGGGCTGACTTCTTTCTCAGGAAAGAAATGATGAGTTCTTTTAAAAAAGTTAATTCCAAACAAAATCTAGAACAATTTTCCATGTGTGCAAAACTAACTACATCTATGTGCTCTCTGCCCACTTAAAAGTCCCTCTCATAACATGAGTCTACTACGGAAACACATACACTCAAAAAATTAGATAAGTTTGACACTTTCAAGAACTCAGCAACTTGGTTGGCATTTCCTTAAAATTATACAACGGGCTATGGCTCAGCGTTAAAGACCAGATTCATAACTCAAATCAGATAATACATTCACATTCTAACCCATAGAAGGCAGGCAACATTAGACTGCTCTGGAATCTGGGGACAGATTCCTAACATCTCTAAGCTAAAAAAACCAAAGCAAGATATAGCACACACCACCACTACTGCCACCAACAAAGCAACAAAATTTTACTTAATGTAATTGCTTAAAATGAAGCCCTTTCGGTTTTTCTTTCTTGGCTTGTGTAAAATGAAATTCCAAGGACAGCAGTCAATATTATTAAAAACCCACCTAAAATTTTATATTTTCAGGCCAGCTGATTTTACAGTAATATTATTTTTTACAGTTGAACAGAAAAAAAATCACTCAAGTGTTACATTGAGATTAAAAAAAAAAAAAACTGGGGCAGCTTTCGAAGTAAATCTTGTGGCCCTGTTCCCATAATTGTTGTGCAAGGAGACAGAGGCAGGTGAAACAAAAACTATTGAACATTTGCCCTTTTTATATGTGCAGGAAATGAGTGATTTTGTTAAGAGTAAAACACAAATGCGGCTTTTAAAATTACATTTTCGGTTGGTAATGCATTTATTGTAATGGTTAACACGAGTATAACTTTATTTAGTATATATGCCTCTATAAAGCATCCCCCCCCCCCCCGAATTTGCCACCGCTACAGCAAGATCTGTAATCAAATATCCGATAGGAGGGGCTTGGGATATGTTCGAGGTGATCCCTGGCAGGCATAGTATGAGGCTAAAAACCAAGCTGGATAATCATATTTACTTTATCTGACAGTAATTGGTTGAACTGTCTGATAGGAAAATCTATTGTTAATTGAGCACGGATCCAAGATTTCTAAGATCTTTTCAGACAAGAGAATACAAATGCCCCAGAACATACTAGTAACTGGATACAGTGAAACTAGATTCTGTGCCCCGATAAGCACAGCTTTTCTGCCCTACGGCAGCTCACAGTTGGCAGCACAGGCTGTGGAGGTGTCTTAGGTGCCCGCTGCTGAGGCGGGAAAGGGAGGCCACCTGGATGGGCTTGGCCTGGCTGCCCCCTACTTAGAAACCAGTATAAGTCAAGGCTAGACAATTTGGAAAGGGAAATTGGAGATGGTCCGAACCGTCCGTCAGCTAGGCAAAAATCAAAGTTCAACGCTGAAAATCAAAGAGTAGGTGGAGGTCTCCAGTGTGCTAGATCAGGGGTGTGCCGGGATAGGGATGGGGAAAGGGGATGGTTAGGCCATAGATGCCACATGCTGGTGCGCTCCCTAGAGAGTCCTTTCAGGCCCGGTCCTGTCCAGCCTTCTATGAAGCAAGTTGGCCTGGATCCGAGAGAGAGAGAGAGAGAGAGAGAGAGAGAGAGAGAGAGAGAGAGAGAGAGAGAGAGAGAGAGAGAGAGAGCTGTCCAGGTGTGTTTTGAGGATACTTGACCTGGTAGTGGAGGCAAAGGGATTCGGTGGAGACCCTGCCACGTGCCCCTGCAGGTAGGGAACAGACAGCCATCTGCGTGGGCAGAGAGAAGAGGCCATAGAGAGCCTTCTCGGCCGCAGCAGGTGTGTGGATGTATCACGGAGTTGCAGGCGTTGGACAGAGGTCGGGGTGGGAGGGCTCACCCAGCCAGGATTCTGGGGCAAGTAGTAAACAAGAAACCAAGTAAGGAAAAATTTGCGCTTCCGACAGAAGCAAGGGCTTTTTTCTTTTCTTTTCTTTGGTCCAGATCTTGAAACCACTTGAAAGCTAAGAAAAGTGGAGAGTAGAAAGGAACAGTAGCATTTCTCTGCGACGGGTTTTGCCTTGCAGTTGGCGGCAGGGTGGGGGACCGAGACGGGTGCGTGGTTTCCTTCTGGTCCTCTGACTGCCAGCTGGGACGCGCAGCACGCGTCCACTCAAAGTCCCCCACCCTGCAGCGCGGCGCACTCACCCCACCTCTGGATGTTTGCGCTTCGGATCCACAGCAAAACCAGGCTCTCCCTTCCCTTGGACTGGCGGGCCCTTTGTAACAGCCTCTGCCCGCAGCTTCCACACTTTCAAGTCTTAAAGCAAAAGGGCTCCTGCGACCAAGGAATGGTTTCAAGGAGCCAGGGCCTAACCGCAGAAGATCTTTCCCCATCTCCCCCAGAGCACGTGGAGGGCGCCTCGTCCCAGCCTCCCCCTTGGCCCCAGGAGCTGCCTCCCCGCAGTATTTCCGCTCTCTCTCTCTCTCTCTCTCTCTCTCTCTCTCTCTCTCTCTCTCTCTCTCTCTCAAGAGCCCCGCCTCTCTCTCCTCCCAACCCGTTGTTCTTTCTTTCCAGGGCCATGGGCATCAACTCCTCTCGCTGCCTCGGGTTCCGCAAGGCCGCTCTCTCTATGTAATCCGCATCCACGCCCTGTCTACAGGTTTCCCAGGCCGTCATCCTCAGTCACCGAGCCATCCGGCGCTCCCTTCCAGTTGAGGCCAGTCTCTCCCAAACTGTGAGGTTCAACTGGGAAAGAGAGCGAGAGAGAGCGAGTGAGAGAGAGAGAGAGAGAGAGAGAGAGAGAGAGAGAGAGAGAGGAAACGAAAATAAAAGAAATAAAAGTAAACGCAAGGGCAGCCTAATGAGAAACCCGAACTAGTCCTTGTTTGGTTTTCCAAGGTGCGCTGCCCACACATTTTGCTCTTAATCTCACAAGCCCGCTACCACTCAGGGGCTAGGCATGATGTAGGGGGTGAATACCCGAAGGTGGTTCCCCAACAGGCAGTTTTCACAATCTAAGACTACACGTATTCTTCCTGCAGAATACAACCACGGTTTCAGAAGCCGAGTAGAGGAGAGTAATGCTGCGTTTTGGAAAGTTGAGGCCTGTACTCAGGCTCCAGACTCCCCTTAGGAAGGCGGCCTGAGGCGCAGCCACAACTGGGTTCCCTCCCTCCTGAGACCAGAGCCACCCAGTGTGTGCAGCCAGGTCAGAATCATTGCGGTCAACAAACACTGCTTTGACCTCCCACAAAGAACAAGGGTAGTTACAAGTATTGAGCTCTTTGCTTTAGTAGACAACTGCGCTATGCATCCAGCCTGGTTATCTTTTTTAAACTCCCACAATAACCCTAGAAGAGGCAATCCGACTCCTTTATATAGGCCAGGAAACTGAAGACGCCCAAAACCAAATACTGACTCAGGCCAGGATTCGAAGCATAGAGCTTCTGGACACCAACAGAACTCTTGTCGTCTTGTCTTCTACAGAACTGCTCTCAGAAGCCACTTCGAGGGCTGCAAGGACAAGTACGATCTGGATCCTGCCCTCAGGGACTCACAATCTAAAGTGACAATCAGGCGGAGTACAGCAATGGCACTAGGTGGGGGAGTGACAGGTGACATTACTGAGCAAGTTCCGAGCAAGAGGATCTCAGGTTAGGCGATCTGGCGGCGCTTCCTTCGAGGTATTTGAGCAGAACCTCGGAGAATAGATTTCCATTCGTGGAAATGAGGGTGGAAAAGGCACTCCAGGCGGCGAGAACAGCTAGAGCAAAGATGAGGTGGAATTTGACACGTCGCTCGTATTTCCACACTCCTCTCCTTAGAAATCCACAGTCCGGTATTTACTGGCCAGGAAGTTTTCCTGCCCTGAAGCAACTGGAAAGCCACAGTGCTATGGCATCCTTCCAAGACTTTGTTGGTTCATGGACAGTGAGCCTCTCAGAACTGCCCCTGGTCGGGAAGATGCAGCTAGGTGGAGCGGGAATCGGCGATTCAGACACCCGGTTCTTTGCAGCTTCTCCCACCGCGACTTGGACCTCAGGACCCTATTCCAGTCCCTGTCTATTTCTGGTAGCGCAGCAACATCCCACTGGGTGGACGCAGAGGGCGTGGCGCACATACACCAGAGCCAATTGGGAAGGAGGCCAGGATACAGACCCCGCCCTTTGACGTGACGCAGGGCCCCCGGACAGAGGCTTCACATCCCCGGCCCCAGTCCTTGCAGTGGCTGTAACAAAACCCAGACCCCCAGGTCCGGGCCAATGGAGGCGATTTAGACTGGAGCTGGACCGCGTCTGTCAAAAGCTCGACTCCGCACCACCGTGGAGTCCAGAAGAAGAGCTGGAGCCACCGCACTCCCTCCCCGCCCCCGCCGGGATTTATTGAGTATTTGGACTGGACAATTAAGTGGCCCTGATGATGTTACCAAGCCCGGTCACCTCCACCCCTTTCTCAGTCAAAGACATTTTGAATCTGGAGCAGCAGCGGCACTTCCACGGAGCTCACTTGCAGGCGGAACTGGAGCAGCACTTCCACTCGGCGCCCTGCATGCTGGCCGCGGCTGAAGGGACGCAGTTTTCTGATGCAGGGGAGGAGGACGAGGAAGAAGAAGGAGAGAAACTGTCCTATTTGAACTCACTAGCTGCTGCCGAGGGCCACGGAGATTCGGGTCTCTGTCCTCAGAGCTATGTCCATACAGTTCTTCGAGACTCTTGCAGCGGGCCCAAGGAACAAGAGGAGGAGGGTGTGAGTGAACGGAGCCAAAGTGAGTAGTGGGGTGGGGGTGGGGAGGAACCGCTTCCCTACACCTGGGGCAATGGCTCGGCGCCCATAAACAACCCTTAAAGCTTGCCAGCATGGCCACCCGCCCCTTCACATTCGTCTAGGGTCGTGCCTGCACCAGATTCAAGGACAGCTCTGCAAAGCACCGGTACCTGAGTGAGATAGAGCTGGGGCGGGGGAAAAAGAGGAAGAGAGACCTACTCTTCTCTGGAACAGGGAGCCAGAGCAGTCCCCGAGGGAAGGAAAAGTGATTAGTGCAATCCTGGTGTGTGTGTGTGTGTGTGTGTGTGTGTGTGTGTGTTCGTTCTCTCGAACACCCATCTTCTCAAAAAAAAAAAAGGGGGGGGGGTCAGTTGTCTACCATTTTTCTTCTAATGTGAGGTGAGTTCAGTGAGACCAGGGCAGTCACCCCGGCTTTTCCGAAAAGGCGATGCAAGCAGGTTGTGTTTTGATCGTCCTTTCCTACAAGAAACTTTGATAGACAGCGCCTCGTTTCTGGGCTTGCAACTCTCCGCTCTTACGTTTGTAGAACTCGGCTGAGGAGAGGGGATGGTCGTTGTGTGGGAAAGCGATCCATATCAGATGACCGCAGCAAGTCACACCCATGAGGTGAAGGCCTCCAAAAAAATCATAGTGCGCGCTCCGTGTCCCATACTGCAAGTGGAGTAGAAAGGTTAAAGTTCCTGATTTAGTTGGGGATTCTGGCCATCTAGAAGATCAGAGTTGTGTTAGGCAGGAAAATCAGATAACTGAATAAGCCCATAAGGAAATGCCTAGAAGGGAAACAGAATCAAATAATCTCTTCTCCAAGTGGAGATTTTATCTGGCTGAGACCAAGATCTCTGACAGTTCTCCAGGCCCAACCGGGGCAGAAACTGTCTAAGTCGGTCCATCCAACTCTTTTCCTCTGTAAGGTAACACACAAATATTGTCACAGACACTTTCTCAATAGTTTTGAGATTTTTTAAAAAAAAAAAAATCAGTTCTTGAGCTGCACATTCGCCTTTCACTTATATATTCCCAGACAGAAAAAAAAATGCAATCCAATGCATCCAGGCCGCCTGTCCCAATAGCAACTCGTTTCACACCTTCAGGGGAGTGGAAGTCAATCGAGTTTGCAAATACTGTCGTGTTCCGCGGTCTCCTGAAAATTGTCTTTAGCCCCTGGACTGGACCCGCACACTTATTCTATTTTCTCGCTGATGCTCAAATTTAACAAACGCGACCTAACTACTCCCCACCGAACATGCCTTCTCCCGGGGAGGTGCTCCTCCTGACGCGGGCCCCCTTGGGCGCCAAGAACCATGAACTTTCCCAAATCCAGCATTTGTTCCGTGCCTCCAGGGCGTAAGGGTGGAATCCTGGGAACTAGAAAGGCTAATAATGTCTTGCTTCTCCCTTAGAAAGCTGCCAGTTGAAGAAGTCTCTCGAAGCGGCGGGAGAGTGTAAGGCGAGCGAGGATGGCGAGAGGCCGAAGCCGCGCAGCCGCCGGAAGCCGCGGGTGCTCTTCTCGCAAGCTCAGGTCTTCGAGCTGGAGCGCAGGTTCAAGCAGCAGCGGTACCTGTCGGCGCCCGAGCGCGAGCATCTCGCCAGCAGCCTGAAGCTCACGTCCACGCAGGTGAAAATCTGGTTCCAGAATCGCAGGTACAAGTGCAAGAGACAGCGGCAGGACAAGTCCCTGGAGCTGGGGACGCACGCGCCGCCGCCGCCACCCCGCCGCGTGGCAGTGCCGGTGCTCGTGCGGGACGGCAAGCCGTGCGTCACGCCCAGCGCGCAAGCCTACGGCTCGCCCTACGGCGTGGGCGCCGGCGCCTACTCCTACAACAGCTTCCCCGCCTACGGCTACGGGAACTCGGCCGCCGCAGCCGCCGCTGCAGCCGCCGCTGCCGCCGCCGCCGCGGCTTACAGCGGCAGCTACGGTTGCACCTACCCGACGGGCGGCGGCGGCGGCGGGGGCGGCGCGGCCTCGGCGGCGACCACCGCCATGCAACCCGCCTGCAGCGCCACCGGCGGCGGATCCTTTGTGAACGTGAGCAACCTGGGAGGCTTCGGCAGCGGCGGCGGCGCGCAACCCTTGCATCAAGGTGCGGCAGCCGGGGCCGCGTGCGCGCAGGGGACCTTGCAGGGCATCCGGGCTTGGTAAGGTCTGGGCGGGACACGCGGCGGGCGTCCTACCGCACGCTGGGCGCCGCGGGAACGAGACACGAGAAAGGACAGACCCAAGGGCCAGGTCCCCTCGTTAAAATAAAATACAGACGTATCGCTCCTTCCAAGGGGCCAGGGTCGCAGCACACTCCAGGCCTGGGGTATGGGGCTCAGAGGAGAAAGGACGCCCTGGTCCAGTCGCCAAGACTGTCTGAGACAGAAACACCGGCCAGGCGCCAGGGAAGAGGTGGCCCCCTACCCTGACTCTGCGGGGAGTGCGGGAGGCTGGGACTCCGGCTGTCGCTTGCTCTCCGGAGAAGGAGGAGGAGGAGGGCTTTTCTCCTCCAGCCTTCCCTTGGCCTTCTCGAAGTGTGGTCGGAGAACCGGACCGAACAGGAGGGAAGGAAAGAAAAGAAAAGGAAAGAAAAGAAAAGAAAGAATAAAAGAAGAAAAATAGCTGGAGAGAGAGCATGAAGGAGAGGAAAATGGGGTACTAGGTTGAGAAATTCCAAAGATCTGCAGCCCCTTTTGCTTGCCGGGAGCGCCACCACGCAGTGGGGTTTTTTTCGTTTTCCAACTGTTTCCCTTTCGAGACAGACTCCGCCCGGATCGCTGGATCGTCAGGGGACTCTTCTTGGAGACTACCATGGCAGAGAGATCGAAAGTTGGGGGGAAGGGAAGCAGCTGAGCAAATCTGAGACCTGACGGCCCAACCTAGGTTGTCGCCAGGTCGGTTTCCTTTCTGTTTTGTATTCTGTATTCCGCACATTATCTCTATATAACTATATCCACACGCCGTGTACACATCCGCAGTCACACACTACAGGAGTCAATAAAGAAGGTGCAATATTTCTGAGCTGTTTGGTTTGCTGCAAGACTTGTTTAGCCCCAAAGACTAGGAAGGGGGCCCCCTTAGACAGGGCGGGAAGTGAGGGAAAGGACCCTGGCCACCTCTGCCTGGTGTCCCTGAGCCAGGTCCCAGGCTGCAAGTTTGGGCTCTACTTCAGCTTTGTTTGTTAATTTCTTTTTAGTGTTGTGAGCTGGAGAGAGGCTCTGGGTCTTCTGAGGTCAGGGACTTTGTAATCTCCCTCCCCACACCCCCCCTACATTTTACCCAGATGGACTGACTTGGTGCAGGGGACCCGCCTTGGTCAAGCTGAGACTCTGCCCCACCTCCAGGGTCTTCGAGGAAGAAGAAAAGTTGGCCTCCAGGCTCAGCCTTGGGCGGCTCCTCCCTCGGCCGCCACCCGGCCTCGGAGCTCGCCCGGGGGCGCTGCACCGCGCCGCGCCCCGCCGCGGCCGAGCTCTCCCCCTCGGCCGCCCTCCCTTCTCCCCCGGCGGCCGCGGCTTTATGCGGCTCCTTGTCACTTGCGGAGAATGCCTGTGCGAGGCCAGGGCTGCCACACGGCCGATTGTGAGCGTGCCAAGGCCGGTGAATGGGGAGGCCTCTGAGCGCCGCGCCATTGTGGGGCCGGCCTCGACTGAAAGGCGGCTCCGGGCCGGGAAGGTGCGGAAAGAATGGCTTTTTATTGGAGTCCCGAACAAAAGGTGTGGTAGGAAGGCGAGGTCCCCTGCGCGAACAAAAACCCCCAGCGCGTCGGATTGACGTCCCTCCCGAGCTCCCTATTGCTTCTCAGAGCGGGGGCTTTGTGCAGCAG
Source organism: Apodemus sylvaticus (assembly GCF_947179515.1). Taxonomy (NCBI): domain Eukaryota; kingdom Metazoa; phylum Chordata; class Mammalia; order Rodentia; family Muridae; genus Apodemus; species Apodemus sylvaticus. Next base: position 18,035,747 of record NC_067472.1, on the reverse strand, counting down.
TCTGCTCAACAGAGGGACGGAGAAATGCGCGGGGGGTTTTGTTCCCCGCATTTTTTTGTGTATGGGGGAAGGGGTAGCCGGGAGGGGGGCCGGGGGCTGGGCGGGCAGCCGGGAGGGGCGCGCTGATTAGGCGGGGAGGGCCTGGGCGCTGAGAGGTTCAGCGGGAGTCGGCCGGCTGAATGCAGGGTCATTATTGCTACAAGTTTAGCAATTTCGCCGGTGTTGGAGGGGGTAGGGGCTGTTGGGTTGCAGCGGCGCCGCTAGGCTGGGGAGCTCGAGAGGGACTGTAAGGAAAAAAGAGAAGGAGGAGAAAGGCAGGAAGGCAGGCTGGTCGGCCTTCAGGCAAGACAGTGTCCCTAAGCCCTTTGACCGCCCAGGATGCCCTTGGACTCATCCCCCTGAGGGCCCAGCCCGAGGCTGTAGAAGTTGGAGGAAGGAGGGAGACCTGCCCCCTCTTTGCTCTCCCCAGAGCCGGGCTTGAGATAGTGCACAAGATTCCTGAACCTCCAGCTCCTTTAATCTTAACCTGCGGTAAGCTGGAACCCCTCCTCCCAGCACCCCATAATCACCGAGGGGGTGGCCCAAGCTACTCTCCCTCCCTGCCCTGGGCTTTTTTAACCAGCGAGTTTCTTAAACTGAAGACTGGAGATATTCTCAGTTTCTTCCTAGCTGGGAAAGAGTCACTCATTCTTTCGACTGTATACACCTAGAACCTAGTTATTTGCAACTGTCCTTGACACCGCGAGAGGATGGTGGGAAACCCGCTGTCCAGAGATTCCTAGAATTCATTTTTGTATATGTTAAATGGGCTGGTGGGGTGTGACAGCAACAAAATAAATTGGTGTCAGTGTTGTTGTTTTAATAGTGGGTAGACTTAAAGTGTAACTAGAATAAAATACTAAACATTGAAGTCCTTTGAGATGAGAGTCAGAGAAAGACATTTGATACCTGACTAGGAAAACTAAAGATACCAACCTTCAGCCCTAATGTGTGTGTGTGTGTGTTGTGATATATATATGTGTATGTGTATGTATATGTATATGTATATATGTATGTATGTATATATGCTCTATTTGCATGTATGCCTGCAAGCCAGAAGAGGATATCATTAGATCTCATTATGGATAGTTGTGAGCCACCATGTGGTTGCTGGGAATTGAACTCAGAACCTCAAGAAGAATAGCCAGTGCTCTTAACCACTGAGCCATCTCTCCAGTCCTATCTGGTACATCGTCTATCCCCACCTTTCTGGTAAATTCCTGCTTCAAGGCCAAGTTTCTTTCCTGAACCCCTCAAATGGAGGTGATCCTACCCTAACCCATGCCACCGAAGTCTTAGGTACTTTCCAGTATGTGGAGTTATGCTATGTGTTATCTGGAGCAAAGATTTATTTGTCTCTTTCCTTCTATGTAAGGTCACGGAGGCCCAAGCTAGCATCACAGACACAGACATTACAGTAATATTCACGGGTTATGAGTTCTATACATAGGTTCCTTCATCAACCCTTTCTTTGGTGCTCCACATCCATGTGGAGCTGGTCCTGGTGGTGTCAAGCTGTGACCTTGGTTTTAGCTGTGAGGGAAAGACAGAGGGGGCCTCTGGGCTTACCCATGCCTGGACAGGACACCGGGAATCTCATCCCAAGACCCTGGTACCTGGTTCTGCTTTCTCTACAATAAGGCACTGTGCTTCCAGAAAGTCTCTGTCCCCTCGGACATCACTCTTCCTACAGCCCAAGGTGTAGGCGAGGAGCCTCAGTGGTGACCTGGACACCACACAATCTGAGGGTTGGGGAGGACTTAAAAATAAAGACCTGTGTGGTCTGGAAAGTAATGGGATTCCTCTGCACTCACTAGGTGACAATAATGAGCCAGGCTCAGCCTGCCACACACACACACACACACACACACACACACTTAGTCCGGCATCCTGCTGGGCTGTGGCCTCCCAACTCCTAGCACCAGACCCTCACCTTCCCTGTGGGCTTCCTCCTGTCCAGTTAGTCTTCCTTGAGTCTGCATCCTCTTAGGTTCTAGAAGGAATGCAGCCAGCTAAGAGGAAGCGCAGCTGGGCCTGTGTGCTGACTTCCTTGTGGTTTGCGTGTCTTGAGATACTTAAAGCTAGCCCGGACCAGCCCTTCCAGCCCCCTGCCCCACTCTGGGAGCCTGTATAATCCAAATATAAATAGCTCCCACTACTTTGTTAAAGGATTTCCGTCATGGCCAGGGTTCCAGAGCCAGGAACATCAGAGAGTGAAAAATCTTTGCAGCATGGGAGGTTTGGGAGGGGGGGCAGGGAAGCTCCTTGCAAAGTCTATAAGACTGTCCTGCAAGCCTGGGGCATCCCGCCCACCCCACCCCCTCTGGTTTTCTTACTACCCAAGACCCCTTAGATCATGTAAGCTGTCTCTCTGGGGCTCTACTGACTGTCACTAAGTTAGAGAGAAGGATACATGGTAATTTCTAGCTGGCTTCTGGCCAGGTGGACAGGATCCCTAAAACTGGGCATAAACACCCTCCACAGTGACTTATGCCTCACCAGGGTTAGAAGGTGAGTAGGCAGGAGTGGAAGGAGGAATACGTTCTGACTGGCCTGCCAGATCAGGTTCCTGTAGAGCCTGACCTCATGGATCAGAAGTAGGCCATCTCCATTCTAACCTCAACACTAACACCACAAGCAGTACCCACCTGGGGTAGATTTGGGGCAGGCCAGTTTCCTCCTCGAATGGAACCTCTCAGAGTTTTTAGAATCTACAGTAAAATGTGTAAATAGGAAACATACAAATCAGCGAATAGCCACAGACACTCAACTGCCAATCACTTTGGTTTGGAAAAATTAAAAGAGAGGCCAGTGCTTGGTACTGTGCAGACTGAGAATCAGCTCTCCAGGGTCCAGAATCCTAACTAGCAGGCTTCTGCCCCAGCTGGGCAGAGCTGTCCCAAGGCTTGACCCTCAGAAGAGAGACCCAGATAGGTGCAGAAAAGTCCCGGGACCCAGTCCTCTTTAGCCTGTCACTGCAAGAGAAAAGGGTAGGGTGGAGAAACCTAGTCCACACTTGGCAGCATAGGGTACCAAGAGATAGATCAGTTGGTGGCCAAGCAACTCCGCAGGGTGGGGGCTGACACTTCTGTGGAGAAAAGCCTGCAGAGGCGAGAAGGTTCGAGGCTACTCGAAGTAAGTAGTCTGCTTACTTCTTGATTTCAGGGTTCAGAGTCCCAGAGGGGATTTCCTGTGAGAGGGCACCCACTCACAATTCCAGGGACCTGGAAGGACATAGTGTCTGTGAGTGGACAATGTTTATGTCCCACCTCCGCCCGGCTCAGTATGGGAGAAACTGGATCTTAGAGTCCTCCAGCCTTAGAGGGCGGCACTTACTCCTGAGTGGACCAAGGCTGCCAAAGCTGTCTGAGAGGGGAGCGTACCAGCAAACCCTGAGGGCCTGGCCAACTGCCCGCAGCGCCCTGACTGGAAGAGCCAGCTGTACTGACTGTCACCACCTAGGTGAGGAGCCAGGCCAGCGCAGTGCAGAGGTAGGAATCCCGGGTGCAGTGCCACGTGTCCATCGAGTGGGCAGGATGTGCTGTGAAGAAATCCAGATGAGGACAGTGACCTCAAAAGCACATTGGCTGTATTGAAAGAATGCTTTCCCCCTACCTGGACTGTAGGTATCAGATTAAAAAGCAGCGATGCATAGAGGGGAAAAGGGTTATAAAGAAGATACAGTAAACTGCTAATAGCAAGGCAGAAAAACAATAGGGCCAGTACCCTCAAATCCCAACCCCTTCACTTCCCACAGTAACTACAGCCTTCCAGAGTCCAGCCTTGTAGGGGAGTTTCACTGTTGAAGGAATTACCTGTATATGTTCTTATTGTGCCTGGCTTTTATTTGAGAAGTGTATTCATATCGCTGCATGCTAATAGGCAGTTCATTAAGACACTTTTATAGTATTTGATCTACCACAATAAATTTACCATTTCACTAGTGACAGGCAACTGGGTGAATTTATAGTTTGGGGCTGTTGTAAAGAGTGCTGCAGAGGAAACGCTCTAGAACAGTGTACAAAAGAACATTCTGGATAGAAATCAATCAATCAATCTCCCTCCTCCTCCCCCTCACCCCTTCACTAAGACAGGCTCTCATGGTATAGCTCTAGCTGTTCTGGAACTCTGTGTAGAGTAGGCTATCCTTGAACTCACAGAGATCCACCTGCCTCCTGAGTGCTGGGATTAAAGGCATGCACCACTATGCCTGGCCAGATAGACATATTCTGTATCACTGCTGTCCAGTAAGGTTCTGGAGGCACATGAAAATGGGAATTGAAGAACTGAATTTAAATTTTTTCCAAAATTGCAACTAGAGTAATTTAAATTCAAAAAGCACTTCAAATGGCTAGGGTTACTTACTATGTTAGCATAATACTAGTCCATATTCAGTGATTTTAATACACACTTGGTATTAAATATGCACCAGGTTAGTATTAACACATACCAGCTTCAAACTCAAGATCCTCTTGCCTCAACCTCCCAAGTGGTGGATTACAGGCATGTCCTATCACACCCACAATTACAGACTTTTTTTGATAGCCCGTTGCACTAGCTTATATGCCCTCCACCAGAAAAGCCACATGGCCCCCACTAAGTATTTGGGGTTTATTTGTCTCTAATCTTCATCATTTTAAATGAGTGTGGAATTCAAAACAAACTTTTATTCACTTGTTTGTTCAGTTGTAAAACTGTTTTAGCCATAGGGGTCGTGGTGATGGTGATAGGGTGGTGGTGGTGGTGGTGGTGGTGGTGGGTGGTGGGTGGTGGTGCTGGTGGTGGTGCTGGTGGTGGTGGTAATGGTGGTAGTGGTGGTGATGGTGGTAGTGGTGGTGATGGTGGTGGTGGTGGTGGTGGTGGTGGTGATGGTGGTGGTGATGGTGGTGGTGGTGGTGGTGGTGGCGGTGGTGGTAGTGGTGGTGATGGTGGTAGTGGTGGTGATGGTGGTGGTGGTGGTGGTGGTGCTGGTGGTGATGGTGGTAGTGGTGGTGATGGTGGTGGTGGTGGTGATGGTGATGGTGGTGGTGGTGGTGGTGGGTGGTGGTGGTGGTGGGTGGTGGTGGTGATGATGCTGGTGGTGCTGGTGGTGATGATGGTGGTGGTGCTGGTGGTGATGATGGTGGTGGTGCTGGTGGTGGTGATGATGATGGTGGTGGGTGGTGGTGGTCATAGCTATGGAGTTTCTGAGAGTCTGAGAGATGTGGGCATATGTATAGCTTACAGCACTCCATGGCTGCAGTCGTATCTGCACCGCCATCACCGCCAGACTCTCCCTTAGAAATGGGATGCTTGCTACAGAGCACATCAGGAAGGGGCTAATACAGAGAGATCAGAGAGAGAGAGAGTGTTCAGCCCTCCCAGATCCTGTTACTGCCCACCTCCCTCCCCGCAGGCTGCTCATTGAAACAGAAGGAGACAGCAAGCCTGCCTGGTGGGCTGAAACCAGGGCGGAGAAACCAGGTTTGGTTCTGACTGCAGTTTCAGTGTGTGGCTTGGCTCTGCCTGTCATCAGCTAGCACTGACAACCCTTGGCTACTCGATCCTGTGTTGTAGCACAAAGTCATCCCTGGGAAGGTAATAGCAGAGAGACTTTCCACTATGTGTCAGGGTGTGTGTGTGTGTGTGTGTGTGTGTGTGTGAAAGAGAGAGACAGAGACAGACAGAGAGATCCCCTCCTATTCTCAGAATCACCTTGTGTGTTAAGTATCCTTTGTTTATATACTTCGAGGCTCAGAGAAATTAAAGTCATTTCTCAAGACCCACAGTAAAATACAGCAATGACCCCATGTGCGTTGAATGCTATGAAAAACATTTCTGACATCTTTTGTCTCCTTTCCTATGCAAACAAATCAACTGGGCAGAATTTGACCTGTAGATCAAATTAGATACTCATGCTAAACCTCCCTTTGGCTAGATCCAGATGGACCACGGGCTGCTTGTATGTTAGCAAATGAGCGAAGAAACTGTTGTGCTGTAGTCTGAGTGAAATTCACTGACTGTGTGACGCGGGGTTCTCAGATAGACAGCCGTGTGCAGAGAGCATTCCTCCCCAGGGGTACAGAGGGGATAGCCTCAAGCACTTCAGTTCAACAATGGAATATTCTTTTACCCAAATGCATTTGGTGTCATGGTTTCCTTTAGAACACATGAATCTTCTACCTTTTACTAAATGTGTCTCAAAGGGAGCTGTTTTGTAAAGAAGGTCTTTGAAATAAGGAGCATCCAACACTTGCTTGAATTACTTGCTTGTAATTCAGAGATTTCAAGTAGCATAATATTACACAAACAAACGATCAAGGTCATATACAAGGCTCACCCACCAGTCCATATGTAGTTTCAATCCCTGAGAAAATGTACAAAAAGTCTCCTTGAGAGGAAATTCTTGGGGAGCAGCACAGATTAGTTCCCAGTCCACATAGAGTAACCAGAAACTCACCCCTCCAGTGTCTACGGGTGGATTCAGGCTTGGCTTGGGTACACCTTACATCCCTGTCACTTGGTGAGTCTCTCACAGAAGGGCTCAAAGGTGCTGCTAGGTTAGCTGACCTTAAGGTCCCCTCTAGGTTTGAGGTCACTGAGATCTCCTAAACATCTTTAGATCTAGGCAACTTCAGCTACGAATCACCAAAGCTCATCTCCCCCCAGCTCCCAAATTCTGTCTTGTTCATCTATCCAGCTTTCTCTCGGGGTCTTTTTTTTTTTTTTAAGACAGGGTTTCTCTGTATAGCCCTGGCTGTCCTGGAACTCACTCTGTAGTCCAGGCTGGCCTGGAACTCAGAAATCCACCTGCCTCTGCCTCCCAGAGTGCTGAGATTACAGGCGTGCGCCCCACCACCCGGCTTCTCTCGGGGTCTTAAAAGGCCAGCGCGCTGTGGATGTTTGACTTGTATTTGGTGAAGGAATCCATGACTAGAGACATGTTCTGGAGCTGTAGTTTCAGTCCTACATGTCTTATTCCTGTGGGATTCTCCTGTTTGCCTCCTAAAGCAGGGAATATCAGAGCTGGAGGGGATCAACCAATCCAGTGTAGACAGTGGGAGAGAGCCTCTGTCCCCGGGACACCAGTATTTTCCCCACTGGAGTCTACTACTTCCTTTTTTTATTTTATACGTTTCTGCCCTGTTCTCCCATCTTGCTTTCTGAGTGCAGGCAGAGCTCAGAGGGGCAGATCTTGGTCATTCTGAATCAATTAGATCCCCCAGTTCTGTACTGTGCATATGTCCAGTTTGTGTTCACACATAATGCTTGTGTGACACACACACTCTCCTCACACCCACACCACTGGGGTTATGAGCATATATGTATGTGATGCATGACTGTCTGGAACAAACGCCACCGCCACCAGGAAGCTACCATTCAGAGTCTCTTTATGGGTCCTTTTGGGTTCAAATACACTCCAAGGATTTCTCTGGTATAGAGACATGGTGAGTGTTGTTTGGTTGTTTCTGTTTTACTAATTAGCCATAGTTCAACTCCTTAAAATGTCAGACCGTATTCTAGACATTCTAGAAGGTTTGTAGCAACTCTACAATCCCGAGTCATAGTAGCTCCATTTTGCAGATGAGAAAAGTGAGGCTCAGGGAGGCAAAGCGACTTACTCAAGGTCAAAGCTATCTTCAGAACCGGGAGATTGAGGTTGTCTTCGGAAGACTCTTTGAGATATGCTGGCCAGCTCTTCTGTCCACGTCCTCAACAGCTGCTCTTGGTGGTCCTCTTGGGGTGGATAGAGCCACATCTTCACTCTGTCAGTGACATCACCTGTTCAGCATCTTGTGAATGGCACCAGATCCCTGCCAGTGCCCTCTAGTGGGCTCAAGGAGGGTGCCCAACTCCTCCCAGCTAGTTTCAGAGGGTTTCAGCACCCTCTGGTGTTGGCCAGAGATCCAAGTTGCAGGGGCTCCAAGTCTCCCCAGGGTAAGGAAGGTTCTAGATTTTCTGGGTCCCATTCCTAGTGCTTTAAGGAAGACCCTATGCCCGGCATCATACTGAGTACTGGAATTTATTATTCTACCTAAACCTTGAGAAGGTCTCGGGGCCAGAGAGATGGCTCAGCAGTTTAGAGCACTGGCTGCTCTTCCTAGGGTTCAATTCCCAACACCCACATAGCAGCTCACAACTGTCTGTGGCTCCAACCAACACCTTCACAAAGACATCTATGGGAACAAAGTGTCAATGCACATAAAATAAAAATAAATGTGTGTGTGTGTGTGTGTGCGCGCGCGCGCACGCGCGCGCATGAAAGGAGAGAGAGAGAGAGAGGTCTCAGTCTCTCTAAGCAGCAGTGCCCTCAGATGAATAGAAACTCTGTGGACCCCACCTATCTAGCAGTGATGACCAGCAAGCCTAACTGCAGAGATAGCTTGGCTGGAAGCCCGGAGGTTTCATCTCTCTGGCGGTGCAGACCATCAGGTGGGTGTCTCAGAGATCCTTCTGATGAAGAAGCAAACTGCTCTAGTTGGATACGGGCTCACGTTGCAGCATCAGCATCTCTGGACACATTAGAAGAGTTTCGTTTACTCACAGTAGATGCAGCTTTTGCCAAGGGGTTGGATGGGTACATTCCTGTATTTCGGGCTTGGAAAGATAGCTAGGTGATTCAGTATTTAATCTAACATGCTTGAGGCTGGGGAATTTTCCCAGTGCCACAAAAGAAAAACTAGATTTTATGCATTATTATCTTTTTAAATGTTAAGGCATTTTCTGAATTTCTTCCCTAACTAATTTAAAAGATATTCACTCATTTGATCAATTTACTATTCAGTACTTGAAGCACTGAATGGTGAAGATTTTCACTCCCAATCTTTTTTAAGATTTATTTATTTATTTATTTATTATATGTAAGTACACTGTAGCTGTCTTCAGACACTCCAGAAAAGGGTGTCAGATCTCATTACGGATGGTTGTGAGCCACCATGTGGTTGCTGGGAATTGAACTCAGGACCTCTGGAAGAGAACTCAGTGCTCTTAACCGCTGAGCCATCTCTCCAGCCTCCTCCCAATCTTTAATATTCACAGTTTCTGGAATTGTTAGCTTTCTCATGGCGACAAAGAAAGCAAGGCTCACTCCTTTACTGTCCGCCCGAATTTCTAAATGTTTATATGTGTGGCAGTGTCAGGGATTGAACTCAGAGCCGCGTGTGTAAGAGGCAAACATTCCCCTACTCAGCTAATTCCCAGCCCTGTACAAACTTTCATTCTGAAGCATTGAGTTATCTAAGGCTTGATAGCTCATTAAAAGCTGCATTTAAAACTGTGTTTCTCTGAAGCCAAGGGGACAGCGCAGTGGGTAAAACGCTGGCTGTAAAAGTGTGAAGATCAGAGTTTGGATCCCAGAACCCACAAGAAGCATCTATGGCGCCAGCTATCCAGGGATCAGGATGGGAGGCTGAGACAGGAAATGAACAAGAGATCTTGACTCAAACAAACTGGAAAGTGAGACCCAATATCTGAGGTTGTCCAATGTCCTATGTACCCCATGGCATGTGATCACATCAACATGCACACGCGCGCGCGCGCGCACACACACACACACACACACACACACACACACACACAAACACATACAAGATCATAAGTATCACATTTATCTTTGAATAGAAGCCATAGATCTTTTTCTATGCCAATGGTCTTTGGCAAGATCATTGTCAAAAAAGCTCTATGAATTGCAAAGAAGCCGAGGGAGACTCTCTCCCAGTTGGCATGAAGGAGCCAGGAGAGGTCAGGTGACAGAACATGAAGGTGGATCCTCTAATCTGCTCTCTTCTATCCAGGCTTCCCTCTATCCACCCCTAAACAGAATTGGGGGTCCAGAGACAGTACCTCACTTCTCAAGACATACAGGCAGCTCGTCCAACCTAATTGTTAAATGCAGTTAATGTATAGCACAAGATATATGTCTTCCTGTAGTAGCTACGAGAACTCAAACAGCTTAATAAGACCTACTCGATACCTAAGTGCAATTTATGACCTCCAGGAGACGCTAGGACATTTAGCCTCTGCTCATTGCCAGGTGGTCAAAATCAGATCCAGCCCCAGAGTCTATAGATGACATGTCAGATCCACATCCCGGTGCCATAGGTCACTCTAATGGAGGTCACGGATGGGATATCCACACAGGCTCCTTTCAGCACTCGTGTGTGTGTGTGTGTGTGTGTGTGTGTGTGTGCGCGCGCGAAGCTTTGCTCATTGACACTGGACAGCAACAAACATCTGTTCCCCTTCCCACACAACCCTCCAGCGTCCTCCTCTTCTGCAATAAGTCCAGGGTATACGCTGATCTGCAATTAGCAGGCATTTTTTTCCCTGACTGGCTTTGAATTTATGAAGCAGTGAGCTCCCCAGAGTGCTTTGGTCTTGGCTGGTGGTGGAGGTAATGATTTGAACAGCACCTGCCCTCATGCGTCCAGTTTAGAAACAGTGCCCAAGCAACACGGTTTCAGTAAGCTGGGGTCTCCTCCTTTCGGTGGGTTAAAGTGTCACTGGGCATTGGAGGAGGATGGGACATAGTCACAGAGAACTTCTCCCTCCTGCTGTAATGGGAAGGGGTGACTCCCACAGGATGCTGCCCGTCTGGTGGGAGTGGTCAGGATAGACTGGCAGGGAAAGATTGACACTTGGGCGTGGGGTCTGGGAGGAGCTAGGGAGGCATACATCAGAGTGCAGAAGGCTTTAAGAGGTCTGTAAAAAAAGAAAGGTGGGGAAGGAAAGAAGTGGGGATGATTGGGCTTTGTTTGACTACGAGAACAATTTCCTTAGCCTTCAAACTAATGTTAGAAAGAGTCACGTACAAGAGTTTACTCACATTCAAAACCTAGAAAATTTCAACTTTTAGAGTCAGAGAGTCAGATGGGGGCTCCCGAGGCTGGAGGTTGAGCTGATGTTGTCCAAAGGCAACATTGATTGCAGTCAGGAGAAACAAGTTTGAGGTATCTGTACAATGCAGTGACTGTAGTTGCTAATGTGTATTGCATTCTTTTGGGTTTTGCCTGCATGTGTGCCGGTGCCCCATGGAGACCAGAGAAGATGTCAGCACACCTGGGCCTGGAGTTACTGACAGTTTGTGAGTTGCCATGTAGGTGCTGGGTATCGAACTCTGATCCTCTAGAAGAACAGCCAGTGCTCTCAACTGCTGAGCCATCTCTCCAGATCCTTAATAAATAAACTTTATTTTAAAAGGTGAGAGAGAGACAGACAGACAGGCAGACAGAGAGACAGAGACACACACACAGAGAAACACAGAGAGACACACACACACACACAGAGAGAGAGAGAGAGAGAGAGAGAGAGAGAGAGAGCAAGAGCGAACGAGCTAGCATGTATGTCCCACAGTGCATATAGACAGGTCAGAGGTCGTTGTCGTTGTGAGGGAGTCACTTTTCTCCTTCTACCATGTGGTTCCTGGATAACAAATCTGGCTCACCAGGTTTGGGGACAAGCACCTTACCTGCTGAGCCACATCGTCAGCCCGATTTTAAAAATAACTTTTGTTGGAGTGAGGAAGGGCTGTGGAAGCTTAGCGAGAGCGTCAGGCCACTTCGTGGCACCTGCTCTTTCTCCCTGTCAATCTGAAGAGCTTAGAACTCAAGAATCTGTTAACTTTTAGCCAGCCGTAGCAGTGCACACCTTTACTCCTAACACTTGGGAGGCAGAGGCAGGCAGACCTCTTGATTGTTAAATACATCTTAAGTTGGGTTGTTTCCCTTATTAATTTTCACCAGAAGAGCAGCAAAGTTATCTTGTGAACAGTAAAATCACAAAAACCCATGGAGGCCTGACAGGAGGTCCACCCTCTCCTCGGATCTGTTTCCCCTCAGTCTCTTCCAGACCCTAAAGGCATTGCCTGGCCTAGTGGCTGCATAAGAGAAGTCTGGAAATAATAAATATTATTATTTAGTGTGTGTGTGTGTGTGTGTTGTAGTGTATGTATGTGTACTTGTTTGTAGTGTGTAGCTGGTGTATGCATAGGCACACACTTGTAGAAGCCAGAGGTTGGATCAAAGGTCTTCCTCAATCTCTTTCCACAGGGCCTGAATGAACTTGGAGCTTGCCAGTCCTGGCCAGGGAGTCTCAAAGACCTGCTGTCTCTGCCTCCTCAGTGCTGAGACTACAGAAAGGTGTTCCTGTGCTCACCTCCCCCACCCCCAACTATGATCAACTAGGCTCTTAGACAAAACAAATGAGTGTGGGTTTCGTGGAAACTGGAGCCAGGCCGAGGCAGAGGGAGGAAGACAGGATTGATGTGTTGAGGGTAAGCTAAGGGGACACTTCCTTATTGTTCTACTGTAAGAGTCCTTTGGAAGACAGGGACCATGCTGGAGTCCCCATTGGAGATGCTTTGTGCCCAGTGGGCTCTCAGGAATCCCAGCTAAGGACCATGCATGTGGGCCGTCAGATGTGTGCCATGTCAGTTACAGAGACTCTCACGTATGTGTGTCCATACCCTGGGACACCTCAGGAATGTCGGTTCTCTGACTAGCCCTGTCATTCACACCACACAGCCTCACTCAATCTGTCCCTGTCCCTGAGGCCCTTACCCTTTTGTTTGCTTTCAGATCTGACAGAAACAAAACCCCAAATACATGGCCAACTGGCATGCGATGAGTGATTAGGCCCCTGTCTGGAAAAGGCTGGGGTGAGGGCCTTTCAGTGCTAGGTGTGGTAACCCTAGCCCTGGCCCAGTAGTAATTCTAGATGGGCATATCTGGGCAGTAGGAACGGCCAGCCTGAGGAGGTATGTTCCCAGCCCACGTGGGAGAACCACCATCTGCTCCCAGTCAGCTGGAAACATCAACTTAAGGCTAAGTGGAGGGTAAATTAGATGTGCTGGGTTGGCTGCTGTGAGGCTAAGTGGGTCTGGTTACTAAGGGAAGGCTCTCCACAGGGGAGGGGAGACAGGCCTTGCGGCCATGTGGTCTCCCTGTTGTCCCTCACCTGAAGCAAGATAGCAAATTGTCTGGGGCAGAAGTTCCCCAGCTTGGCTGTGGGTGAGTAAGCTGAACCCACTCGTGCCTCAAGCTCCTCATGAATGCAGTGAGTTCTAGTACCTACCTCACAGGACGGTTGTAAGAACCTTCAGTGAGCCCAGGGTTGGAGGGATGGGTGGCTGGCTCTCAGGAGGCCTTCTGCAATGTCAGTGGACTCTATAGGCTTCACGCCTACCAAAAGCGCATTTCTACCTCAGAAGTACAAGGCGCTGGAGAAATTCAGATGTCTGTGGCTTACACTGTGGTTAGTGAGTATGTGCCCAGGCGAGGTCAGAAACTTAAGGCAGGGCTGTTGGTAGCTCAGAAGCGACCAGCTAGCATTTAATGATATAGTCATTGTTACTGGAAGGCTCCAGCCATGATGTCTTCCATTAGCATTGAAATAAGCAGGGTAATGTACTAGGTTGTTTTTCATTGGGGGGGGGATGTGACTCATTTATAAGGCAGTGAGAACTAGGTTCTCATCATGAAAATCGGCAGGGTGTGTTCACAGGACCATGGTAGTTTGCATTTGGTCCCCTATCTTGTGTGTTGGAAAGAAGGCGCCCCTGGGCCCTGCACTTTTTACCTTTCCAGGGGGTAATAACCCCTCAGAGGTTCAGTGCTGAAGAAATAATGGGAGCAAAGTTTCTTTTGATATTGATGGCAAAGTAGTTCCTCATTTTAATGTTTAATTGTTTATATATATTTATATATATACATTAAATTGCTTATATTGTGGGAAATGTTGCATTTTAGGCTTGGAGCAGTATATAGCCTTAGGTCTACTTATTGTTTATTTTGAAAGGAGGGGAAAATGTGTCTTGGCCCATAGTCTCAAGCTTTCTCCATAGCCCGCTGGCTCCCTGGCGTTTAAGCCTATAGCAAGGACAGAACATCATGGCAAAGGAACACTTCTCCCTTCAGAGCAGCCAGGGAGCAGAGAAAGAGCTAGCCTTGAGTTTTACAGGGCTCTCTGAGGCCCGGGCAGCATTCTCTAACAAGGCAAAGGAAGGAGGGCTCCATGGCTAGACAAACCCTCACTGGCCTGCAGGATTGAAGGCTCCCAGAGAGAAACAGTGTAGACATGGAAAGGAAGGACTCTACCTGCTTTCTGAGAGGCTCCGGTGCGGCCTCCAGACACCAATGAGGAGAGAAGTTAATGTGGTCTCCCCCAGACTCCAAATACTATCTGCTGCTTATTTTTCCATAACTGACCCATCTAACAGTGTTGGGCAGAACATGCTGAGGTATGGAAACACTAAAAATGGTTGATGTCCCTCTGTGTTCCAGAAAGTACCGCCAGCATCCAAATTTCCACAGAAAATAGATCTAGAGAGAGAGCTTACAAATTCTCTCCATTCCCACTCAGATGAATTAAAGCTGAGTCACCGACCGCCCTCGGGTGGCTTGAGTGTTACAGAAAGTGACCACCAGGGGGCACACGTTCACCACTAGAAAGCCTGGGGCTCTGTTCCCATCAGGAAAACTCGCCAAGATGGAAGCCTTCTCCTGCTGAGAAGGAAGAAACCACATAGGCATCTTCAGAAAGAAACACACGATTTTCCTTTGGATGCTTTGATTGCTTGTTATTGGTTGTTTTGAATATGGACCAAGGCTGCTGTGGGGAAGCAGGATTTTCCCATTTCATTAATCTAACCCAGAGTGTCTACCCACACCCCAGCAGAACTCTCTGATTGCCTTTCGCAGTGCCCCAGATTCTCCCATTAGATAGGTCTAAGACCATTTAAGTCGATGGTTTCAAACTACTCCTAAAATTAACAGGAAAGACAGAAGGAAAGATGGAAGGAAGAAGGAAAGGAAGAAAGGAAGAAAAAGAAAGAAAGGAGAGAGAGAAAGAAAGACTAAAACTGCTTTCTGTGAGGAACTAATGTATGTTTTCTATTCTCAGCCTCTGACTGACAGTGGTGACCTCAGCCAAATCCCTGGCTGGCTTTTCAGACTGAGGAGGCTCCCGCTCTTCACGTCCTGTGGCTAACGTCCTGCTGTGAGCAGCAATCACGACGAGGATCATGTTAAAGCTGTAGATTTGGCTATCTCACACCAGGGGTGTGTGTGTGTGTGTGTGTGTGTGTGTGTGTGTGTGTGTGTGTGTGGTGTGTGTGTGTGTCAGATTAGGGAAGAGTGAAAACTGGGGCAGGCAGAGAAATTGCTGACCATTCAAGACCAGCTCTGTCATAATAAGTGAGACCAGGGGCTGGAGAGCTAGCACAGTGGGTAAGAGCCTGCTAACCAAGCAGGAACACCTGAGTTCTAGTCCCCAGCATCACAAAAGAGCAGAGTCGGATCACATACAACACACACACATACACATATATATACATATACACACACATTCACATATACACAGACATGCACATATACATACACATATACGCTATACACACATGTACATATATATATACATATACACATACATACACATATACTCACATACACACAAATATATGTATATATACATACGTTCACATACACACATATACATATAGATATATACATGCATACATACATACACACACATACCGCATATACACACACCATATATATACACACACACACACATACATCCACATTACAGACACCACATACACACACTAATTAATTAATTGATTAAAAACAAACAGACCTCTTTAGTAAGTTAAACAACCAAATAATGAGGTCCTGTCTCAAAAGAAAGATGCTGATGCTTACATGTTGCTGGTGGTACTATAAAGAGCTACAGCTGCTAAGTCAACCAATATGACGGATCCTTAAAAAACTGAACTTACGAATACCATGTGGCCCCACAAGTGCAGGTGTGCCGTATTCTCAAAAGAGTGGGAAGCAAAGACTCGAGCAGGCGTGTGCCTGACTAGCTTCACTACATTGTTCACAACAAGCAGAAGCAGGCCGATGTCCGTCATAGCATTAACAAGCCAAGCAAAGTGCAATGTGTGCTTATGGTGGCAAATTACCCAGCCCTAAGAAGGAGCAGGAACTCAAAACACATACTACAATGTACAGGAACATTGAGAACACTCTGCTGAGTGACATTAACAGACTGGAAAGGACAAATCCATTCCACTTTCTTGAGATACCAGGAACGGGCACCGTCTTTGCCAACGGCTGCAGAGACAGGGCCCTGGGAAAGCACTGTTGCAAAGCCACGGTCTTGGCAACGTGACAGTGATGGTTGGTGACTCGATATGAATGTGCTTAAAACCACAGGATTGTGCACTTGGAAATAATTTAAATGGTAACATTTTATATTATGTATGTTTTGCAAAAATGAAGAAGAGTACATTCCTGGGTCCTACAATACTGGTTCCACAGGTGTGGGAGAAAGCACAGGAATTCTTGATTTTAAGCCCTGGGTTTTTGTTTTATCTTATGTGTATGGGTGTCTTGCCTGCATGTATGTCATATATAACAATTATATGATGTGCCAGGATGGGTTGGTACCTAAGGGTAGAAGGAGAGAGGAGAATGGGAAAGAGGTGGGAGGGTGGGACTGGGAGGGGAGGAGGAGAAGAGGTGGAGCTTCCATCAGGATGTAAAGTGAAGGGAGAGAGAGAGACTGAGAGAGAGAGAGAGAGAGAGAGAGAGAGAGAGAGACTCAGAGAGAGAATGAGAGAGAGATGTGTCCCTTCCCATTCAGAACAGCACCAGCAATAAAACAAAAAGGTAGGGGGGCCTGGAGTGATGGCTTGGTGTGCAAACTTGAGATTCTGAATTCGAATCCCTTACACCCACATGAAAACTGGGTGTGGCCAAGCATGCCACACCCTAGCGGGGAGGGGGTGGAGATAAGAGGATTGAAGGAGCTTGCTGGCTCTCCAGCCCAGCCAAAATGGCAAGCTTCAGGTTCAGCGAGACCCAGTCTCAAAAGAATAAGAAGAAGAGCAAAAGAAGACACACAACACACACAGAATAAAACACAGAAAATTAAAACTGCCCGCTCAATATCCTTGTATTATAATATAAGTAATTAGAGCCTGCAGGGCAGCTCAGTTGGTAAACCACTTGAGTAGCATATGGGAAGCTTTGGGTTCAATTCCCAGCCCTGATTGAAAATCTGGGCACGATGGCTCATACCTATAACCCTAGGAGGCAGGAGGATAAACAGCAAGGTCCTCTTTGGCTACACAGCAAGTTCAAGGCTAGCCTGGGCTACATCAGACTTCATCTTAAAAACAAACAAACCAAAAAAAAAACCAAAAAAACCACAAACAAAACCGTGAGTTAATAATGCCTTAGCCGCTAGCTGTTTACAAAAATGTGTTCATACCCTTTATCGTTTAGCCCTTGGTGTTGTTTATTAATCAAATAGCATCTATCATTTACCCCTGATAGCCGAGAGTCAAGGGCATCTACATTTCTGCATTTTTTTTTCTGCCAAGTCTTTTGTGTCTTAGGTTTGCTTTTCTTTGCCTAGCATTTCTAGCACCTCTTATGGTCCTAGAAAAATAAGGTATAATTCATTCATTCGCAGATAAGCCCCTTTGTTGAAACTGCCTAAACTTAAAGGACCGGCAGGAGAGTGCAGCACAGGCTAAGGTGTTTGTTTTCCTCGCCTCCCGAGGGTATCAGAACAAAGTTCTTGAGAGCTAACTAGCTCCTGCACGGATGGGCTGTCGGAACTGTGCTTCTGTTTAGTCTGCTTGGCAGGCAGACATGTCAGGTAGTTTGTGAAAGGGTGACTGGCTCTGCTAGCCTGGGCAATGCACCCTCCATGTCTCCCTATCCGCATTCCCACAAAGCAATGGCTTTCATTGATGGTTTGCTTGTTATACTGCAACAGTAAAGATTTCTTTGGTTGTTTCTTTTTTCAACTGAGGTCATGAGAAGCCACAAGAAAGTGAAAATCTATTTGGATCTCACAAGAATGTTCTTTCAAGTAAGGACAATGTCTAAAGGACTGCTTGTGAGTCCCTTCAGGACTGGCTGAGTGTTTTTTAAAATCCAGTACGGGATAAATGTAGCCTGCCTTCGTAGATGCTTTTCTCCACCCTTTTCCCACCTTTTCACTCCCTCCCAAAACACTAGATAGGAGAAGGAAAAAGGATAGAGGGGAAAGGGAGAGACATCATTAGACACTTCCTGCTGTTAGGGGCATCAAAGGCCTTGGGGCAAGTTTGATCTTCATTGTAAGAATATCTAATTTCTTCTTCTTCTTCTTCTTCTTCTTCTTCTTCTTCTTCTTCTTCTTCTTCTTCTTCTTCTTCTTCTTCTTCTTCTTCTTCTTCTTCTTCTTCTCTTCTTCCTCTTCTTCTTCCTCCTCCTCCTTCTTTTCTTCTATTCTATTTTTTCTTCTCCCCTCTTTCTTATTGTTTCTTCTTTGCTCATGACTTAACACAACCTCAACCAACAAAAACCAACAGCATCCAATCACCAAACCAACCGCCCACCCTGCCTCTCAGGGACCCTGGCATTTATATACCCTCTGAAAAATCCCCAGAACTGTCTGCCACTGGCAAAGCCTGCTAGAGCACAAGGCAAATCCTAGTCACCTGCTGTGGACAATCTGAAGCAACCCCATATCCCATACCTGGGATTAAAATGAAAACATTCTTATAATATTTCTGCATTTTTTAAAGAAACCAAAATGTCAAAATTGTCACTACAGATGGAGGTGAATTTCAGGAGGCTGGGATGCAGCTCAGTGGTAGAGCACTTGCTTAGCATGCAGCTGCCCCAGTGCCTTCTTTAGCATCAGCAAACAAGAGCAGGATAGCACAGCATAAAGCAAGAGCAGGGCCTTTGCACATGCAGAGGATTCACAGCCACAAGGCTGACATTTTCTGTCTGGAGAACTGGTCCTTTGTTTTCCAGCACACATATCAGACAGCTCACAACTACCTGTAACTCCAGCTGCAGGGGATCTGACTGGCCTGCAAACACACACACACACACACACACACACACAGAGTAAAAATAAAAAAATAAATCTTTAAAAAAATTAATTATTTCATTGATAGAACCAAGGCATTAACATAAATTTTAGTTTAAAAAGAGAAAATAAAAGTTTTCTATTGGCCTTTGATAAACCAGCCTGCCTCCATCTTGGGCTTGAAAAGCCATCATATAGTAAAGACAAACTAGGTTCACTCCTGTTGATGATTAAATCTGTTTCTCAAGGATGGGGCTATGCCTCACCTGTAACCTTAACTACAGGCTCTGCACTGCCTGTTCCAGGCAATGGCAACTCTGCCTTTGTTTCGGGAAGTTGCTATGACAACTCGTTATGGCTCTGCTTCTGTTCAAATCCCCCATTTGAACCCCCTACTTCTGAGCTATAAAGACACTATCTTCTCCATTTCAAGGGCTGATCTTCAAAACCTGCATTGGGGGGATGACTGCTGGACCAGCTATAATCTCCTGTGCACAATAAAAAACACCATGCTCCAATTTGGCCATTGGGTCAGTGGTCTTTTCCTCCTGTCTGCTGGGCTTAACACTTTCTTGTGTCTCACCAGTTTTCCATTCAGTTGCAAAGACAAATGTTTACGGCTCTCCAGGTGGTGGGCCCCCCCCCCCCCCCGAGAGAAAGGAGCCCATCAGTGAGGAGGACTCAAGTCTCCTGCAGTAGCCCATTGGATTCAGCGAATCAGACAGTTTATACTCTGAGGGTTCAGAGGAACCCCATTAGGAAAGTGTACAGTCACTGGGCAAGCTGCACATGGCACAAACATGTTTTGCCATAGAGGCACAAAAACAAATAACAGTAGTCAGTCGTAATGACTAATCTGAAGTGAACCCACACCTATGCGACACACCTGGGAGCGGCACAAAAGCATCGCCCAAGAACAATTCCAGGTTTCGAGGAAACTGAGGTCACAAGGCTCTTAGTCTCCTGTAGATTTCTCACAAGCATTCAGAGATCTCCATTCTCGGAAATTCCAACACAGACGCACACAGTACATGATCTATCTTCCTCTAGGACACACATAGGCACACACACAACGGCACACTTTGCACACCGTTCTGCATCAAACACGCACGGCTGTATCTAGATTTATGTCTATATCAGAGATCGTTCCGTCTCCACCTGGGTTGTGTTGCTTCTGTGTTTCCATGGTTGCCTCATACTCTGCTATGTAGACATGGTTCGTTTATCCAGTTCCCTTTGTTGTCTTTCTCTGAGACAGGGTCTCTCTACCTAGCTCTGGTTGTGCACCATGTAAACTCAGAGCGCCATCTACCTCTGCCTCCAGAGTGCTGGGACTAAGGGTGTGCACCACCACACCCAGCTACACAGCTCTCTTTCATGGATGAATATGTCACCTCCAGTTGCCAAAATGCTCCCCTTAAATCTGAGCAGTTTGTTTTCCTGCAGGCGAATTCTTCTGTGGAATTGTTGGGTCAAAGGTTATGATTTGTTTTCAAGTGTGGTAGCCAAGGCTGCCCGTTCTCTTCCTAAGAGCCTGTACCAGTTCACAGCCTCCTGCAGCAGGGTCACCGCACCTTTTGATCTCTTCCTCGCTAATGACAAGGACCTTGTTCAGCCTTAAGTTTCATTCCCTACCATCAGCAAAGTGGCGCCGTCCAGTGGTTAAGCACCAGTCCCTCCATGACCTCACTCTTCAGATCCTTGTTTCCATATTGTGCTGGGTTTGACTGCTTTTCTCTCTTCCCTTACATAATTTATTATACCCACTTGGAAAGTACGTACAGCCAGGCCTGAGGGCGGAAGGAGCGATCCGATTCCTGAAAGTTGTCCTCTGGTGTCTGTAAGTGAACTGTGACATGCGTGCATGCACACACACAAAATACACACATGCACACAAAATAAATAAATGTATGTAGTGGGAAAATATTAGTTTTAAATGTATTTCCCATTTTGCTTTATCTTCATAAGAACTTTGTTTTGGCCAGGAGGGGTGGTGCAGGCCTTTGATCCCAGCACTTGGGAGACAGAGGCAGGTGAATCTCTGTGAGTTTGAGGCCAGCTTGCTCTACAAAGTGAGTTCCAGGACACCCGGGGCTACACAGCCTGTATCAAAAAGCAAAAACAACAAAAACAAACAACACCCTTTCTCTTGTGCCACGAAGAACAGTTCAGGGAAATGGAACTCAATTTTTTTTATGACTTTTCTGGATCTCACAGCACACTGTGACCTATGTTCCCACGAGCCCTTCCAGTTCCCTTGACTTTATTCTGACACATAAACCTTGGCTCCATTTGGAATGCATTCGGTATAAAGTGTGAGGCAGAGAGCCAGCTGTATTTGATCCCCTTGTTGTCCCAGCGTCTCCCCCACAGACTTGAAATTCTGACTTTATAAGAGAGAAAACTCCCATTTGCCTTTCTCAACATTCGATTCCATGCACACATATATTTTTATTTCTGAGTACACTATGTCACTTATAAGAATGATTAAGTATAATTATCAAAGGGTGGGGGAGGGCAATAGCTTAGTGGTAACGTGCTCATCTAGCCCGTGAAAGGCCCCGGGTTCAATTCACAGGGTTAAAAGAGGAAAAAAGCCTGAACCTCTTTCCAGTTTCCAGTTCGGGTAGGGGCCTAGCAGCCAATGTGTGACTTGTTCAGAGCCACTAAGTCCAAGACAACAGTCCCTAAAGTATTAATTCCAGTATATAGTTACCTTCATGTGCGTTTGAAGGAAAAAGATGTCAAAATGGTAAAATGCTGGGTTTGGGAGACAGGGCTGGGTTGCTGTGGTAACTGCACACTCAACTGTGTGACTTTGGATGTGGTCCACACTTCCTTACCTGCTTTATCCGCTCTCCAGCTCCAGCCCATTCATAAAATAGAAATAAATACAGACACGCTCAACCAATGAGCCGATTGAAAAGCGAAGGAGGTCGCCTTGCTTAGAGTAG
The DNA here is from genome assembly GCF_947179515.1 of Apodemus sylvaticus. Taxonomy (NCBI): domain Eukaryota; kingdom Metazoa; phylum Chordata; class Mammalia; order Rodentia; family Muridae; genus Apodemus; species Apodemus sylvaticus. The sequence continues at coordinate 18,013,899 of NC_067472.1, read as the reverse complement.
TGCCTGGAAGATAGGAAATTAGTTATTGTCATTCTTGCTGCGCTTAGGAATCCATCTTCAGGTGACCACCTTGTCTCCAATTGCCTGGACTTTTCCGATGTCACCACTGAAATCCCAAAGTTGGTGCAATCCACCAGTCCCAAGAAAAATCAGGATATTTGTGCCCATCCCCAACCCCAAACAGTTGCCAACGGGCTGGGTTTTTCTCCCTGGGGCACACAGGACTCAGTCCTTGAGTTCCTTAACTTGTCTTTAGAGATGTGTCACAAGATGCATGCTCTTTCTACCAATAAAATCCATGTTCTTGTCTTGGTCCAGTAGAGTACCCCCTCCCTGGGGCTAGTAGGCATTCTTTGGCCATCAGAGCCTAATCTCAGATTTCCTCAGGTTTCCACCCAAGTTAAGATCAAAGGGCTTCTTTCCCAAAATGGGGAGGTTCTGGGGAGATTAGCAAATTGGGCTAAGACAGAAGGCGAGTGATTCCAGGGCTTGGAACTGGGAGGCTTTGCTCCTTAGAACTGCCGGAGAGGCTACGAAGCCGTCTCCCTAGAATCGACTTGTTAGAATGTGAGGATCAACTTCTCTCTCATCCGCCATCCTCTTCTCCTTTGGCTGTGTGAGAGACAGGCCACGTCACCTGGACGGGGCACGGGGGTATAATGCATTGTATATTTCTCAACTACGCCTTCCCTGAGTCCACACAGACAAAAGTGCTGGTCCTGGTTAGCTCTGTGTCAGGGAAGTGACGTTGGTTTAGATTTAATTTCATGATGCAACAGAAAGAGGTGGGACTGAGAGGCAGAAACTGAAGTTTGTACTCCGTCCCTTTCATGAACTCTGAAACCCCAAGCCACGGCTTCCCGCTGCTCCCTGCACAAAACAGGCAGTTTTACTCAGACAGGTCAAGGTGTCCTCCACATTACTCCCACATTCATTGCCTGCCCTCACTCTCTGCCCTAAACTGAAGGAATAAGTTTAATGAGCACCCTCTGTGGCTCAGCCCAGGTCACTGACCCCTGAGCAATGGCTCTGTTAGCATATCGGGAAAACATTGCCTGTGCCCAGCAACGAGTTTCACCAGCTTCTTCCTTAGAAGATGGAGTGACAGAGGGAGACCAGCAAGATACTGGAGACAGTGAGGCACTGACGTGGGGGACACCCATTGTGTCTCCCTGTCACCCCTGCACACTCCTCCTTCCCTGGCATGTCCTTCATCTGGCCTGAGAAAGGAAACTCTAGGTTGGGCAGAGTCAGACTGGACAAGCCAACCCACCCTTCCCTGGCCACACAGCACCGGAACGACCCACAGTCTCTCTCCCTGCACATCTTCTCTCATTGAGTGTGAGCCAACTGATGGGAGTGCCGGGAAGATCAGACCTTTGCCAGAGAAAATCGCCCTAAAACAAGGACAGCAAACTAGGAATCAAATCTAAGCCCCCTCCTGACTGTTTCCATAAAGCTCTGTTGGGATTCAGCCACAGCCATGAGTTCATCTACTGCCTGTGTTGCTTTTTTTCTCCAATGAAACATCCTGTGGCTACCATAGTTGATGCTATTTGCCTAAAAAGCCCAAGGTATTTGTTATCTTGGCCTTGCAGAAAACTTTGCTCATCTCTGCCATAAAGAGATGGCCTGTTAGCTCCTCCTAACTAGATCCCCAGAGCCATTCTAATGCCTGTTCATCGCAAGGCCAGGTCTTGGGGCCTCCTCCCAGCCTGGGCATTACTCCACGCTTTTCTGAGATGTTCCTTTTTTGCTTACACTAGAGTGAGTTTATTACTAATGCTTATAACCAATGAAACCTAGTGTTTTACATCCCCCTCCCTTTTTAAAGCTTTCTAGATTTTTTTCTAAAATAGAAATTTTACTGTAGCTGGGTGTAAATCTTACCTACCTTAGAAGCTGAAGCAAGAGGATATTAAGTTCAAAGCCCGAGCAGCCTAGAGAGACCCACCCAACACCCACCTTCATCTACAAAGCAAGGGAAGGGGTAGGAGAGGGAGACCTCTGGGTTGCTGGTTGGATCTCTCTTCACCCATATAAGGTCCCCAGGCAGGCTCAGACGCCATCTGATGAATAGCCCTCTGGGTCTGTTGCAAGGCCTGTAAGAACTTGAGGAGGGAATGGTTAGTAATTTCTGTTTTATGAACTTCTCAGTATGTGGTGCGCCTAGCCCTTAGGAGGGTTGGTTAAAGGTAGGAGGCTGGCCCAGTTTTCACTCTTCTCAAGAACAGACTTAGTTTACCTGCCTTGAGCTTTGTGGCCTCTAAGTGCAATGCAGTTGCCAATCAATGCTTGGCAGGACCTTTGCCAAATTTAGGGAAACTTTGACCATGAAGGCCTGGCCATTGCAGGACCACAGGGAGAAGGACGACCCAAATATACTGTAGTATCCGGGCCTGAGTAATTCAACAGTTTTAGTTGACCCAAGGTGGGTGGCCTAGTGGGGTTTGGTGACCATCTGTTTTCTGACAATGACAGGGAGACCAGAGCCTCTTTGCATTGGTCAGTGTCTGGGTCCCAGTCAGGTCTGACAGGAGAGAGCCAGTCAATTTCACAGAAAGTCTGAAGTATTTTTACTGAAGAAACAGACATCTTATCCGTTGTTACCCTTGGGCACTGTGGCTACCACCGGCTATTGCTGATAGTGTTACCATAACAGCTGTCACTACCAGAGCCATAGCCACGGCTATAGCCACTGCTAGACTGGTCTCTGGGGATCTTGCCTTGGCCTTTAGAAATGTTGAGAGGTATCTACTCAGACTCAGGTTCAAGCAAATAGAAAGTCTTTATTAGCTGGTGGGCAACTACTTTGGGTGTTCAGGACAATGCAGTCCTGAGCCTTTCTCAGGGTGGGCTTTTGAACAATAAAAACATGTCCTGGGTTGACATACTTCAGTTAACACAAACAGCCAGAATCAGAGCTATGGAAGTCACAAAGCAAGGTTAGTGCATTTGGGGACTTTCCTAGAACTATGGGCTTTGATAGAGTCACTCTTTGTTCTTCTTTTGGTAGGTGGTGCTGTCTACACACTGGGATCCAAGGCCTGAATGGTACTTCCATCATGGCCTTGGTTGTGCTAGGGGGCCTCTTACTCTTCCTTCCTTCCTCCTTCCTTCCTCATTTCCTTCTTTCCCTCCCTCCCTTTCTCCCCCTCCCTCTCTTCTTCCCTCTCTCCCTCCCTCTTTCCTTCCCTCCTTCCTTCCCTCCTTCCTTCCCTCCTTCCTTCCTTTCTGGTGCTGGGAATTGAACTCAGACCCCAGGCATGCCACGCACCAGACTTACCACTAAGTTCCACTTCCAGTCAACGTGACATTTTAAGTGTTCCAAGAGTGTTAACAGACAGTGTGAGCACTGCCTTGGGTTAGGAATGCAGAGCTCTGGGTACACTTCTTGGCTCACATATTTTGGATGTGAACACGACTTCTGAGAGTCGTGATGTTTGATAATACAAGCGGAATATGCTGATAATTACTGTGGAAGGAAGAGCGCAAGTTCAGATCATTTCTTCAACCCCGGCCAAGAAGCAGAGCCTGGCTGGTGCCGGTGATTTCAGAAATGAAACCGGTGCCGGGGCTTGTGTGAAGGAAGGAGACAGATCCTCTGGGATTTGCAGAGCCTGGGAGATACCTTCGGTGATGAAAGTCGTCTATCTGGATTAGCAGTCTCCAATAAGCAGGCGGATTATCTGGCTTCCTCGGTTCAGGACTGACTGGACTTGTTAGACAGCTTCATAGCTTTCAAGGAGGAAGGAGGCAAGCGCTGGTTAAATCTTGTGCAAATAAGGTGCAAACTGAGCTGGCGGGCTGGGAGCTGGCAGGTCTGCCAAATTCAGGTCTACAGACTGCAGTGGAGGGAAGGGATGGTCGCTAACTTCAGATGCAGTCAGATGCAGCGTGACCTTCAGCTACCAAGTAGCTCCACGATCCACGATTGTATCAGCGAACCTGAGATTGTCCCCAATTGAAATCCTAGATGTTTTCAAATCATAGATACCGTAGAATATTTATGCTTATCATGACTTAGAAATTATGTTAGAAACTTGACTCCTTGTTATACAGCTTGTATCTTAACACACACAGTACCTGCATTATTACTGTATTGCAGAGATGGTTTCCCCCCCCCCCCCCCATTTGTTTTCTTTTTGAGATAGAGTCTCACTGGCTAGCCCTGCCTAGCCTGGAACTCACTTGTGTAGCCCAAGTTGGCCTTGAATTTACAAAGATCCTCCTGCTTCTGCCCCACAAGGGCTGGGTCAAAGGCACACACACACACACACACACACACGCGCGCGCGCATGCGTGTGCGTGTGCGTGTGCGTGTGTGTGTGTGTGTGTGTGTGTGTAAGTGCACAAGTATGTGTACAGATATCAGAAGACTTTCAGAACTCACTTCCAACTGTGGGTCCTAGGGCCTGAACTCAGCTTTCGTGACAAATGCCTTTACCCTCTCACCAGCTCGAGTTTTCGAGTTTTCTGTTTATTATATTTCCTTACTGTGCAGTATGTAGGTTCACATACATGACACAGTCCATGTGTGGAGGTCAGCAGACAATTTGTAGAAGTTAGTTCTCTCTTTCCATCACGTAGATTCTGGGATTCAAGTTCAGGTGACTTTGGTAGCAGGCACCTCTACCTTCTGAGTCATCTTGCCAACCCCAATTGTTATCATTGTCATTGTGTTTGGATGTAATTTATTTTCTTTTTTTAAATAAATAGGACCTTTATTTATTTATTTATTTATTTATTTATTTATTATATGTGAGTACACTGTAGTTGTCTTCAGACACTCCAGAAGAGGGCAACAAATCTCGTTATGAATGGTACGAATTCGAACCACATCGAATTACCATGTGGTTGCTGGGATTTGAACTCAGGACCTTCAGAAGAGCAGTCGGTGCTCTTAACCACTAAGCCATCTCACCAGTCCTTATTTTCTAATCCCATATATCTTATGCATTCTAACAAGGGCTCTATGGGCTCTGAGAGACTGCCAAGGAATTGATCCTTGGAGTCTGTTCTGGAAACTGTCAGATGGAACAGGCTGGTGTCTTCCCACAACCGTGCTCCTTTATGGAAGACATTAAGGGATCTCGGTAGAAATGTGGACAAATGTTTCAAACACACTATGACCAAGGAGTCCTCCAGCACAGCTGTACCTGGGGAGAGGATCTGTTCTAGTTCTTTGTGGATGAGAAGTTGGAAGATGAAGGAGTTGGGGTTTACTTTTACACTGTCTGTCTGCCTTTTTGCTGATGTTTGTTAGCGCCGGGGCAGAATCCAGGAGTGGAGCATGCTGGGAAGTGTGCTCTGCCACTAGGCTGCATGCCTGCCCTCCCCTTGCTGGTTCAGACGTCATCTTAGCAAGCATTGATGCTCTCCTTCTTAGATAATACTTAGATAATACATCATGAGGATTGGAGTACCATAAAATTTTAATGAGGAAAAATACTCTGTTTTTTTATGAATTAAGGCAAAAATCTATGTGCCTTAAAAGTGATAGAGCATTCTTGATCCTGTTATGGAAAGATTATAGCATTGATAAGTTAGAGAATCAGAATAGCACATAAGACAGAATCCCGAGCCGGAGAGACGGCTCAGCGGTTAAGAGCACTGACTCCTTCTTCCAAAGGTGCTGAGTTCAATTCCTAGCAACCGCATAGTGGATCACAACCATCTGTAATGGGATCTGATGCCCTCTTCTGGTGTCTGAAGATAGCGATGTACTCACATAAAAATAAATAAATAAATAAATCTTTTTTTTAAAAAATCCATTGCTCGGTTTAGTTGTTATTGTTGTTTTTCAAGACACTGTTTCTCTGCGTAGCACTGGTTGTCCTGGACAATTCTCTGTAAACCAGGCTGGCCTCAAACTCACAGATCTGCCCGCCTCATGTGCCATCCTGCTCAGCTCCCATTTCTGTTTTACACACACACACACACACACACACACACACACACACACACCATACCTGCGGAGGTCAGTTGTTGGAGTTGGGTCTTGCCCTCCACCATGTGGGTTCTAGGGTACAAACTCAGTTCATCGGATTTGTCGAAAGAGCCTTTTTCCGTTGCACACCACTGTTAGTAGCACTGTAGTTCGTTCACTCCTTCAGCTGGTAGGTGTTTATCAGATGTCTGACCTATGCTGGGCATATGCAGTCGATGGAGAAGGATGCGGGAAAGAAGCTGAAGATGAAATAAACTTATCTTTTTAAGTCATCAAGGAATGTGCTAGAGAGCTGCTACAACATTAAATTGGGAAGTAGTGGGTCAGAGGTCATTACAAAAAAGACACTGGCATGACACTGAAATAAGGATCTTGTCATCCCTTGAATGACAAGGAAGGTGTGAGATGCCGTGTTCTGGACAGGGGTACCAGTAAGTAGGAGACAGGGCAATTTAGCAAATGAAAATGTAGACTGCCCGATTATATTTCATGGTCTGTTGAGCCATGAGCAATGTTGTAGTGTATCTAAAGTGAGATCTAGTCAAACAATTTTTCTTGGTTTAGCTGACATTCGCATGGAGCTAGGTATCCTGTGTGTTACTGGAACCCTGCCTGAGGGAGAACTAACCAGGGAAACAGAGCTGGAGTGACCGCAGAGAGCAGTGGACCCTGGGTAGGCAGGGGACAGAGGTGCCCTGGGGACAGCAAAGAGATGGCAAGGCGCAGATCTTGGGCTACACAGAAGAAACTTTCCAAAACCGAAATCATCAACCGAGGCTGTTCTGAGATCCGCTGTTCCTCCGGCCGGGGCAGGCATTCACTGCCTTTACCTTCCTGCGACCCTACAGCTTCTGGGAAAGGCTTCTGGGAAGATGAACAATCGTCTGGGCCCCTGTGCCTGGGTGGTGCCTGGGGAGTCCTCGGGCCATGGTTGGCTTGCCTGAGCATAGCGTGCGGTATACTTGCATTGTTTGGTCTGAGCTCCTAAGTGCTCTTTCCCTGTTTGCTTGTTTAATTCCTGAGCTTTTGTATGCGGTCCCCTATAAATCTCCCTTTTCTTAAGGGCTGTGTTTGACAACTTCATTTCCCCACAACTGGACACATTTCCCCTGCTGAGGGTCAAAAAGACTAATTACCCTAAACTGAGTATCGGAGACACCCTTAGGCTCACATGCTGGGAGTGTCTAATTCTGGCCATATTAATAAAAGAATCTGATGAGATCATATCTGACTATAGAGGCAGTGACGTCCCCAAAGCCTTTTATAAAGTAAACTTCTGACCCTTTCAGCAATGGCCGTGTGGGACCTCAGAAGACCCTATGAAAGATACGGTCAAACACTTAATTTCCACAAGAAACCTGGTGGCACGTGCCTGAGATCCCTGTACTTGGAATGCAGCGGCAGGAGGATCACCACAACTTCAAGGCAAGGCTGATGTGTGTTTCCAGTTCCAGGCCAATCAGGACTACGTGGTGAGACCCTGTCTCCAAAACCCGCAAAACAAGCTGGGCATGATGGCATGAGCCTTTAGTTCCAGCACTTGGGAGGCAGAGGCAAGTGGATCTACCTCTGTGAGCTCCGGTTTAGCTTGGTCTACACGGAGTCCCATGACAGCCAGGATTATATAGTGAGATCCTGTCTCAAAGCTATAAGCAAAACCACTACTGAGAAAATGGAGGCCCCTGAGGATCACGGCTGATTCCCTGCTCAGTGCTCCATCCAGCCACCTTGGGCTTGGTGTGAAGGGCAGGGATAGAGTGGAGGGGTCGCCATGGTCACATGATCAGCATGGAGCACCCCCTGACACTTATGCCAACACAAAACACTTCCTTGCAGAACCTTGCTCTGAAGGCACAATCTCCTTCCCCCCCCCCCCCCATGAACAACTCAGGGAGGTTAAGTGACTTGTCCAAGGTCACACTGCTGTTAAACAGAGGACGTGTGAGTCTGGGCTATGTAGCAAGTTCCACACTAACAAGGACTACCTGGTGAGACTAGGAAAAGCAAGCTGGCATTAACATCTCAAAGATCAAGGAGAGGCAGGGGGTTGAAGAGTGGCCTTCGAAGTCAGGAAGAGGACCAGCCTGGCTCTCTGTTAAACCCATCACCCCTCTTACCTCCCATCAAGGTTATTAGTGGGGTATCAGCACCCCCACTTTAGAGAGGGGGTACTGAGGTCTGGAGAGGCTAAGAGAGCACCAGCTTGGTAAGGAAAGGGCTTGGGACTGGGACGTGTCAGAGTTGAGAATCTCAGTAGGTCTCTATTCCCACCCCTGTTTGAATGGAAAACTGGCCCAAGGCTCTGTGGGCTGGGGCCGGGGCCGGAGCTGGGGCCTGGGCCAGGGCCAAGGCTGGGGGTGCGGCTCTGTGGGTAGAGCTCTTGCCTAGCAGGAAGTCTCCCGCTTGGAGCACTGCATAACCCAGGTGGGATGATGCAGGACTGTGATTCCAGAACTCAGGAAATGGAGGCAGGAAGATTAGAAGTTCAAAGTTCATCCTTAACCACGGAGCAAGTTCCAGGCCAGACTGGGCTCTGTGAGACCCATCGCTGAACTCCCTCTTCCCCGGAGGGCTGGAGACTTTGGGGCCTGAACTGTACCTCTTCCTGTCGTCAGTGGTCAAGTTCCAGCCTTGGATCTGCAGACTTCTATCCACCCGTTTCTCTGTCTGTCTCAGAGCCTCCTTTCTCCAGAGCCCTGTCCCCACTCTCTCCCAAGGACCACCGGCACTAGGCAGGAAGCCCAACTGAGCTGCCCTGTGTTCATGCAAGAACATGTCCTGTCTTCCCCTTCCCCCCCCTCTACTAACTTTTGTTTCCAAAACACTGGCAATGTACAGAATTCCTTCCAACGCTCTTCTGCCTCCTCTGGACCACCAGCCTGTTTCTCTGCTAGCCTGGCCCTTTAGTTTGCACCAATGCACAGTAGGCTCTCAGCAAGTCTTTCTACTCTGAATCAACCAAATAGGTGGGGGGAAGATCAGGGATCATACTGAGAGGCTGTCATTGCTAATGTTTCTCTTGTTTAGACATCCTTTGTAGCTAATGGAGCTCTCCACGCTCTGAGTCTGGGACATTCCTCAGAAGCCTTCCCATTAGGGGAGTCACTGGATGACCTTCGCATCCTCCGTGGGAATGTTGAGAGTCAACCAATCTGTTCCAGTAGCTTGGGATTCCCACGTGCTGGTAGAGCAGGCTGTCCAGTGGCAAACAAGGGAAAATGTAAGTCCAAGAGCACACAAAATGCAGTCAGAGACTGTAACCTGTGTTTATTCTTAGCAGTAAGATGCCAGCTTTCGGGGAGTGTAGCCAAGGGCACATGGGGATTCTTTCTACTTCATTTTTGTTTTTTTGTATGTCAGTCCTGGGGGGTTGAGCTCAGCCCTTCACATATGCAGGCAACCGTTGATGTAGGCACTGACCTATGTCTCTGGCCCTCTTTCTACTATTTTTGAGAACTTTTCATTTATCTAAAAAATATCTCAAAGTGAAATGTTACACTGATAAAGAATACATTTTACCGCAGTGTGGGTAAGGATCTGAGATGAGGCGGGTTGCTGAGAAAGGCAGAGCAGTGCTTAAGATGCCAGTTTAGGGTCAGGGAGTTGGAATCCTTGTCTGTTGAAGAGGCTCCACCCCTTGGACAGGTTATTTCCCCTCCCTCAGTGCTGGTGTCTTCATCTAATGCGGACGCAGATGGAGGCTGGATGAGAGGAGATAAGGCCCGATCCTAGTAAAACCCCAGGAGATGGCAGGTGGGGCAGAACAAGGCGCAGCTCTCCCCGGTCCAAGCCCTATGGCCTCTCAGTCTCTGTTACCCTACGTCTCAATGGAGGAAGAGGCCAGAGCATCTGCACTCAGACTATTTCCTGAGGTATCTAACTGCCTCGTCTGTTTTGGTTTGGTTTTAAGACAGGACCTCAGGCTGGTCTTGATCTAAGAACCTCCTGTCTGTCTCAGGCTCTTGTGTGCTGGAATTACAGGTGTGCACCACCATGTTTGGTTACAACTGGTTATTTTAAAAAGCCATCAGGAAAGATACTTATGAAAATTTCTTGTTTTGTAAGCTTGGGAGACACAGGCCTTTTTTTTTTTTTAAATTAGTGCATTCATTCATTCATTCATTCACTCATGTAATATGTCTCAATTAGGTGAGGGAGCTGGGAAACACGGGCCAGGCGCTGTATTGGGTGTATGGAATGCGGAACAGAAGTGACCTGTCCTCGCCCCCTTGGGTATTCACACCCTAGGAACTAGCCTTTCCCTGTGGTTTCCTCTGGCTTTCCGCCCCTGCTGCAATACCCAGCCTTGCTCAATTCTCCAGACACAAAAGCTTTTTGCTACAGGATACAGACACCTCAGGCTCACACGGTCACATAGACCAGGTACACAAGACATTGGCAGTACCTCAGACTACCCACAGGCGTGCTTCAGGTTTTGGATAAACTTGCTGTTGGGAAGTACTTAGCAGTGACACAAAGATGTCACTGCCTCATCTATAGTAGATGCTTTCTACCCCAGTGTCCCTCCTTTCACGCCATATATATCTATATCTGTAGATATATCTAGATATATCTATAGATATATATAGAGATATAGATATATAGTGTGTGTGTGTCTGTGTGTCTGCATGTCTGTGTGTAGACACACAGACAGGCAGATACACACACACACACACTATGCTATACCCAAGACCGGCTTCCATATCATTCTAAGCTCTTGGAATATGGACCAGTCATGGAGTGCTGTGCTAGAGGCTCTGAGTTCAATTCTTAGCCCTACAAAACAAACACTCTGAAACCTCTTTGATAAACAGCTTTCCTCTTCCCATCACTTGCCCTTCTTCCCAAACTCGCAGTCGGCCTTGTCCTCCCCAGTGAGGCCTGGATGCTCATCCTATCTACCCAGAGCCCCTGATTCCAAGCATCATCACAAGATAAGATCACACCCCCACCCATCCTCCCTAAAGATCTCCCATGCTCATGGTTGGCCTCTGGTACCCAGTGACTTGTGCTTGCTAGGACGGAAGCGCCAACCCTACTCATCTGTTGTACAGGAACGCTGGAAGGGTGGTCCAAAGCACAACGCAAATGAGGTGAACTTTACCTTACTTTCTATTTTGATAAACTTGTGAGAAGAATTTATCTTGAGTCTTCTCAGTGGAAACAATTACTTTTCCCTTTAGAACACCATTTCCGTCTTGCTTATCAGCTGCTTATACTTTATAATCGCCAGAGAAGTCTTCTAGATTCTTCACAGACAAGGTACTAAAAATTAATATTTTAAAGGAGGGCCCCGGGTGAATTTTGCACAGTGGGAGAGACAAATATAAGATTTTGTTCCTGCCTTGGGGGGTGACGGCACACACATTTAATCCCAGCACTTAGGAGGCAGAGGCAGATGGAGCTCTGAGTTCAAGGCCAGCCTGATCTACAGAGAGTTCCAGGACAGCAAGGGCTACATAGAGTAACCCTGTCTCAAGAGACAAAAAAGACACAAATCTATTTCTGAAAGACTGCATGTTTAATTAAGGAAGAGATGCTTAGTGGTTATCTATACATTTACATTATGAAAAGTATACATTTTGTATCACCTCAGAAGTTGAAGAGGCCAGGCTCTGGACTCAGTCTGGGTCTTACTTTCCTTTCCACTAAAAACTTGCTTAGAGGTGACACAAAAATGGGAAGAGATGAGGAAAGTAAATTGTTATCTCAGAACCTTGAGAGGTAATAGCAGACAGCTGGCTACAGATGCTGAAATCTGAAAGCATTGTGTTGTGTTGTGTTGTGTTGTGTTGTGTTGTGTTGTGTTGTTAGTAACTGAACCCCGATCTTCATCGAGTTCCTTCTACACAGGGCCTTCCTCTGCAGCTAGGTGTGGCCATGGGATGAGGCCAGCAAGTTCTGAACAGAAGAATTACGTTGAATTTCCAAATCCCTCCAGATGGAGGTGACATTTGTATTTCTGCCTGTTAACGGTCCAGGCTGTATGGCTGATGGGTTGTGTCTCAACTGCTCTTTAGGAGACAGAGGAGGAGGAGGAGGAGGGACACAGCCTGGAATTGACATTGCAAAAAGCTAAAGAGTTTGGGTAGTTGGGACTAGGAGATGTCTTAGTGGTTAAGAACACACACACACACACACACACACACACAGCTCTTGCAGAGGCCTGGAATTTGATTCCCAGCATCCATTTCCTGTGGGGTTCCTGTGGAGCCTCAGCTCCAGAGAATCAGATGTCCAGTCTGGCTTCCGTGAACACTGCACTCACGTGTACTCTGTTAGACATGTTTTTTAATTCAAAAAAAAGAAAGAAAGAAAGAAAGAAAGAAAGGAAGGAAGGAAGGAAGGAAGAAAGAAAGAAAGAAAGAAAGAAAGAAAGAAAGAAAGAAAGAAAGAAAGAAAGAAAGAAAGAAAGAAAGAAAGAAAGAAAGAAAGAAAGAAAGAAAGAAAAGGAGTTTTTAGTTCCTCACTAGGCGGAAAGCTGCTATTCTAGCCCTGGACTGACTTCCTGAAGACTTCTTTTTATTACTATCAGTGAATTCTTCTCTTATTTAAACCCTACTTTTTCAGATCTTAGCTTCTCAAAGGGAAACTAATCATAATGGTAATCATTATTGTATTGTTGTATTATTAGCCAATAATCCTGCTCTCTTAGACCCCTCTTCAGGCCTACATGGATGGCATCGGGGGTTCAAGAGACTCATCAGGTTCTGATTTTCTGGCCAGTCCATCCACACCTTTAGGGGAGAGGGGAACCCACATTCCCTGAGGAATGAGGCCTGACTCCCGGAACTCACGCTGAGTGGGTGGGACTATGGCGCTGGCAGTGGATTGGGCAGGAGGAGGGGGCATAAGCCAAGTGAGGGACTTCTGAGCAAAGGAACAAGCAGAGGGGCACCGGAAGAGACAGAGGCTTCTGCTGGGGTGCGGAAGATCTGAAGATCGGCTTGAGGGGATGGGGAACCTTGTGATGAGGTCTTCAAGCCTTGGAGAAGAATCTGTCCTTAATCCTGGAGGGAAAAGAAAGGCGCTCCGATTCTGAGTAGGGCAGGAGCAGGCATCAGGCCGTGTTTCCAGACGAGTTAATCTGGCCACAGTGTGCAAAACAGACTGAAGGCAGAAAGAGCCTGGAGACAGGGAGACCAGGATAAATCTTCTCGCCGGTCATCAGAGAGCCAAACACTGTCAACAGAGTTTGAAAGAAGCCGCCTGAGGCAGCTGAACAAAAGTGGAGAGATTTCAGCCAAGCCATAGACGAGCGGCCCTTTCCCCAGAAAGCCACGTCCATCCCCAGAATTTCTCACACAGAGCAAGCCACAAACAGGGAAAATCGGCTCAATCGTTTTGGAAAAGAACTTGGCATGCTGGATCAAGAGCCTTAGCATGCATGGTCACACCCTTTGACCCAGTAATTCCACTTCTGGGAATGCTAGGGAAATAATCCAAACTAGAGAGGAAGAAACTACAGGGAGATTTTAATCACAACACACTCTATAATAGCAAGTATTGGAGACTACCAGTGGGAGGGGGCATAGGGTGGGGAAGCAAACTATGGCTGTCAGCTAACTACTGCACAACCGTTAACTTCAAGGCAGGGAGGGTTACCAAACCAATGATGTGGGGAAGACATGCAATATAATTTGAGGAAGATAGGCCACAAATTGAATCTGTTGTGTTAACATACAAGAAACAGCTTAAGTACAGAGCAACCAAGACTTAAAAGTAACTATTCTCTTGTTTCATTTCATTGGTGGAAGAGTAGATTTTTTTTTCTATTAAATTTTTTTCTCCAATGGTTTTATTCCATGCACACTTTTTTGGGAGGGGGTGCTGGTGGTCAAGCTCAAAGCCTCATGTGTGCTACGCTATACCACTGAGCTATCCCTTCAACTCTGCATGTATATCTAATTACAGACAAGGTCCAGGAGAAGTGCTGCTTCTCACCAGTCACACAAGGCCTGGCAAGACGGCTCAGCAGGCAAAGGTGCTTGCTGCCAAGACCAATGACCTCAGTGGGTCCCTGGGACCCACATAGTAGAAGGAGAGAACTGAATCATGAAAATTGTCCTCTGATCTCTCTCCACTTGCACACCCCTCACCAAATAAAGAAATGTAATGTAAAAGTTTTTCAACTGAAATAATGTGTTGAACATGTATGGCTTATGTATTCAAATGAATCTGCAGACAAACTAGGCTGGCAAGTGATTACGAGATAGATGTTCGTGTCTTCACCACCAGCAGGTTATAGTCTCATTCATCTGTTCTAAGATGTGGCACATACATACATCATATACATCACACACACACACACACACACAGGTTCTGAGGGCCAGGGGTGCAGCTGATCATCCGTGCATAGCTGGATGACCAGGAAGATGATCTATGCAGCAGGGACTAAGGCTCTTCTTGCCCGGCTTTTGAGGAAAGCGAGTGTGAACTCTCTCGTAGTGATTAGGAACGTGCAGAAAACCGATTGTAAATTTCTCCTGCTATCACTCTCGCATTTCTTTTTCCTGCCTCTTATAGCTAAAGAGCTGAGAGTTTACAAGACTGATTGTCTAAGAGAGGCAGGAACGCAGGCGGGTGATTTCTCAGCCTCCTATGAGTCTACAGTGCAGCCGCTCACATCAGACTCGGGGAGTTTCTACTCTTTGAAAATTTGCCTTGGCTGGGCTTTCCCCTGCCCAGATCACACTCTTGATACAAATGAACCGACTGGAGAGGACAAAGTTTATTTTTGAAAGAAAGTTTTATGCTTTGCATACTCAGCTGGCGTATATTACAGAATTGTTTAATGTTTTAGATGCTTGGGGCGAAACATAAAGTGGATTTAGCTTAAATCATTCTGTTACACGTCCCTTGACCCTGGTTTTTATGCAAGTCCCAGTTTACAACCCTGCTCAAAGCTGCACAAGTCCCTGGGAAGGATGCGCTATGAATTTAACGGGTCATTGAGATTAGGGAAAAGGCAGAGGAAGGATAAGATAAGGAAAGTCGTGGACCACCTAGGCTAAAGCCAATTAATGCCAACGGGGATTCTGGGGGCTGCTAAATGGCACTACAAACTTTTCCAACATCCTGCTTAATAAAACTTTCACACTCGGCCAGATTTTCCAAGTTTCTCAAGGACTACTTAAGTGGGAACCATTCAAAACCTTATTAAAGTCCAGGGAGATGATGTTTATTGGCTCTGTGTGGTCTCGTAAGGTTGCTGACTGTCAACGGATACCAGTCTTGGCCTGTGCTGGAAAAATGAGCCTCTGGCAGGGAAGGAGATTGCCCCACCTTCCCCACCCAGGGTTCTGGTTTTGTACCAAGGAGGTAGCCAGTCTGCAAATGGGAACATGGTGGCACTAAGCTTACAGATCCTGCCCTTCTCTAAGTCAGATTTACTGTTGTTGTGACAACATTAAGCCACTTTGGGGAGGGGGACACTTTACCTCCATCTAGAAAGAATGACTCATTTACGTGTTGGAGGCAGAGAGAATGGCTTATTAGCATCTCGGGAACTGGACTCTCCAGGTGTACTCTCCTTCACTGTTGGTTGTTAGGACTTGTCCATGGACCAGGATTAGTGCCAAGTATACCTTCCCTAGCTGTACTTGTACGCAGAGAGCTGTGAATCGTATCTCCCATCTGTGGGTGCTTCCTGGGGCTCTGCACTGCTTCTGAGCATTTTCCCAGGTGGGACCCCGTCTGGCCCTCGGGGCATCTTCATTTTCAGACCAAGAAACTTAGCTGTAGAGGTTCCTTGCTCCTAGTTGGCAGATGGAGGGATCAGTCTGGTGTGCCCGGTTGCGATAAGTACGTTATTTAATGAACAAAGGGACTGAGGAATGACTTAACAGCTCATTTCTAAAACTTTAGCCAAAGTAATGTAGATGGAAATTACTGCTATAGTTAACAATCAGTTTCTAGGTCTGGGGTATAGCTCGTGGCTTGAGCACTTGCCTAACACGCACAGACAGGTCAGTGTCATGGTGAGGGGCATGTGCGTATAGCATTTACACACATGGACTTTGGACATAGATGGAAGAGAAAAGACAAAATAACAGTAGTGGTTATAAGCAGTAAAATGAAAGAATTGCTCTTTAAACTATTGGTTATATTCATTATACTTTCTATGGTATATTCTCATTTGTGGGCTTCTTAATTTGTTTTTGGGCTAAGGCATCAAGCAACCCAGACTGACTTGAACTTGCTGTATACTGAAGGGTGACCTTGAGGTCCTAATCTTCTTGCCTCTGCCTCCCAAGGGCTGTACTCCGATGCTGACTGCATCCAGGCCAGAAGATCTAACCCAGAACCTCTGGCCTGGTAGGCAGGCACTCTACCCACTGACCTACCTGGGATGTATCCATTTTAATAAGAAAAGAAATATGTGTGAAACATCTCTGTGAATATAAATACTGTGGGTTTTAAGATGCCCTCTCCTACTTGTTAGTAATTTGAGAGTAGGTTTTGTTTTAAAAATCTCTATGTAACAAAGGAAATAGATTCCTTAATGCTCTATATGATCAGAGGGGGCAGAGATAGACAGACAGACAGAGAAATTTACAGTTTCGTCATCTCCACTTACTTGTAACCATGTCCCTCTTGCCCATCCCATGCCATTCCCTCTGTGTGGCCTCTGTTCCATACAGCCTGGGAAACTATACATGAGGAAACCCAACGGGCCATGGTTATTAGGTTTTTCAGGCACCACAGTGCTGAGGCTGTCGCTGCTGTCCCCACAGGGCTGTGCGTTTGCCCCATAGGCAAGATGGCCTGTTGCTTCCTTCCCCTCACAGGGTCTCACTGCATAGTACATTCCTTCTGCCTCAGCCTCCCTAAGTGTTGGGGTTACAGGCAGGCACCACCATGCCCAACTGTATGATAGCACACTTACTTCTACGTTGAGCCTCTTGAGACGGGAGACAGGGCTGCCACCCCCATAGAAAGGCCAGGGTGAAGAAAGCAGGAGTCTCTTGAAGAGCGAATACATCTAATGCTGGATGAAAGGCAACTCCAAGGGCAGTCCTTTAAGAATGGGTGACACAGCTCCTGGGCTATGCTCCTCAGAGGACACGACCCTGTCCTGCCCAAGGATTAGAAAGAGCTCTCTCAGGTCTCTTTGGGTTTCTTTGATGGACCACAGACTGTTAAAAAAAAATGTGAGTCAGGAGAGGAGAGGGGAGATCTGGGAAAGAGAGGGAGCCATTTCAGAGAGAATTCAGAAAGATCTGTCTGGAGTTAGAGCGTGAAGATGTGAGAGGGACGTGGCGCCACCTGCAGGACAGTGAACGAAACACAAGAGTTCAGTGTAGAGAAAGACATGTACCCCTTGCCTGGCCTGCCTGGATATCGCGCATGAGCGGTTAGACCTTCCCAGATGATCATCTTTTGTGGGCTTCTTGACTCTCTGGACAGCAAAGCGGCTGTTACAGAGATGTAAGACTGACGTGCGACATGCTCAGAGGCCCTGGGATCCCACTCAGGAGAGCAAGTCAAGGAGCAGCCCAAAGGAAAAGCCATCAAAACCTCCTTCAAGTTTCTGCTAGCGCGAGGAGCGCCTATCCTGCACGGCCTGTTTCCAGGCAGCCTCTTGTCTGGGTCCTGGGTTTCCACAAGCAGAAATGGGAGCTGCACTGCACTGGGAGTTCTTGGCTGCAATCCTGGTTCTCCAGGGTGTCCTTGTTCTGAAATTCAGGCACGTTTCTTGCTTTTCAGATTCTTGGTTTTATCTATAGGTTGAATACATACATACATACATACATACATACATACATACATACATACATACATATTATATATATTCAGTAATATATTCAGTAATATATAATAGCATATATATATTACACACACATATATATACATATATATATATAACACATCAGGACTATGTTGTAAGAATGAACAGGGCCCAGAACATAGTGTATCTGCAAAAGTTTAAGCTTATCCTTTGAGCTAGGCACGTTTGTACATGCTTATAATCCCAGCATTTGGGGAACCGAGACAGGAGGATTGCTGTTCACGGTTAGTCTGGATTATCAGTCAATTGCAGCCTAGTTTGAGTTGCACAATGAGACTCAGAACAAATGTGCTAAACTAAAACCAAGTCACAAACTTTATGCATGCATTTCCAGTGCCCACATTGCAGAAGCCTGGAGGTAGCTTGTGCTCAATACATTTTGTGTAAAAATGGTCCAGATTATTTCATACTTAGAGCTTCTGCTAAGACAAGGCTACTCTTAGCTGGAATGTGCCCTTGGAGGGCTAGATCTGTCTGTCTTGGAACGCCTGTGAGACAAGCTAAATCCCTCATCTAAGTCCTTGCTCCGAAGCCGTTTTAATGTCTTGTTCTCAGATGGAAGCCGTGTCAAGCCATTAACTTGATACAAACAGGTACCAAGCCTGAGCTTTGCCTGAAGCCAAGAAGCTGCGTTAGCTTCGCACCCAGCTTGGCCATCTTCCAGCTCCTGGGAACAGGGTATCCACTAGGCCTGTGCGGCCTTTGGCTCACGGAGCCCAGACTCAGAACCTGCTTCAGTGTGGGGGGCTCAGCATGGAGTGTGCAGCTTAGGAAAGTCAATGCAGCTCAGAGCCTGGGAAAAGGGGGCCTTTGAGAGGAGAGGGAGGCATGCCTGACACACAGGCTGCTTGAGGATCCTAACAGCCCGTCGGAGGTTGGTGAGGGGAGTCACTACCAAGAGGTGGCAGACATCCACGGCGGGCAAGGAGACTGCTTCTCCCCGTTAGGCTCTTCCTTGCTCGCCCTGATTCCAAGCACCGTCAGCATTTCATGTGCTTTGCTGAGACCTGACCCCCCGGCCTGGAGCAACAAGTTAGCACTTTAGGCCTGCACGTTCCATTTCTGACTTTGATAAATCTGTTGTGATTATGCAAGAGGAAGTTTTTGTTCTTAGGAAAACCAGATGAAGTTGTTTATGGATGGTGGGATGAGGTGGAGGGGGGAGGCGAGGATATAAACGAATGGATGGATCTAAAAATAACAGACTGAGGCTGGGCCTTAGTGGTATAGATAGATCTGTGATCCCAGCTACTCAGGAGGCAGAGGCAGAATCATGATTCAAGGCTGTCTGGGCTGTAGAGTGAGTTCAAAGCCAGCCTTAGCAACTTTAATGAAAGCCTGCTCCGCCCTTTCTCCCTCTCTCTCTGAAATTCTCTCTGCAACTCTCCGACTCTCTCTCTCTCTCTCTCTCTCTCTCTCTCTCTCTCTCTCTCTCTTACTCACACACACACACACACACACACACACACACACACACACACACACACACCCCAAAACCTGGGAATACAGCTTAGAGATAGAGTGATGTTCTAGGTTCAATCCTGAGTGCAGAAAAACAAAAACAAAAGCTAGAGCAAATGGAAGTGGAGATGATTTGCTGGAGGGCTGAAGGCTTGGTTTCTGTGGCCCAGCGAGGCTCCTGTCACACTCAACAGAGAAGGATGCTCCTGTCCTCTAAGCAGCAGACACAGGGGTGCTTGTCGTAGTAAGAACTAGAAAAATAAGAATGCTGGAGGCAGCTCGTGATGCTTGTGATGGTTAATTTTATCTTCAGATGACTAGACAATGATGTTAATTTTATGTTTACTTGGCTAGACAACTGGGTGGTTGATTAAACATCTGTCTACATGCTGGTGTGAAAGCATTTTGTAGAGGTGATGAACATCTATCAACTTTAAATAAAGTCCATTGCATATACCGTAGAAAGCCCTGTGTGATCATTTTCACTCCAAGGTCTTGAAATCAAAACCCTGGGCTGGAGAGATGGCTCAGCGGTTAAGAGCACTGACTGCTCTTCCAGAGGTCCTGAATTCAATTCCTAGCAATCACATGGTGGCTCACAACCATCTGTAATGGGGATCTGATGCCCTCTTCTGGTGTGTCTGAAGACAGCGACAGTGTACCCACATACATGAAATAAATACTTCTTTAAAAAAAAGAAAGAAAGAAAGAAAAAGAAAAAGAAAACTCAAAACCCCGATGCTGCCCAGAGAAGGAGCCTGTCCTCACAGTCTAAGTCTGTCCAGGTTTCCAGGCGGTGCGCAGGCACACTTCAGTCAGCCTGAAGACCCCGACATCTTCATGAATTTCCCGACTTTGGGGCTGCCTGGCAAAATTGGAATATGCTAGACCCTTCAATCACGTCAGCTACTTTCTTTTTTAAAAATGTGTAAGCTGGGCGGTGGTGGTGCACACCTGTAATCCCAGCACTTTGGGAGGCAGAGGCAGGCGGATTTCTGAGTTTGAGGCCAGCCTGGTCTACAAGAGTGAGTTCCAGGACAGCTGGGGCTATACAGAGAAATCCTGTCTCAAAAAAAACCAAATCAAAAAAAAAAAAAGTGTCTTAGGGTCAGTGAAATGGCTCAGTGGGTAAAGCACAATCCAGCAACCCAGGACAAGATCCACATAGTGGGAGGAGGGACAACTGACTCCTAAAAGTTGTCCTCTCATCTTCCCATGGGCATGCATGCCCCTCTCATTATTGTTTTATTTTGGTTTTTGGAGATAGATTCCAGCTATTAGCTCAGCTAGCCTTGAACTCAGTACCTTCCTGCCCCAGTCTCCTGAGTGCTGGACTTACAAACATGAGCTAGCATGCCCAGCTTTTAGGCTATTTTTTTTTAAGGGATTAAAGACAGTAGTTAAACACCTGCCTTCTTCATGTACTCTATGGTTTAGGGCGAACTTCTGTACAGCTGACTCCTAAACCCATACTGCAGATTCTGTCCATGTGTTCAGCTCAAAACACCCATCTATATTATTCCTGCTCCTCCCCAACTCCCCAGCAAGAAAACCTGCTGCCCCAGAAATCCAAAAGCTGTCCAACAATACTCCTCTGTAACCTGAGTGGTTAGGTACCATGTTCAGTTGAATCCTACACGTCTCTCCACGCTCCCTTTTGTTGAGGTTTCCCCCTTCCTTTGCTTAGATGTTTCTACTTCTGCTTGGGTCACATCGTTGTCTAAGTGACTTTGATTAGTGTTTGAATAATTGTTGAGCATGGCCTTGCCTGACCACAACAGTGACACATAGCGTTGACCTCGGCACAGGCCCTGTGTCCGCTGCTATGCCCTCACCCTCTCTGTACTTGGCTGCAAGGGAAAGTGGCCCGCCCTTAGGGTAACAGCACTATTTCCTCTCATAAATCTCAGTGTCTGACCACAACTATTCCACAGTCAGGTAGGTCTAAGTCTGGGTGTAGAAAGTCATCCAAGGGTGGGACCTGTCTATCTGAGACACACTCAATCAAGAGTACGAGACAAGAACCTGGCACAAGTTCCCATTTGGTCCCCTGAGTGGGAACCATAACCCTGTGACATTTTCCTGTTCATTTCTGTCTAGGTGATAACCTAGACTCCCTTAGCTAGAGTCCCTGTCTCGAGGTTTTGTGTTTAAGTTCATGCATTTCTTCAGTTAGGTCATTCCGTGATTCTGCTTTAGCAGACAAGTCAAGTCTCCGCCCCTCTGACTTCCAGGCTCTGTGCCCTGACCCTCCCTAGATGACATGACAGCTATTTCAATATTTTTGAAGGGCTGTCAGAGAGGAGAGAGATTAGTGTGCTTCTGGGCTGTCCCGGCAGGCAGAAGGAGCCATCAGGGGTGGAGATTACAGGGAGACTCAAATGCCTCAATTTCTAAAGGAAGGTTTGTCTTGAGTGAGTGAAGTGGATGTAGGGGCTGGGTGCTGATGGTGGGGTTCCCGGGTCTTTGTGGAGCTCTGGATATTCATGGAGTGTGGGGAGACCCCATAGGATTCTATCTCCATCCACTGGTCTGACACAGTAGTGTGTGCCCAGCCTTAACAACTGCTGTGTGGCACTTCTGACCGTGTAGACAGACTGCCCACCATGCCTTTTAAAGTATTGCATGTGGACCCAGAAGGCACACTTCAGGCTTTGAAGACACTGCAGACTGAAGACTGTGTCACCACCTCACCTTCTGGAGGCAGGCTGGGATTAGAGGACCCCTAAGTGAAGCGGGAGACTGTGCACTTTCTGTTAGAAGGAGTTTCTGTGGAACAAGTTCCCACACACAGAAGGAAGGGCGGGGCAACCTGATGCTTCCAAGGAACAGGACATTCTGATCGCCCCGCCTCACTCACCTCCACCACTGACTGGCAGAATCCACTCAAGCGGTTTCCCCACTCGTCGTCTCTGTGGCTAGCTGCTGCTCTCCTCTTACTCACGCAGAGTCTCACTACTGCTGCTGTTTCTGATAAAAGTATACAAGAGAACAGACTGGACTTACGCATTTCTGTAGCAGAGTGTTGTGTGACACAGTGAAGTGGTAGAAGGAAATTTAATGATGTGGGGAAATGGATGTTTTATTCTATTATACAGAAGCTGATTGCAGTGAAATTGCACTTTTGAAAATGAATAAGAAATATCCGTGGCTGTGCCCCAGTGGCAGGATTGCTTAGTATGCACTAGGGCCTGGGTTCAGCCTGCAGCAGCAACACACACACACACACACACACACATACACACACACACACACATGCGCGCACGTGCGTGTGCGCGCTCGCACATACAAACTTACACACTGAAAAACAACAACAAAGCGTCATTTACTAGTCTGGTTGATGGCACTGGGGAGGTCGAGACAAGAAGATTGTGAGCTTGGGGCCAACCTGGGTTACAAAGTAAAACCTATCTCGAAAAAAGCAAGAGTTGCAGATGTAGCTGGGTGGAGCACTGGCCTCCGGTGGAGCACTGGCCTCCGGTGGAGCACTGGCCTCCAGTGACGCACTGGCCTAGCATGCACGATGCCTTAGGTTATCTTCAGGACAGCAAAAAATAAGTCATCATCATCATCAACGCTGCCATATTCTCCAGGATCAGACACACTTTCTTTTTAGCGTGTTCTAAAATCCACAACATTAGCATGGGTTTGCTTTTACAGAAGTATTTTTCTTTGCTATCCACCCTTCTGTGTTAACTGACCACTGTGAAATCCAGTACATAACCATGGAGTGTCCATTGTCATTTCCAGGTTCTTTATCACATCGGTCTCCTATCTCCAACTGAGGTCTTTCTCAATAAAATGTAGCTCCCCGCCCCCATCTTCCCCGGTGTATAGCAGTGTGCCAAAACTGGCCCCTTGGGGTATTCAACGTACATACCTAAAAGGCTCTGGGAGTAGGGAGATCAATAGAAACGACCCAGATATCTGGTCACTGGCCTCTTAGACCTTGGCCCTATGACAGTTTTCTGTCTGTCTCTGGGAGTTAGACTGAGACCCACCAGAACCTATGGTCTCACCCAAATACCAAATGAAACATCTTCTAGTAGCCAGATCACAACTGGAAGTTTGAAGGTCACTTGTCTAATTTCCATACAATTTTGTAATTTGTGAACAGCATTAGAGCCAATTAGAGGGTATGGGGGTCACCGTTTCTTCAGACATCACCCTGCATCCCCTTGAAAAATGAGCCTTATTGCCACTGTGCCTCATGCGTGTCGGATTCTGTGGCCATGGCATTTCCATAAAGCTGACTGCAAGGCCAGGTCCAGGAGCTGCTGAGCTCCGTTTGTGTGGCTCAGTCCGTGCTGAGAGGTGACCTCTCGCTCTCATTTTCTTTGCAAACTGCCTGGCATGGCCTCTGCAGCAACAGCATCGCAGCAGTGGTATCCACAGGCAAGCCTAACTCCACTGGCCACCTCTGACATCTTTCCTCTCTACCTCAGAGAGGCAGCAGGCTACTTAAGCAGGGAACAGGGGCCCCTGCTGTTAGCCTGACAGTTGTTTTCAAGTGCACTCTGACACAATTCTCCACAGATGCTTGAAGAGCTGTCAGGTCGAAGGAAGACAAGGTTCATTCCGTAACTAAATCTGCCTGCTCCTGCAACCCTAACATGGCTCCAGCCACGCCAGTCCCGGTGCAGACCACCGTGCAGCTGTCTGACTAACAGCTTTCCCCATGGCCGGCTTGCCTGTCCAGTCTTGCTCTCTAATCCTTCTCTAGGAGCCTGAGTGATCTGTTTAAATGGCAAATATGATCATGCCTGCCTCATTTAAACTTTGCAAAGCTTTGCTTCACCTTAGGATAAACTCTGAACCTCTGAGCGCTGCTCTGAGCCCCAGCCCTGCTCCACCTCCCAGCTGCAGTCTCACCTAGTCTCATTCTTGCCAAAAACTTCTTCTCTCCCACCCCTGAGCTTTCAACCAACTCCTCTCCCTTTCCCCCTATTTAGCTGATCTGTCCTGGGGCTACCTAGATGTCATTTCTTCCAGTCTTCCCAGGCTAGACTAGGATCCTTATATCCTCCAGGAGTAGTCTGGGTTTAAACAACTCTCTTGTAATGTCTGCTGTCTGTGCGTCTTCCTCCAGACAAGTCACTCCTCGAAGGCTACGGCTCCGATCTCTACCCCAGGCATGAGGCCTGAGAAACACTCAGGCACTACTGAGTGGTGAATGAGTGCAGACTTCTTGCTAACAGCTGACCCACACACCTCAGAGATCTCCAGACAGCAACCGCACAGACAGCAGGTCTTTAGTCAGAGCCCCTTCCTAGCTTCGGTTAGATGCACTTACGAGATAACCAATCCGGGCCAGTCTCTGTTCCGAGCCTATTGTAGGCCTTGGGTATGTCACAGCCTGCCAGAGCTCCTGTCAGTCAAACAGCCCACTTCATTACTTTGTCAGAACTAAATGAGATCATGTATGCTCAAGTACCTTGTAAAACCTTCAGGCAGGCTCATGATGACTCTCTGTGGGGAAACACTCAGGAGGCCCTGGGCTCTCTCCAGGATCTCAAAATAGACACTGAACAGATTAGAAGTCAAACCAAGTCTTGTCACACAATCTTCAGGATGTGTAGCTTCAATGGACAAATTAACTCAGTAACTATATTAGAAGGCAAAGTGCCACAGATAAACGTCCACTACTGCTCAGGCAGAACCCAGAACCGGATCATCAGCCCCAGGCCATGACTGACTTAAGGAAAAGGTGCCAATGGAAGGGGCGCACCTGCTGAGGGAGCAGCAGGTAAAGGCCACTGCTCCGGCATCAGGCGATCCTTCAGGCAGTCTACTTAAACAAGGGAGACAGGACCTAAACCTCCTAGGTCATCTCTAGTCAGCAGAGACCAAACTACAGACATGCTCAGAGCCTCCCTTGGTTAAGCTTCAAGCCAGGTCAGGTGCAACACTGCATGCCCCTTTTGGCAAGACAAACCCAACACAACATTTAAAGACTTTTTTCTTTTTAATTAGGAACCAGGGGGTGCTGCTTATCCTCTGCAACAGTCTAGAGCAGGTCACCAGGCCCAGGATGGGGACGGTGTCAGAGGTACTGCGGAGGGCTTTGCTCAACTTGCAGAGAGCCCAGGAGGAAAGACAACGGTGGCAACAGACGTTGGCAAGGACTAGTGTTAGCCAACTACAGCCTGGAGCGAGCTCTCCCTCCTTCCAACTGCTCTCAACACTGGAGTGTGCCAGCAACCAGAGACTGTGCTGGAAGGGCGGACGCAGCCGTGCGGTCGGACCCTGGTCCACTCAGCATCCCTCACTTGCCCGCCCTCCATTCCTCTTGCCGCTTCGTGATTAGGTATTTGAAGAATTCATACACAGACCATGCGATGGCTGTGGAGGGGATCTGGTAAATTACTCTGGCCTGCACCCCTCGGAAGTAAGCGGTCACCCCGCCTACTTGATAGACCGTCCGGAAGGCACTAGCCATGCCTGTGATGTGTCCAGTGATGTTTGAGTTCAAAGCCAGGGACTCCTGGGTGTTGAGCAGGGTTTTGCAAACGTCCAGTGGGGTCGTGGCGGCGGCAGCTACTGCTCCTGCGCAGGCTCCACAGAGCACATGGGAGCTGGGGTTGTACCGTCTCTGGGGGTTAAAGTGCTCCTGCAGGAACTCATAGGTCATGAAGTGAATGGCTTGGAAGGGAACATTCATGGTCAGCTGGGTCGTGTAGCTGCGGTAGAAGGCCCCGGCCCCTTCATTTTGCCACACTGCCCGAACACAGTCTGTCACCCGGTGGTACGGCGAGTTGTACATCTGCATCCTCTGCTTGACGACTGAGGGCCACCGGACGGAAGGGAGGAACGGGGGCAGCGAGCAGCCAGCGACAGCATCCCAATTCAGGGTTCGAGTCCGCAGATCAGCCAATGTGACGGGAAGAAAAAAAGGACGATGAGTCTCCTGAGAGTTTGTATTTCTCTTATTGTAGGGAGAAGGGGTGAAAGGGTCAATAAGACAATTTCTACAATGAGCCCATTCCTAGGAGGATCTCTCTGACACCAAGCAGCCAGCCCCCGGCATGTCTACAGCTTAGACCCCGACACTCTTTGTGAAATGAGGGCCTTGTATTATCATCTAAACCTTTGTCAACCACACACGGCTCAGCGACAGTGCACACAGTGAGCAGAGTCGTGCAATTCCATCCCTTTGGTGTGATGGAAGCACTGAACTCAAAATGGAAAGAAAATGCTACCATGGAAAACTACGATTCTTATTCAAAAAGCACTGGCTTCAGTTTCTTTCTTTCTTTCTTTCTCTCTCTCTCTCTCTCTCTCTCTCTCTCTCTCTCTCTCTTTCTTTCTTTCTTTTTCGGTTTGTTTTTTTGGATTTGGTTTTTTCTCTGTGTAGCCCTGGCTGTCCTGGAACTCACTCTGTACACCAGGCTGGTCTTGAACTCAGAAATACACCTGCCTCTGCCTCCCAGAGTGCTGGGATTACAGGCCTGCGCCACCACTGCCTGGCTCTGGCTTCAGTTTCTAAACATTTCCTATTCCATTAGACACATAACAAGGCTTGAGTTTGTGCACCTCTAGCTAACTTTAGCTGTTTACACCCCAGTCTTGCCAGACCTACTAAGCTGAAGGAACATGGTTCCTCACAGTTGGCTGATCACCTCAATTCTCACCGAATGTTTTGGGAGAATTTCCCTCCACCTAAAAAGCTACTACCCCAGTAGCAAGAAAGGGTTAAACTATACAATTTACTCTTTCGCTTTTGTCTGCATTCCAGTAAGTGCAATACTTTATATTTTAAAATGTTAAAACCTATGTTCTTTGAAGAAATACAAAATAATTTGATACAAATCGGAGATCTACAAATATACAAATATACTACAAGCAGACTTCTAGGCAAGCCCAGGACTAAGCCAAGACAGCCATCACTTTTTCCAAGAAAGCTTTGAAGATGAATTAAATCCCAAGGCT
Organism: Apodemus sylvaticus; assembly: GCF_947179515.1. NCBI lineage: Eukaryota > Metazoa > Chordata > Mammalia > Rodentia > Muridae > Apodemus > Apodemus sylvaticus. The sequence goes on along the minus strand of NC_067472.1, from coordinate 17,986,768 downwards.
GTGCTGCCTCAGCAACAGAGGCGATTCCTCTCAAGCACTGACCATGCGGAGGGAGCGCCATCTAGTGGTATAAATAAGAGGACTTGCCACCAAAATTGTGCTCTGGTTTTCTCTGCAAGGCAGAAACAGAACCTGGCATGAAGATGCAGCTGCCCAGGATGGCTAAAGAATCTTTACCTTCTGCTGGATTCATGGCTGCATCGTGAAGTAACGTAGCCACACATCCTGCTGCACCTGCAAAGGAGAAAACAACTGCCACATGTACGGCTGAGCTGGGATGGGGAGCAACTCACTGAGGCCCCAGTAAAGGTGAGTGACTACGGGGGTGTGGGGGTGGGATGGGGGTTGGGGGGCGGGGGTGGGGGGTTAAGAGTCAGTCCAAGAGGTGGTTTCAGAACCCACTGCTCCTGACTCCCGCTCCCAGAAAGATATACCCCTAACTTGAAAAAGTCATCACTGCACATTCCATATCTGACAGGAAGGTCCCACAGGAGCAAAGATGCTAGCCCAGATGTTTTCAGTGGGGATTCTAAGAATAAATGCAGGTATGTCCTGGCAGGAGGCAGATGTACTTCTGGCAAAGCATGCCAGCACAATGGCCGCCAGTGCAGGGGGGGTGGGGGGCAGGTAGCCAGGACTCAGAATCTAATCTGCTTCTTATCCAGCTGCCTGCAGGCTGCCCAACCTGTCTCCAAATCCTACCGGTCTATTACTGGCCATTCAGACCTTCCCTTTCGGCCCCAAACCACCATCCCTGACTCTACACTCAGCACGGCTCTTCGTCTTCACCCTTGTACTGCTATGTCTTCATTTCTACCCAACCCCTATAACATCTGGATTCTCCAAGCAGTCCCTTGACCATTCACTTGTCAAGGCTTTGTAATGTCCTCAAGGACACCAACTGCTTCTGGCCAGGTGGGATCCTGAATGTGGGGAAAAGACCTGGGGTTCCAGTAATGTCTTTCTTGAGAGTGAGTGGCTGGCTCACCCCTCATCCTGCCCTGAGATACAGGGTACCCCAAGCTACCAAGGAATACAGTGGGGGCAGCTCAGTGTCTCCACATTACCAGGCATTGGAAGCCGATGCCAGGGAGATGAGAGGAGGGCCAAGCTGGTGGGAAGGGAGGAGGGCACTGTGACCTTTGTCGAGGTGCCCCAAAGGAGGAGTGGGGTCGAAGCAGCCCTCTGTCGGAGCACGTCAGGTTTGGAAGTCCCTCCCCTATAATCTGGCCTACCCCAGCCCAAAGCTGTAGCTCCAGACCATGCGGGCTGGGAAGCACTGACAGCAGCAAAGCCCAGAGAGTGGGGAAGTGGGGACCAGCGCAGGAAGGCTCAATACCATTGGCAATATGGCTATTGCCCCCTGGGTGGATTACATCACTCAATGTCTTTTTTAACTTTTCGTAGCAGGCAAAATAGAGGGCGTGGGCAGGCCCCGCGCCTGTGGCTGTGACATTCAGCCCCCGCATGGGCCTCCACAGGCCCTCTGTCCTCATGATTCTCCAGAGAGCCTCCAACACATTCCGATAGCGGGCCGCTGGGTCGGGCTGTAGACTCTGCATCCGGGTCTGAAATTATAGCAAAAAGAGCAAAGTCAGCGATTCTAACTTTTCATCCACCCCGTCCCTCCCGCCCTGGGCGCCGGGGAAGTCTGTGGGAGTGACACCGGGCGCCCAGGTTTTACAACTTCCCGAATCTATGAGTCATCTCTCCAAGACTTGGACCTTTTTTCCTCTAGTCATCCACAGTCAAAAAGCAGAATACCATTACATCCCTTGAGAGCACTGCTGCTTGGCAACACACTGCAACTCCAAATGACCCACTGCCCCAGCAATAAATACTGAGTTTGAGATTCACAGAGTTGCTTTTCCACCGTAATAAACGGCCTGCGTTTAGAGGTCTGGGCTGGAGAGGTGGTGTAGCCATCAAGAACATGTACTACTTTTTTTTTTCAAAGATTTATTTATTATGTATCCAGTGATCTGTCTGCATGTATATCTACAAGCCAGAAGAGGGCACCAATCCCATTACAGATGGCTGTGAGCCACCATGTGGTTGCTGGGAATTGAACTCAGGACCTCTGGAAGAGCAGTCAGTGCTCTTAACCGCTGAGCCATCTCTCCACCCTGCATGTACTACTCTTACAGAGAGCCTGAGTTCCAGTTCCCACACTGGGTGGCTCACAATCGCCTGTGACTCCAGCTCCAAGGGATCCAACATTCTTTTCTAGACTATGGTTATTTGCATTCATACATATAAACCCACCTACATCCAGGCACACACACATAATGAAAATAAAACTAAACTTTTAATTCAAATACTGTCTACAGCACACTCGGTACTTTATTCTAAAGCTCAGCCTGGCCCTGCTACCTGACCACACAGACTAACAAGAGGGTGGCCTGCCTTTTGATATCTTTTCAGATTGTGGCTTTGGCAGCTGGGTCTGCATGTTAGAGTCTTACTAGAAATCAATTCCCAATAGATGCTGCTCCTAGGAAAGAATTCTGGCCCCAAACTGTGGAAGATGGGGACCAAACTAATCTTTAAAACTGAAGGACCATTCAGATTTCTCATCTAAATTGACTGGATCCTAAAATGGCCTTGGCAAATAAAAACCAGTGTCTGTGAAACACCATCTTTGAAGAGTCAGAGACTGGGATGAGAGTGCGTGGTAGGCACTTGTAGACTAGGCCAGAGTAAGACGCTGCATCCCAGCACTCGGGACAGGTGAGCTCACGAGTTCGAGGCCACCCTGGCTTACAGAGTGAGTCCAGGACAACCAGAGCTATAAAGAGAAACCCTGTCTTGAAAAAAGGAAGGAAGGGAGGAAGGGAGGAAGGAAGGAAGGAGGGAGGAGGAGGGGGGAGGGAGAGGGAGAAAGAGAAAGAAAATAATATCCACAAAGATTAAGGCATCCGAGCTAGTAAGATGTCTCAGTGAGTAAAGTCACTTGCCCCCAGCCTGTCAACCTGAATTTGAGCCTTGGAATCCACATCATACAAGGAACATCGTACAAGGCGAGAACTCATTCCCGCAAGTGGCCCCCTGACTTCCAAAGGTATGTTACAGAAATGCTTACATGTGCATACAGATACACATTTTCTCCCTCCTTCCCTCCTTCCTTCCCTCCCTCCCTTCCCCCCTCTCTCTTTCCCTCTCCCTCTCTGTTTAAAAAAGAAAAGAGGGCTGGAGCAATGGCTCAGTGATGGCAAATGTATACTGCTCTTTCAGAGGACCTAACTTCAGTTCCCAGTGCTCACTGGATTAATGTTACTCTGCCTCAGGGAGCCAGAGCCTTCTTCTGGACTCCATAGAGACACACTCTTCCCTCCACAAACACATATTCAACTCTAAAACTAAAAATAAATCTTTAAAAGAAATTGGAAAGCCATCTCATTACACCTTCTTTGAAGTATGTCTTTCCACAAAAATCTTTTGTCTACTGACATACTTCAAAGCTAAGGTAGAATGGAGCCTAAAAGCAGCGTGCTGGCCCCCAGGGACCTACCTCCAGGACCTGTCTGTTACGAGAATGAATGACCTACTGTCAGCCATGTCCTCACAGTTTAGAAAACAACTACAGCCACTAGGGAGCCAACAGGAACAACTGATGGCCAGAGACAGATTCAACTCCAGCTTCAGGCTGATCACTACTTAGTTTCAAAAGCCTGAATCTGCCTGACTCAAGTTAGCCAATTGGGATCCAAGAATCTGGCCCTTTCTCAAAGGCATGGAAGAGAAAGAAGCTAACCAGATTAACAGGTCCTGGTTAGCCGCAAGCAATCCGCATTCCTTTGGAGCTGTTGTCTCCTGCCTGTTACCAACAGAGCACTGCATACTTACAGTGTTCATTCCTGGACTCTCAATCAGAAATATCACGTGTCACCTGATCACAATGGACATTCAGTTTCCTGTTCTCAAACTGCCCAAAGGGTGTGATTTAATCCGGGCCTGGTGGCTTGACAATCCATTCTTCCATAAGTCTGTTTGGAATCGGTCTTCTCCAAGAGGAATCCCAAACTGCAGTGCCCTGCTGCAGTCAAGGGCGTGTGTGGCAACCAGTGAGGAAAGAGTCTGGCCTCAGAGAACTCTTCATCCCCAAGCGGAGACTGGACTGTGTGGAAGTTACTCCTAACATTTCACAAACACATTCAAATCTAATTCAGTGACAGTGCAGCCCTGTGCAGACAAAACAGGACGCAGGCATAAAATACTTCAAATACAAGAATGAATATGGATGCCCATATTTTTGAGCCAATAAATATGTTTTTTTGCAGAATCATGAAATCTCTAAGAACACATAAAAAGCTATGGTATGAAACAAACAAAAACCAACACCACTGCCTAGCACCGCAGAGAGGCTAAGTAAGTGGGGCAGCAGTGGCTGAGTAAGCAGGGCAGCAGTGGCGCACACCTTTAACCCCCGCACTCAGAAGCAGAGGCAGCTGCATCTCTGACTTTCAGGCCAGCCTCATCTACTGTGCGAGTTACAAGACAGCCAGGGTTACACAGAGAAACCCTGTCTCAAAAACAAACAAACAAACAAGTGGAGGGGCTGGGCTTAGCTGCTGACAGGAAGCCTGGTCTGAATGCTATCTTTGCTGGGCAGGTTTAACCCTGACTCCGCTACTCCACCTCTCGCTCTGTGAGCATCATCACACAGGGCTGTGAAGATGGCCTAGCAGTCAACGGCACGCAGTGTGCACGCAGAGGGAATGGCTTTGATTCCCATAACTCCAGGTCCATCCATAACTCCAGGCCCAGGGAATCTAATGCCCTTCTCATCTCCATGGGTACCAGGCACTCACATGGTACTCAGATATATATGCAGGCAAAACACTAACACAGATAAATTAAAGTAATCTAAAAAGTGCTCACAGAGAAAGAAAATTGCTATGCTATATGGATAAAAAAGAAACAAGACGTGTAAAAATTCTAATTTATAAAGTAGTATAAATGTAAGGGTTTTGATCACTCAAACAGGATTCTAAAATGTATTTGTTAATGTCCACATACATCACTTCACATGGGCAACCGATCAGTCCCTAGCCAGTAGTAATAAATAATAAACCAGACTTAATTCTAAAGCTAGCATGTGTGTGTGTGTGTGTGTGGGTGTGTGTGTGTGTACTGGGAGGTTTTTCTGTCTACAGTATTTGCATTGCATATTAAGATGGAACCCTAAGGTTGTACATTCACTCGCAGGTGAGCTCCACTGGGATTCTTTAGCTTGCCTGGTTCTTGAAATCTGTTTTAGGGAAACTATAAGGAAGGTTGATGAGTCACAGGCTGAACTCAAATCACTACTCTGCCACTTAAGACTGTGACCTTTGACAAGTTACTTAACTGCTCTCCAAACCTTTCTTCATCTATGAAATAAGGCCTCCATACAGTGCTGGAAAGTAACAACATGTCTACTGATACTTAGTTATCATTAGGAGGTGTGAGGAAACCTAAGTCAGAGATTCTATTTCCTAACCTTTCACTGGTGGATGTATAGAGATAACCTTTACATCTGACGTTCAAGACAGACTTTCCTCTGCTTTTCCCCTCTGCAAAGGACAAGGCCTTTCCTCTCTTCCTCACTACTGTAGAGCCCTAAATGATCCCCTGCACAGGAGAGACAGACAGAAGGCTCTGAGGCCTCAAAAAGGAAATGGCAGTTTATCTGGATTTCCAAAGCTCCCTATTGTGATCATGGAAACAGCTGGCTTGATAACTGGCCTAGCAAGGCTATGTTGACTTCCCATGGTCTTTCCCAAGGATATTTTAAGTCAACTTGACCCTGATAAGTGGCTAGGGATACATAGGCCAGCATGCCAAGGGACAACGTCAGCATTTGGTGACACACTGTGGTGTCCTTTTTGGCTCCAACACTGATACCTGTTTCCAGGCCAGTCATGAAGTCTGGTTGGGCTGCTTCCCCTCTCCACCATCTACGGGGAAAGCAGTAGAGCTGCTAGGGGAAGCCCATTCTAGGAGAAGGGGTGTGAGTTATGCACCACAACATTAGATGTTAGGATGCTAACTCAGACCAGGCTGTCTTCTTACCCTCTTAATTCCCAGCATTAACAGCAAGGAGAAATGATTCTTCTGAGGCAAACATTTGCACTTTTGAAGACTCTCAGGGGGCTGGTGAGATGGCTCAGTGGTTTAGAGCACTGACGGCTCTTCTGAAGGTCCTGAGTTCAAATCCTAGCAACCGCATGGTGGCTCACAACCATCCATAATGAGATCTGATGCCCTCTTCTGGGGTATCTCAAGACAGCTACAGTACTTACATATAATAAATAAATAATTTTTTTTTAAAGACTCTTAGGGATTTGTCCTTCAAATCAAACAACCAGTTCTTTAGAGTAGGGTTTGGAGGCTAGACTGCAAAACTGTAGAGTCAATTTCTTTAAAAATACAAATCCCAAAGCATATGTAGGTGACTAGGAACTATTACTCCAGACAGTTAACCTTGGAAGACTAGACAACTTATTCCACTAAACCTCGGGTTATGTAACACACCTTGGAACTCCCTTCTCTTGTGTTCTCTCAACTTACAGGCCTTGGAAGGAAGTCAGGGATTTTATTTACCAGCCCTTCCTCATGTTTAGAGAGCAGGCCCATTCTGGTGTGCCATGTTAGATTCTGAGTGGTCTCTGTTGCTGCAGGATCTTCTGTTTGATTCTTTGTGCCCTCACTAAGGATATTCTAGAGGCATTTCTTCCCCTCCTCCTCCTTCTGCTGCTTCTTTACCCTTCTCCTCGTCCTCCTCATCTTCCTCCACCACCTCCGCCTTCTAAGATAGAGTTTCTCTGTGTAGTCCTGGATGTCCTGGAACTAACTGTGTAGACCAGGCTAGCCCCAATCGCACAGAGATCTTCCTGCCTTTGCCTTCTAAATGCTGGGATTAAAAGCAAGAGCCACCAACACCTAGCTCTAGAGGCCGGCGATCTAACAAGGGAATTCATAAAACTGCTTAAAGCAAAAACAGCATTATAAAAGAAGGAGAAGCCTCTTACTATTTTGTAACAAGACAAGTACAAGTAGTAGTAACATTTCTTTTCTTTCCTTTCTGTGAGGAAAGAAACTTTTGTTCTGAAGATGTGCAAATCTGTGAGTGTGTTTGGAGGCAGAGGCAGATTTTGGGCTTCCTCCTCCAACCCTTTGCACCTTGTTTATTTATTGATCAGGGTTTTACTGCATAGACCAGGTTCTGGCCAGGAACTTGATCTGCCTGCCTCTGCCTCCTGAGTGCTGGAATTAAAGGCGATCAGTGTGAGGCGGGTTCTCTTACAACCTGGAGCTTGTGGATTTGGCATTGGCTAGCTGGTAAGCCCCAAGTATCTGACTGTCTCTATTTCCCCAAAACTGGGATTACATACAAGGACCACGATTTCTGGGTTTTCATGTGACCGATAACAGACAATGATAAAGCCGCCTTCCCAATCCCAGTAGGTACATTTTTAAATTGGAGATTATCACTCTGCATCCCATTAAATAATTCTATTGCTTTCTCTGATCTGTCTTCCACATGATACTTATCCTGGAATACAGCACTCCAGACTCTCTGCCGTACTTGGAGCTGAGAGAGGTTACTCTAAGCTCAAGTGTCTTAATTTTTGATTATGTAGCATTCATTAACTCAAGACATCCAACTTACAGTCTATTGAATAAATGTCTGAATCCCTGTTATTTCTATATGTTCATTTTACAGTTCATTAGTGATTCCTCTCATATAGGCTTTATTATTTCTTTTAAGAGAAGTCACAGCAAATTATCTGGGAAATACTAGTACCCAAAGAACACCCCAGCCTTAACTCCAGTTCACAGTCTGATTCTCTCCATTGACAAGGACATTTAAAATGTTCATGTTCACCTCAGTCAGGTGCACTTCACCTGCTAGGAGCTAGCCTGAAGCGTGCTGAAAACACTGGCCAATGCCCTTCACAAAGTCCAGGAGCACTTTCTCCACCCCCTCTCCACAACCCAAACTCATCCACAAAGCCTCAGGAGCACTGTCCCTAGTTCCTTATCCACTTTACAAATGAAAATGCAAAACAGGACTGATCTGAGAAACACCCATCTAGGAGCTCACAGGAGAGTGGCTACACAAGTGGGGCAACCTTCTCATCCCTCTCATCCGCTATTCCAAGAATGCCCTTGAAGTTCCTTCCCCTTCAGTTTAGACTTCACCGCCAGTAGCTGGCATCTCTACTAACGCACATGCATAAGGACAGTAAGGAAAAATGTTTCCATTTCCCCCAGGCTTCTTCCCAGGGACTTGACCAATGTGTATTAACTGTCCTGCTGGTTGTGGGTGCAGCTGGCTTTATTTATGTCCAACCCTGAGCATACCCTGATAATCTCATTTTATTCCTCCACATCTTCTTTCTAATATCATCACACTTCCCTCTATCTGTTTCCCTTTTTGTCAAATTCTGGGCCCCAAAGAAAGAGACTATCAGTTTCACCTCTGTTGTGTAGGGGCTGATGCGCTCCCTCCTCATAGAATCTTGCCAGCTCAATTTCTACGTTCAGGAAATAGATGGGCTATCATTCTTGCCTCGCAGAGAAACCGAAACCGCTTTTCTTAACACGCCTTTCCCCATATCCATCCCAGTCTGGAACTCTCACTTTTGACTGCACAATGATTTTCAACCACTCACGGGTTAAGATTTAATACGTACTTTTATCTAGCTGAGAGATCCCAGATTCCGGTTCCTGCCCCGTCACTTTTAAGGGAAAACGCAGCAAGGAGCTTGTAAAAGCACCGACCCGAAGCACATCTCAAGCCAAGCTATCAGATAAGAGTTCACCGCCTCATTTCAGGCCAGCTGGCTTGTTACGGACTTACCTGTGCTTCGGGATCTCCCCATCCCATCCCATCCCAGCTTAGTCCCAGTCGATCAAGTCTTTGGCTGACAAGATTTTTGCTTCGTCTCACTGACCGTTAGAAATAAGTCCTGGTTCCTGGCTGAGCTCATCTCCCAGCCAGGACTTTGCTTGCACGAAGTATCGGCTCAAACCGTGTTGTAGAACCCATCAGCTCAGGGTCTCAGTTGGGATTCTGGCTCTAAACAAGGCTCGGGTCAGGTCAGGTTCGCAGCCTGGTCCAGGTCTCACCTTGACGCAGTCGATCGGGTACATCACGCAATGCTCCAGGATCCCTGCCACGGCGCCCGCCACCATGTGCGTGGTGACAGTGGCTCCAGCCGGCAGCGCTTCGTATTCCGGGCCGGACTCTGGATCTAGCCGTACAGGGGGCTGATAGACCCCCGCCTCCCCGCCGCCGGCCCCCCGGCCCACGCCCCGCTGCAGCCACCCGTCCAGCAGCGCCGACTCCCCGGGGCTCCGCCCGGGCCCAGCAGCTGGTCCTCCCGCCACACCGCCTGCACTCCGCCCTTCCAACTCCATCCACTTCGGCCAGCCGCGGCGCCCACACGCGCCGCCGCTGCCGCCACTACTGCCGCCGCCCCCCGGCCCCCGGCCCCGTTGCGTCCGCCTCAGGCGCGGCCCAGAGAGCCCGGGGCCTCCGGCTCCCGCTTGGCCCCGAGGACACGCCCCCCAGACAGCCATTGGTGTAGACCCTAACGTGTCCCCGCCCCCTTTTTACGGAGCAAAAATGTATCTGTGCTATTCGCTAGATAGCTTGTCATTAGTCCCATTGGTCCCACCCCTTCCCCTTTGATCTTGGAAGCGTCTTGTTTATTGGCCCTTGATTGGTGAACTTGGCTGATCGGCCCGCCCCTGGCGTTTCGGGGGCGGGAGAAACGTAAAGCTGAACTTTGATAGGCTCAACCGCTCTGGCTACTTTGGCGGTGGCCATTGGCCCGGACCACTTCGTTCTTCCATTGGATGTAGAGAGAAGCGCCTGGAGGACTGGGACCGGCTCCGGGCTGTAACCGGGCGCCGCGGGGCGGCGTGCGTGGCGGCCCGGACTGCGGAGGAGAGGGGGCGGTGCCAGACCTTCAAGGTCAAACCGCTGTCGGTTGCCGTTAGGACTCGTGCTCTGGCGTGCACCGAGTGTCTAGTAGTACGGTGCGACTGTTCCCGCGGGATCTCAGGCGGGGGCGGAGTCGGCCCGGACCCTGCGTCCCCTGGCACGGCCCTACCCGCCGCTAGAGGAGATCTGCGGGGAGGGCAGCCTCCGGTGGCTCTGGAGTGGCGCGCCCTCAGAGCAGATGCGCTCGCCTAGGGCCTCCCATCCAAAGCCGCCTAGCGAACCCTCCAGTGGGTGGACGGATGAGCTCTCATTGGGTGGGCTCTGCGTTGGGAAAGGAGAAGGCGAAATGGGATGATTCAGAGGCGACGACAGGTGTCAGGGTCTTGGGGCCGCATCCCAATCGCAGCGGAGCGCAGCTTGTTCCGACTCGGAAACTTGAGCTCGCTGGCTGATAAAACTCCACCGGCTCTGCTGACTGTCTGCTCTCTCTCCGAGACCGCTGCCGCCGCTGCTGCTTGTAAACCGTTCCTGGTTGTAAAACGACGCCAGTGACGTCTAGTCCTCGGGGCCACCACCTTGAGAAGCAGGCTCCGAAGCGACGCTAGAGCCTCAGCCTCTACGGAGGATCGAGGGCCCCTTGACGCTCACTCGCTCTGCAGGCTTCCTCAGGCTCCCTTCTCAGCGGCGTGTTTGCACACGCTCCCCCAGTTTCTAGCTCTGCCTTTACAACCCATTTTAATGAGATGATGACGCAATTGCAAACTTTTCCATCTTTTCATAGCGTTTCCTTGGAACGGTAGGAGGCATTTCCATTTCCTCTCTAAAGCTTAGCCCTTCAGCGGGTCTCAGCTAAGTGATTACTAACGTTTGAGTCGTGATCTCTTGGAAAAATAAAGCTCTCAAGTTCCCAACCCCATCCCCAGTCACACATAAAACTGCTCTTCTTTTCGGGTTTCAGCGTGGAGGAAATTCCACTAACCTTAAGAATTCTTCTCCACATCATATACAGTCTTCCTGTTACCCTGCACTTTTCTCGGTGAGAGGAATAGATCTCACAAAAAAAAGGGCCCCTGGGTCCTGTTAAAATATAAATTTTCTTTCCTGTCAAATTGTTCTAATAATGATTAGTGCCTGCTATATCCTGTCTCTTGTTATATTTGCTTGTTTTATGGTCATAAAATGACCGTCCCAATTCGATAACTTCTTATGATGAGAGACAGATTAACAATGTAGGACAATGTACTTGAATTACATTGACCCACACCTGAAAACTTTCTCCTCCAGGAAAGTCTCCCGATACCAGCTTTTAGATTCCTAAGTCTCTTTCACCTCGCTAGGCACTGAAGTGGAGCATTCCTGGAGATTTAAAGTTTCTTACCAGTCTTTAGTACATTGCAGAATTTTGCCATTCCAAACCTATTTTCCTGCCAGAGGCCTTCTTTCTGTTTTGCCCTGCCTGCCTGCTTGTTTTGTGGTATTGGAGAGCTAGGGGAATGTCCAGCCACTAACTGTGGTGTGGCAGGGTGGCTCCGTCTGCCCAGAAACGACCAAGAAAGGCCTTTCTGAGGAGATGGCACAGAGAGTGACAAGCAAGGGTCAGTGATGAAAGACCGGGAGAACATTCTAGAAGGAGAAGCAGGTACACCCACCCTAACTACCCTCAGGGGAGAACAAGCTTCAGAAAAGTGGGGCTTGGGCTGGAGGGATGGCTCAGCAGCTAAGAACACTGACTGCTCTTTCAGAGGTCCTGAGTTCAATTCCCAGCAACCACATGGTGGCTCACAACCATCTGTAATGGGACCTGATGTCCCCTTCTGGTATGTATGAAGACATCGACAGTGTACTCACATACATAAAACAAATAATTCTTTTTTTTAAAAAAGTGTGGCTTATTACTCAGTTGGGGTGAATATATTTGTTACAACAGCTGACTTTTATATGGACACATGCACTTTCCCAGAATGCATTTCTTCTCTTCCCCTTTTAAAAATCAAAAGGTTCATTCTTGAGGGTCCAAAACTTAACATTGTCCTCCCACGCCCCCAAGCTGGCATCGTACCCTGCATGAAATACAGGTGACGAATACAATGAGTCTGACTTCTTTACTGTCACAGAGATGAGCGTGAGAACTTGTGAGCTCATAGGGTAATCAACGAAAGGAGAGGGGACTTTAAGTCTGGAAACTGTAGAGGAAGACTTCTGAAGCATATGTGGAAAAGAGTTTCAAGAGAATCTGTCTCCTGTTGTCTGTGTGGAATCTTTCCTAACCCTTCATGGAGGGGCTGGAGAGATGGCCGAGTGCTTAAGAACACTCAGTGCAGCGCGTTTAGTCCCAGCACTCGGGAGGCAGAGGCAGGAGGATCTCTTGAGTTCAAGGCCAGCCTAGTCTACAGAGTGAGTCCCAGGACAGCCAGGGCTACATAGAGAAACCCAGACTCAAAAAAGTAAAAACCAAACAAACACAAAACCACTTGTTGCAGAGGACTGGATTTGCTCACTAGCACCCGTACTGTGGTTCTCACTTTCCATAACCCAGTTCCAGGGGATCCAACATCCTTTCCTGACCCTGCACCACAAATGTGCAGGTGGTGCACATTCACACACTTAAAATGAGTAAGTCTAAAAGAAAAACGAAAACCTTTTTTTCTGGAAAAGCCACTGAAGCAAGGCAGTTCTTGTCTTTCCTTGTTTCTCAAACAGTCCTACTTTTACGAAAGAAAGGGTGACCTCACCCACTCTTCACCTTGCTGAGTCACTCCTAAGGGATAAAGTAATTTTTTAGTGTATAAACTGGGACAATCCCTCCCAGTTGTCAAGGGATCCTAATGTTGGCAAGTTTTCCCTCCTTTATGCAAATTTGTAGACTTCATGTCTTTCCTGATTTAAATATATTTCCGTTAAGAGCAAAATTTGTTCTTTGGCCCTATTAGGCATTTCTTTCCTGCCCCCCTCTCATTTTTGTGTGTGTATGTATGTGTGTGTGTGTGTGTGTGTGTGTGCAGGTGGTGCACATTCACACACTTAAAATGAGTAAATCTAAAAGAAAAACCAAAAACCTTTTTCCTGGAAAGGCCACTGAAGTAAGGCAGTTCTTTTCTTTCCTTGTTTCTCAAACAGTCCTACTTTTACGAAAGAAAGGGTGACCTCACCCACTCATGCACGCACATGTGTCTGTGAGGCAGTGGAGGCAGTGGATTTTTAATCTAAGTCACCTAGTCCAACCCCTGCCTACTTTCAAAGGATATGTTCCTCTATTCCCTGAGATCAAAAAGTGCAATATAAAACACAGTGGTGATGTCTAATCTCATTCAGGTAGGAGCCATGCCTTGCTTATTCTGCGATTAGGATGTTCATGATTTATACTTTTTATTTTTTGTGATGAGAGTTAAGAATGTGCTGCAAAAGCAGTGAGCACCCTGCTAATTTAAATACATATTTTAAAAGAACGCTACTTTGGGCGAATGGGCTTAGTTTTATATTTTGTATCATTTCTGTGACTTCTGAAAGTAACAACCATGATTGAGGGCGTGGAGAAATTGGAACTCTCGCCCACTGATGACGAGAATGTGCAAGCCACTGTTTCCCAGTTTGGCGAGTCATCAGAAGTTTAAACGGGATGGGTGAGGCGGCTCAGAGAGCAAAGGAGCTAGCTGTGCAAGCCTGACAACCTGAATTTGACCCTGGAATGCACGCTGATAGAAAGAGGACTGAATCCTAAAGTTGTCCTGACCTCCACACACAGTTAAATTGAACCGCTGTGTGACTTAGCAATTTCACGCCTAGATTCAGATCCAGAAGAGTAGGAGGTGCACACAGGCTAATAGTGGACCCTCCCACAGCAGGCAAAAGGTAGCCACACGGCAGACATCCATGGTAGAAGAACATCAATTCCGTGTTTATACACTATATAAACAGAGCTACAGTTTAGCTCTGCAGGGAGAACATGCTGATACCTGCTATTTGTGAACAAGCCTTGAAAACCTTCTGTTTCATGAAGAAAGGCAGGAGCAAAAGCACATGGAATTCCACTTATGTGAAATATTCAGAGGAGGCAGATGTATCTCAGACTCAAATAGAGGAGAACTTAACATGTTTCGTTGGTTGTATTTGGTAGGGAGTTTTATTTCTTCGCTCTTTTTGCTCACTTAGTTTTAATATCTATATTGTGTTGGTGAAAATGTTACGAATCTTGTAACTAAGTCCCTCCAAACAACTGCAGGTTTTTCTAAGTCTGATTAGTCACACAAGGCCTTCTTGACGTTTCTTCTACAGAGAAGAGAGACTTACTGTCTTGCTTCTGCTTTGTGGTAGTAGAGATTTAATCTGGAGTTTGCACAGTCAGACACGTGTTCTCCCACTGAGCTCCAGCGTGAGCCCCTCGCCTCCTTTCATTTTCAAGTCTCAAAACTTTTCATTTTGAGATAAGATCTCTAAGTTTCCCAGGCTGGCCTCAAACCCATTCCGTAGTCAAGGCAGGCTTTGAATTTGCGATCCTCCTACTGCTGTCCCGTGGAGCAGCTGTGAGACCAGGCCTCGCTCTTCCAGTTTATTCCACAGTATGAACATAGCCTACTTCCTCTCTCCATCAAGATTGTAACAAACTGACAGAACTGAGCTAGTCAGAATGAGGAAGGAAGGAAGCAAGGGAGGGAGAGGTTTGTCTAACTCGCTCCAGCCTCGTTTCGTCTTGACTCCCCGTCAGGAAATGAGAGCAAGGAAGACAGCACAGGGTGGCAAGCTTCCCTTACAAGATCTCAGCTTCAGTTTCTTCCTCCTGCAACATGGTGATGACTATAATGATAGCAGGAACTTGCTGCATGTCTAAACTTTTCCTAGGGAGATGCAACACACAGGTCTGCTCAGATAGGAGCCCTCCAACAGACCAAAGTACAGATACCACCAAAGTCCAACTGGATGAACCAAGTTTTACTGGGATCACTTACAGGAATATGGATGAGAGGTTATCTACAGGAGCAGAAATGACTCAAAGACAGTTGCATCACCAAGGCCCATCCCAGCATGGGTGACAGCTCGCAAGAGCTGGGAACCTGGAACGCACTGCACCGCCTGCAGGCAGCTCAGCAGGCTGGAGGGCGTTCTCTCCAGGTGCCTCATTTGGTCTAAACCTCTTGCTCCAGGTAGCTCGGCTGGTTTCTGCGTCTTCCAGACAGCCGTTAGGGTCAGAGTCCTCTTTGCAGCTTTTCTCCTCAGACTTCTTTGTAGCTCAGCTTCTCGCTTAGTCTAAGAGAGACTCTCAGCTTTTCTTGTTTACTCTGGCAGAGGAAGGCCTAAAGAATCTAGTCAGTTTCAGGGACTTCCTGAAGCTATTTTGAGTTGTTTTACTTTCCTGCTGAATAGAATGTTTCGGTCCTCAGAGGAAACTGTTACACAACTGTTACAGACTGAGAGTTAAATTAGAAAAAAAAAGTTACATGCTTAGTACATTAAGGCAGAACTCAACAAATATTGGTTCCCATTCATACTATGACTAGCCAGGTGTGGTGGCTCAAACCTTTAATCCCAGCACTCAGGAGGTAGAGGCACAGGGATCTCTGAGTTTGAGACTGGCCTGGTCTACAGAGCAAGTTCCAGGACAGCCAGGGCTACACAGAGAAAGAACCCTGTCTTGAAAAAACAAAATTACTATCACTAGTATTATTATTTATTTTTTTTATATATGTTTGTCAACCACTGCAGAAATCCATGACATCATATTACCTACTCTTAAGCAGCAACCAAGAGGACAAACTGACACTTCCTTTGTTGTTTTGTTTTGTTTTAAATGTCAATTTGACACAACCAAAAGTCACTTGGGAAGAAGGTAGCTCAATTGAGGAGTCACCCAGATCAGATTGGCCTATTGGGAATTGTTTTGACTTTTGATTGCTGTGGGAAGGTCCTGGGCAGCACCTTCCCTAGGCTTAGACAGCATAATTGGGCTTCAAACCCATAGACTGCCTGAGCTATTTGCGCGTGGTTTTCCTAGCTCTTCTTTAGGGTTTTGGTTTGGTTTGGTTTGGTTTTTGGGTTTTCGAGACAGGGTTTCTCTGTGTAGCCCTGGCTGTACTCACTCTGTAGACCAGGCTGGCCTCGAACTCAGAAATCCGCCTGCCTCTGCCTCCCAAGTGCTGGGATTACAGGTGTGCGCCACCACTGCCCGGCTCAGGTTGTATTTTCATATATTCTTACATTCATTCATTCTTATTCATTCTCTCTCTCTCTCTCTCTTCCACTCTCTCTCCCTCTCCCTCCCTCCTTCCTTCCTTTCCCCCTTTCTCGCTTCCCCAGCTGATGACCAAACCCAGTGCCATATACATGCAAGGATGGGAATATATATACATGCAGTGGATGGGAATAAGTGTGTATACTAGTAGTAGGGAGGAGAAATACAGACTTCTATATCAACTACAGCTACACAGATTGATTGGCTCAACTCGAGAGTTATCTGTTAGACTTTACTTAGACAGATGCTCAGGCCTGTCCTAAGGAGCTGTGAAAGGGGAAGAGAGGCAGAGGGGTCGGGCAGGAGCCATGAACAGTAATCTGGTGAAAGCAGATATTTATACATTACACAACACTGATAACACCTATTATGAAGGGCTTACAATGTACACCTAATGTATACATTTATTTTAAGCCCGTGTGGTTGTATATTAGTTATCTGCTGTTCAGTGACAAATTACCAGCGAGCTTAGTGGCTTAAAACAATAAACATTTATTATCTCTGTGGGTGAGGGATCCAATGCAGTTGGCTGGGACTACAGATACCTGAAGACTTGCCAGGACAGCGAACATAATTCTCCATTTGCTGACTCAGTCGACTGGCAAGCTGATGTTGGTTATCTGTAGGCTGCCTCAGTGCCTTTCCGCATTGGCCTCTCCAGAGGGCTGTTCAAGTCTCTCTATAACATAGTAGTGCACGGTACCACATTCTTGGCCAATTACTCCAATATCCTCAGCTACATAGTCAGTTCCAGGCCAACCTGGACTGTGACTGCGTCACCACAGAGTATCATTGTGATGGCTCCTCCTAGTTGTCAAGTTGACTATATCTGGAATGAACTACAATCCAGAAATGGAGGCACACCTCTGATCTAGATCTTGATGCTGGATGACAAAGGCTTTTGATCTGGAGCTTGAGGCGTAATGGCCATGAAAAGCTTAGGCCCAGGCAAGGTGGTGATGCCTTTAATCCCAGGAGACAGAGGCAAGCAGATCTCTGAGTTCAAGACCAGCCTGGGACAGAGCAAGTTCCAAGTAAAGAAAAACTGGGTACAGTTGTGGTGGTATACAGCTTTAATCTGGGCCACACCGTCTGCTGGAGACCAAATAAGGACAGCAGAAGATGGAAGGGCTCGTTCGTCACCTGCTTGCACTTACTTGCCAGCACATCTGTTGGAACCTACCTTTTCAGGTTATACAGCTTACACAGGCCAGCTGAAACACCCAGCCTCATGGGACTGAGCAACAACCAGATTCTTGGACTTTCCATTCACAGCTGCCTACTGTTGGGTTAGTTGGACCTCAGACTGTCACTCCAATAATTTCCCTTAATTTTCAGGGACATTCTATGAGTTCTGTGACTCTAGAGAACCCTGACTAATACAGTCATCAAACACTTTAACCTCTGTCCATGTTGGTTGAGGCTGCTATCTAGGACATGGGTGTAGAGGGTGATTTTGATGCCTTGGTTGGGAAGCTGTGTTTACTGACTCTGAAGGTCCTTGCTCCCAATTGGATTTTGATCTGTCAATAAAGATGCCAATAGCCAATGGCTGAGCACAGGGCAGGACACCAAGAGTTGTGCGATTGGGCAGGGAGGGAATCAGAAGATTAGGGAAGAGAAGAAGGAAAAAGCCAACCAGTGGTGTGAGTTTCCAACTGGGCCTGCGGCAGCAGGGGAAAGATTAGGAGTGCCCAGTCATTGAATAGCCAAGGCATTTCAAGATTAACTGGCATGTGTGTGTGTGTGTGTGTGTGTGTGTGTGTGTGTGTGTTTTCTATTCGAGGATCCCATACAGTTCCTGGGTGGGTGTGCTCGAGTGACTCACGGGAACTCAAAAGCAGTGTAGACAAAACTATGAGCTACACATGGGAGTTTTTATACATTTCTATTCTGTTATTCCAAGGCTTGTGCTGCAGCAGCACCAGGTAACATATCCTTAATGCTATGACCAAAGGACAGGGCTACCTAGCTGAGGCTGGCCTTAAACTCTTCATGTATCCCAGGCTGGCCTTAAACTCTTTTTTAATATAAATTTTAAAAAATATTTATTTATGTATTATATATAAGTACACTGTAGCTGTCTTCATACACTCCAGAAGAGGGCATCAGATCTCATTACTAATGGTTGTGAGCTACCATGTGGTTGCTGGGATTTGAATTCAGGACCTTCTGAAGAGCAGTCATCTTAATTGCTGAGCCATCTCTCCAGCCCAGCCTTAAACTCTTGATCCTACTGTTTTTGCTTCCCAAGTGCTAAGATTACAGGTGTATTCCAAAATGTCCAGTTTATCATGTTTTTTTAACTATAGCTCTTCTCTGTAATATATATATATATATACACATATATATATATATGTTTATTTTAGTTTGAATTTTATCAGTAATTAATGTTGAAGTTGACTTCTCGTGTGTGTGTGTGTGTGTGTGTGTGTGTGTGTGTGTTTTAACAGATCTAGCCTCAAGTTTATTTGTAAAAACAGCCTAGGACACTGGTCATCTGCAAATAATGTGTAGGTAGGTGTGTCCCAGAAGTCCATCTGTCTTCACACTGGCAGGAACCTTTTCTATGGGGCCTTCACAGGGGCCTGGGCACCTTTGGGAGCCTGAGCTGGAGCTGACGCCTGGGCCTTAGCTGGAGCTTTGGCCTCTGCCTTGGTTTGAGCCTTGGGCTTTGGCTGACAGAGCCTGCGCCCCTTGGCCATGTAGCTTCGAATCTGCTTCCCAAGCTTTGGGTGAGGGAGGAAAGCCAGGCGGCTGAGTTTGCAGCTGGGGCCCTTTGGCATCTTGGGCTTAACAGCCTGAGACTTCACCAGGGCCTTGACGGCCTCTGCGTGTGTACTCACTGCCTTTGCATTGTTGGCCTGCATCTTCTTCAGGCCTTTCTTGTTGTGCTTCTTGGCAAAGCACATGTTCCTCAGGAACTTGGAGTCGACCCCCTTAAGACATTCATATATTTGTGACCAGGGTTCTTGATACCATTTCTGTGCCATTTGTGGGACTGGTTGTGTGTGGTGTGGTTCTTGGACTTGGCCATGTCTACATGGTAACCTGTGGCTCCCACAATGCCTGGGACCAGAAGAGTGACTTCTTGTGTTTATTTTCATGTGTGAATCCTTTTCTAGTGGGGTCTTTGAATGCTTTTTTCATTTATATTTGGGAAATTTTCTTCTTTAGTTGTAAGAATTCTTCCTTCTATTCTCTATACAAAATCATGTATTAAATACATGATTCACAAATATCCCCCTGCAGTGTATGGCTTATCTTTTATTTTCCTAATAACGCATTTTGAAGGTTAGGTCTTATTTTAATAAAGACCACATCTCTAATGTGGGTCTTGCTTTTGTTGTCGAGTGTTATAGAGTTTTTCAGGCCCAAGGCCAGGAAGGTGTTCTCATTTCTGTTTCTTTTACAAGTCTTGTAACCATTGTATCTAAAACTATGATTTGTTACAAATGAGTTTTTATGTATTTGGTTGATAGCTATTCTTGATGGTCAACTTGACTGCATCTGGAATTAACTAAAATGGAAGGGGCTTTGTACACATGTGAAGGATTTTTTTTCCCTTAATTAAGTCACTTGAGGAAGGAAGACCCATCTTTCATCCAGATCTCTTGAGATGGGAAGATCTACCTTCAATCTTGGCCACACCTTCTACCGGTACCCTATCTGAAGAACATGGAAGAAGGAAGCTCTCTTTGCCTAGTTGCTGGCAAGTCCATTCCTTCACTAGCATTAGAACCCACTTCTTCAGGATTATGCTTAAGATCAGCTGAGACATCCAGCCCCATGGACCTAAGAACTACTCTGTTCTTGGACCTTTTGTTGGTAGACATCCATTGTTGGACTATCTAGACCACAACCTGTAAACCAGTCTATACTTGATCTTAGCCGAAAGGCTGAGTATGGATGTAAACCAGTCTAATAAATTCCCTTCATGTACGGTATAGGTATAGGTATAGGTATAGGTATAGGTATAGGTATAGGTATAGGTATAGGTAATGCTCAATGGGATTTATTAGAATGGTGTGTGTGTGTGTGTGTGTGTGTGTGTGTGTGTGTGTGTATAAATTCATTTATTTGGTCAGTTCTGTCCCTCTATAGAACCCTAACTAATACACACGGTTCTGGATTTTTGTTGTCAGTTGTCAGTGTTTTGCTTCTTCTTTTCAGTTTTGGGGACAAGGTCATGCTATATAACCTAGGTTGGCATCAAACCTTCCATCCTCGCAATTAGTGCCCCTATGGGCTAGGATTATATAGGTGTATCTCACCATGTCCAGTTTTTATCAGTATTTTTATTTAACAGTATTTGAGATCTTCACATATTTGTACACAATGAGCTTTTCTTTTTCATTTTTTAGGCCACATTATTGCTTTGATGGAGTTGTTATTCCAGTTGCAGGGGACAGACAATAATCCAGTATGTAAGAATGGAGACGTTGCTTCGATAGAAGAACGCTCAGCCAATGTGAGTGGCCCTAGGGTCACTACCCAGTACTGAAAACCAAAATAACCACTGAGTAAAACACCTTGTAGTAAGACAAAGGTAATAAGAAATATGGGGAGTGGGAAGTGAGAATTGGCAAGAGTTACAGTTTTAAATAGGGTAGTTAGGGAGGGGCCTCCCTCCGGAGAAGGAGACATTTTAACACAGGCTGAAGGAGGCCAGCAAGTGGGCAAGGCATGGCAACAGCAAGGGCACAGAATCTCTGGGGAAAAGAAATATACAAAAGCAAGAGGTGTGTTATAGTCTAGAAGTAAGCAAGTCTGGAGTTATGTGGGTGAAAGAAGTAAGAGAGGGAATGTGAGGATGCTGTTGGAGAGTGTGTTAGGTAGACAGCGCAGAGCTAGAGGCAGTCACTTCTGAGAGCATCAGCCTTTACTCCGAGACAGAGGGAAGTCTGACCTTGGACTTGAAAGATGCATGCTGACCACAGAGTTAGACTAGATGGGAACAAGTTCAGAGACTGCAACAATCGAGTAAGGAGCAGCAGTGAGAGGACAGGGACGGTAGCAATACGATTGGGAAGCAACGGCTGGGTTCTGTACACAGTCTTAGTGCTAGCAGACTTTGCTGATGCATAGTGCGTATACTATGACATATACATCATAGATGTATAGTTTGAATGGAAGAGAGGAAAAAGTATCTGGAAGAATGATGATAATTCACGGTAGGGTGTGTGGCATAGCTTTGTAATTTGAGCATTCTGGAGACGAGGGTTCTGAGTTCAAGGCTAGCCTGGGACAAACAAAGAAAGCAAGGGGAAGGATTGTGGCTGAGCATTTGCCTAGCTTGCAAAGGATTCTACCCCTAGTGCACTCCCCTGCCACATGGTTATAAAAACTATATCAACGTTGTGTATAACCAAATACTTTAGTCTTTGTCAGTTTTGGCACATGATGCTATCAAGAGTGCAGGGGATTTGTATACTGTTTTCTTTTTTCTTTTTTGGATTTTTTGAGACAGGGTCACTCTTTGTAGCCCTGGCTGTCCTGGAACTCACTTTGTAGACCAGGCTGGCCTCGAACTCAGAAATCCGCCTGCCTCTGCCTCCCAAGTGCTGGGATTAAAGATGTGCGCCACCACCACCCAGCTTGTATACTGTTTTCAATCCAGCTATTCTCAGACTTGTGCTGCAGCGTTACCAGGCATTACATCCTTAAATTTAGGTCAGAGGGAAATGGGCTTTCTGTCTCTCATTTCAGAAACCTTGAAGGATTCATATTTGTCTTTAAGATGGAGAAATGGTTTTCTCTCTGCACCTCTCCACAACGCCTGACTACCATTCAGTATCATTACCCAGCTTCCCGCTATGTGTCCATGTTTAACTAGTGTCTGGTGAGGGTGTAGGCCCACCATGACTGACTTAGACTGATACAGTCTGTTCCCCAATGCTGGTGTTGAAGCCTGATGCTCTTCAAACATATAGCTACGCATAGGAGTGTGCTTACCCCACAGGTTAACAAGGTGGTCGAGGCAGTAAGCAAAAACTGGCACTCCATGCTAAGGAATGTGAAAATTTTGCACCAGACCCCGTTGGTGCCACATTAGGGCTGGTATATGGTACAGTGTTTGAGAGCACGTACTGCTCCTGCAGAGGACCTGGGTTCAGTTCCCAGCACTTACCTAGTGGCTCACAACCATAGATCACTTCAGTTCCAGGAGATCCAATTCCCCCTTCTGATCTTCATAGGCATTGCATAACATATGGTCCACATACATACATGGAGGCAAGCATATATATATAGAATGAAATAAAATAATTGCTAATGAATTTTAAGCCAGAAAGAAGCATGATTACATTTCACAAAAATTCCAGGATGGGATAGTGTCACATAAGTCTGATGACAAGGTTAACAGAAAATTTCCCAGAAGGTCCCAGGAAGGTCCTTATGTAACAGGACCCCAGACCTTAGTAGGCTCTGAGACCTTAGCACAACTGCCTCTATGTGGAAGTATCATTCAGACTGTAAAACTCAGCATATAGACAATACTACTCCAGGTAGTGGTGCTGCACACCTTTAATCCTAGCACTTGGGAGGCAGAGGCAGGCAGATTTCTGAGTTCGAGGCCAGCCTGGCCTACAGAGTGAGTTCCAGGACAGCCAGGGCTACACAAAGAAACCCTGTCTTAAAAAAAAAGAAAGAAAGAAAGAAAGAAAGAAAGAAAGAAAGAAAGAAAGAAAGAAAGAAAGAAAGAAAGAAAGAAAGAAAGAAAGAAAAGGAAAAAAGACACTACTACTATCAAAACTAAAACAAAGACCTAATCTATCAAAGCCCATAGTAGTTCTGGGAAAGTCTCTGCATGTACTAAGCACTTTGGCTTCTGTAGTTCTGCTTCTGGCTAACTGTTCTTGTTAACTGAAGTGTGTTGTCTTAGTTAGGGTTTCATTGCTGTGAAGAGAAACCATGACCAAGGCAACTCTTATAAAGGACATTTAATTAGGGGTGGCTCATGGGTTCAGAGGTTCAGTCCATTGTCATCATCATGGTGGGATGCATGGCAGCCTACAGAAAGGCATGGTGCTGGAGGAGCTGAGAGTTCTACATCTTGTTCGAAGGAAAACAGGAGAAAACTGACTCCCACATGGTCTCAAAGCCCACCCCCACAGTGACACATTGCCTCCAAAAAGGCCACACCTACTCCAACAAGGCCATACCTCCTAATAGCACCACTTCCCGGGGCCAAGCAAATTCAAACCACCACAAATGTCAACCCAGAACATGTTTTTTTGTACTTTAAAAGCTCATTCTGAGAAAGGCTCAGGGCTACACTGGGATACTGAGCTCCCAGCACAATCATCAGCCAACTAATAAAGACTTTCTATTGGTTTAAACCCATGTCTGGGCAGTCTTCTCGGGTGAGCACTTAATCCTTACAATACGTAAGAACACAAATGAGGAAATGAGGAAGGAAAGAAGAGAGAGATTTTAGAATAACTCCTGGGTAGGTTCCCATATCGGGTGATCACACGGTATTCTGTCCAAGATGAATATTCGGATAGAGGAGGTTTGTGTGGGTCGAATGGGTGGAGAGACAGCGGGTTTGGTTTTAAACAGTGAGGTTCCTGGAAGGCACACAAGCAGAGACAAACATGGGAGAGGAACCTTTCATGTTAGACAGGCAGCGCTGTGAAAGAGTGAAGACTTGATTATAGAAAAGGAAGCATGGTAGGTTATGGACACCCAGTGGCCGAGGGGAGTGGGGTGGTGCAGGAGCATGTAGGGGGTTGGCTGACTTTGTTCAGGGGTGGGCATCAAGGGAACGTTGACAAAATTTTTGATGTAGTTGTAGACAAGCCTTTAAGGAGCAGTTAAAAAAAAAAAAACCTGCTTTGAAATTCGGCTTTCTATAATTTGTTTCAGCATGTCATCAGGGTTTCAGCAAAGGAGGAAGAGAAGTGGTCTCAACTATTATTGTTGTTGTTGTTGTTATTATTATTATTATTATATTCGGCCTGCTAACTGGAAACCTTAGAACTCAGCCTAGGGAGCACCAATCATAAACATGGCAGGTAATCATGCTGAGCCCATGCCTGGGGGTGGATGGACTTATTGTTGTCCAAACCAGCTGTGGAAGACAAATTTGCAAAGAAAGTGTAATGAGAAACTCTTTGGATTAAAATGTAGTTTTTGCTTCAGTTCTATGACAGTAGTTACTTACAACCTCTAACTTTAAAGGCTATTTCAATGCCCCTTCGGATTGTAAAGTTAATGTAGCTCA
Source organism: Apodemus sylvaticus (assembly GCF_947179515.1). Lineage (NCBI taxonomy): Eukaryota > Metazoa > Chordata > Mammalia > Rodentia > Muridae > Apodemus > Apodemus sylvaticus. Next base: position 17,962,381 of record NC_067472.1, on the reverse strand, counting down.
CAAACCCTATGAGTTAGATACAGTTTATGAATAGGTGGGAATCTTGTTTATCCTCCAAAACATCCACTTCTATAGAGCACTGGAGTTTAAAATATATGTATTTTTAGACTTATAATTAAAAGGACCATAATTCAAGGAGTTAAAAATTATTCCAAAGCACCTTTTGAATTAGCTCTATGTCTTCCTCTCTTTAGAAACTGTTCTCTGTAATAATTAAATTATCTGTATTTATATAATTCTGTGGTTAATACCAAATTTATGCAATATACATATGTGTACATATGTGTAAGTATATGTGTTTGTGATTGCATGAGTGTGTGTGTGTCTGTGTATGTATATGTGTGTGTGTGTATGAGGGTGTCTGTGTATGTGTGTGTGTATGAGGGTGTCTGTGTGTGTGTGTGTGTATGAGGATGTGTGTATGTATTTATGTTTGTTAAAGGCATGGTCTCACCAAGAAGTCCAGACTGCTTCACTGCAATCTTCTGACTTCAGCTTCCTAGTGAAGTGCTGGGGTTACAGGACTGGACCATCAAGCCCTGCCCAATCTTTTCTTTTTAAGATAGGGTCTCACATAGCTTAGGCTGACCTCAACCTTGCAAAGCTAGAGGATGACCTTGGGCTTCGGATCCCCTGTCCGTGACTGCAGGGATTACAGGCAAGCACTGCCACCCTCAGGCTTGTTTTGTTTTTATTTTGTTTGTTTGTTTTTGCTTTCCTGTTTTTTTATTGTTTTTTAATACATGTGGTGCTGGCAGTCAAATACAGGATTTCAAGGCCTGTGCTAGGAAAACGCTCTACCAGCTGATCTCCATTCCCAGCCCTACATTTGCCTGTATACTTTCCCTCAGTGAGGTTTCAGTGGCCTGGATTAAGCAGGACTAACACAGTGTGGTGACTGTGGGAGGAAAGTTGAGAGGTTAGAATTCAAGTAGAAGGGACAAGTTAAGACGGCAACCCGATTGTCAGAGTAGCAGAAGAGAAAGACAAAGAAGACAGAGGTCAGATCAAGGATCACAGAACTCTGGTCAGCCTGTGCAGCCAGACGGTCTTTCTACACATTCCTGTGGGTCCTGGAACTCACTATAGACGCGAGGCTGACCTCGAACTAACAGAGACCCGCCCACCTGCCCACCTCTACCTCCAAGTGTAGGATAAAAGACCAATGCCACCCCAGCCTCCAGCATCTCTGCTAGGATACCTCAAGTCAGGAGTACGTGAGCCCAGTCCCTTTCACTAGTAAACTGCTTCACTCCTCTGACAGCTTCCATTCTCTGCCAAATGCAGTGACAGTGACTGTCACTGGTTACAGCCAGCTTTGAATAAAATTGCCCCTATGGTTCTCCTCTGGGTCTTCACCCCTGCCCCAGGGCTCATTTATATCCTAAGTTAGCAGCGTTTTGTGAGGGATAGTGTGACTTAGCTCTGGAAATGTGTAAAAGCAGATAGTCCTGCTTTCAAGGATATGGAGTTAGTGGGGCAGACAGGCACACGATTGTAATTCAAGGGGTAACTGAAACTGAAGGTGTTTATAAAGAGACGTGGGGGTCCGGTAAGATTTTTGGAGAAAGACACCCTTAAGCCAAAGGTAAGACATGATCAGGAGCTGACACAGAAGGTGAGAGGAGCAGAAATAACAAAAACTATAAGGCCAAACCCCAGACCCAGTAGGTGCACCGTGGACGGTAATGAAAGGGACAGGTTGTAAAAACTTTAGATTTTCTGCCGTTCAAGAGACTTCGTGCAAATAAGACACAGGGCTGGTGTAAGCAAGAATAAAGGGACTGTTGTTTTTGTGTCACCGTATGGCCCAGGAGGACAATAATACAAACGTTCATGATTTGCACATAGTAGACAACACTTGAAGAAATGTTGAAGACAACGTTGAAGAAATGGACACGCGCGCTTTGATGCAAACATCACTGTCTCTAATTTTCTCTCACAATGTTTCTATCATGAGAGATGACAACGATCCAGGGACATCAATTTGTGGGCAAAAGGGACAGGATGGGGGAACTGCCATTGTGGGAAGAAAGGTTGTGGGCAACGGGTGCAAGGCTGTGGTGAGCATTCGGAGACTCACCCACGGGAACGGTTCGACCGCCGTAGCTGCTGCGGAGAAGGCCACCGGCAGGGAGCTGGCCCTGCTGCAGTCTGTGGCCCCACCCGTGCTGGCTGCGGGTCCCAGCCCGCCCTCCAGGCGGAGCCTGGGTGCGACGACTTTTCCATTGGCCGCGGCTCAGTCCCGGGGCGGGCATTTGTGACCGGGCACCTTTGGGGATTGGCCCCGCCGTGAACAGACACTCAGTGTGTGACCGCCGCGGCTTCGTCCGTGGCTTGGCTGCGCGCTGGGCGGGCCTCTCCGGGTCCCCTGCAGTCATTGGCTCGGTGCGGTTTCCTTGGGGACGTGGCGCCGCTGGCGGCCGGGCCTCCTTCCGGCTGTGCTGGGAGCCACGGGGACCGGCTGAGCACCAGGCTGGGCTGTGCAAAGGGACGAGCGGGCCTCGGGATCCCGTGAGTGGGACTGCGGGGGAGCTGAGGGACGGAGAGGGACGAGGAGAGGAAGCGGGGTCCCCTGACCCTACCACCTGGGGTGGCGTGCTCTATGAGCACGGAGCCTGTCCCCAGGAAAGCCCGGCGCTCGGGATGCACGGTAGGACCCTCTGGGCCCGTGGGAGGAGAGAGAACCGACACGGAGTAAGGATCACTATAGTGGGAGGGAAGTTGCAGTCACTGCGGGGATCAGGTCCTTTGGGCACTGCTGGAGGCGTGCCTGAAAGCCAGCCAACCCTTTCCAGGCTTCAGGCTTAGGAGATGCCTGGGACTAGGAGGCCACCCTCTCAGAGCAAAAGGAAACGGAGGTGACAGACATCGAGACCACTGAAGGGAATCCATGGCTAGGTAAGGCTTGCACCAGTCATATCTGTCAAGGGGCTCAGCGGAGGGTGGTAGCAGGGGCAGGGGTGGGGGAGGGGCGGCGCCGGGAGGCTAGGTGAGGTTTGCTCAGAGGCTGCACCTAAACTTTGCATCCTGGTCAGGTGTATGCAAAAACGTCAAAGCCATATTCTTTGGAAAGGCCAGTTCAATCCATTTCCAGCCCATCACCTGGGGTCCGGAGAGTAGTAGTGGTTGTCTCTGAAAGGTGGTTGAGTCAGGCAAAAGACTCAGTGTTTACTATGTATCTGTTAAAACTAATTTTAAGAAAAGGTCTCCTTGTGTATATAATTTGTTAAAGCATTTTAAAAGAATCAGTTAAATAACTTTTGTAACTATCTGGTTTCTTGACAGCATTGCTGGTGGTCCTGTTGCAGCTTCTCTCATTAACCAGTGTTAGGAAGTGCTACCCCACCCCCACCCCGCCCCCACATCCCCAAGCCCCCCCGCAACCCCGCGCCCCCCTCCCATGATCTTTCTCTCAAGCGTAAAGTTTGGAAACAGCACATAACCGTCTTTCCAAACTGAATGATAGAAACACTATGAGCCTTACAGGTTCTTGTTTTTCATTTGCAACTGAAAAAAACAAAAAAACAAAACAACCAACTTTTAAAAATCCTCTTGACGTGGATTTTTTGCCTTCAGGGCGTTCATCTAGTTTTAAAACAGTTTTTGTTTTGTTTTGTTGTTTGTTTGTTTGTTTTGAGACAGGGTATCTCTGTATAACCCTGGCTGTCCTGGAACTCACTCTGTAGACCAGGCTGGCCTCGAATTCAGAAATCCACCTGCCTCTGCCTCCCAAGTGCTGGGGTTAAAGGCATGTGCCACCACGGCCCGGCTTTTAAAACAGTTTTAAATCAGTAATTTATAGAGAGATTATAGGACTTAACAAATGTCTGTCTCATTCCAGGATCAGTTTTTCCTACCTCTGCCCAGCCTCCTGGTACTTCACTGTGCCCACCGTGAGCCCATTTCTCCGTCAGCGGGTGGCGTTCCTGGGACTCTTCTTTATACCTTGTCTCCTTTTACTTCTGTTAATCATGGATTTACGACATTGGGCCACCTCGCTACCACGAGATAGGCAGTATGAGAGGTAAGGCCGCTTTTGATCACTTTGTTCAGTTTAGTTTTGAAGTTATAAACTTATTTTTGCAGTGCAGGGGACTGAACCAGGGTCAGGTAAGCATTGTGCCACTAAGCTATGTCCTCACCCTCCTTAAAATTTTGAATGAGTCAGGGATCTCCCTAAATTTCCCTGACCCAGAATGACCCCAGACTCACTCTGTAGGCTGGTCTTAACTTGCAGCTCAACTTGAAACTGGAAGCTGTCGGTGTGCAGCTCAGACTCTGACTGATGGGATTCTAAGTCTGCGGCACCAGACTTGCCTGACTTTCTTTTTTTTAAAAACAAACTCTTTAGTGCACTATCTTTGACTCCTGCGAGATATATTTTGATTAGTAAGATTGCACACCACTCACTGCATAAGGAAGGTCCTAAGTCCCATTTTATCTGTGTTCAGTTTTAGTTCAAGAATGCTGATACTGTGTTTCAGCCATGAAAGATAGCTTTCTATTTCCTTGCCTGGGTGGACTGAGGCTTCCTGGGTAATGCGTGTTTAGGATTGCTGTGCTCTTTTGATGAACTGACTTCTCTATCTTTGTTAAACGGGTCTCTTTATCCTTGATTTTATTCTTTGCTCTGAAATCTACTAGCCTGGTATTAATATAGCTATTTCAGCTTTCTTCTGAATCATGCTGATGTGATTCTTTCCAGTAAAGTATGTCTTTAAAAAATATTATTTTTATTTGCTTGTGAGTGTCTTGTGTGCGTTTCTCTGCACCACATGCCTAAAGAGGACGGAAGGTGCTGGATCTTCTGGAACTGGCCTTATGGATGGTTGTGAGCCACCGTGTGGATGCTGGGAATCAAACCTGGGTCCTCTGGAGGAGCAGCCAGTGCTTTTATCTGTACAGTACTGTGTTTTGTCTGTTAATTATGTTTAGACCTGGTCTGTCTTATCACCTGTGTGTGTCATATTTGTTCCCGCCCCTCCCCCCTTGTCCTTTCTTTGGAATTGAGTACGTTTTTTTATGATTCTATTTTATCTCTTTGTTGGATTAATCAGATATAATTTAACTCCTCTTAATGGTTGCCTTAGTGTTTGTAGTGTATAGCTTTATCACCTGGCTTACTTCACATGATGTGTTGGAACTGTCTGACAGCAGGAAACCTTCTGTCTGCCCTTTCCTGCAACCTTTGAGCTGGTGTCAGACATTTTATTTTCTACAAAAGCTGTAAGCTCAATAACACATTGTTATTATCTTTTTTGGGTTTTTTTGTTTTGTTTTGTTTTTTGTTTTTTGTTTTCTTCTTCGAGACAGAGTTTCTCTGTGTAGCCCTGGCTGTTCTGGAACTCACTCTGTAGACCAGGCTGGCCTCAAACTCAGAAATCTGCCTGCCTCTGCCTTCCAAGTGCTGGGATTACAGGCGTGCACCACCACTGCCTGTTATTATCTTAAACAGTCAATTGTCTTTTCAAGTTTTTTTTTCAAGAATTAAAAAAAAAATACTTGTGTGTTTACCAATATATTCATTCATCCATGCATCTCACATTATATTCCTGTTGTCTTAAAAAAAATAGTTTTCCCATTCCTAGTAGGGAGAGTCTATAGGGGGTGAATTCTTTCAATTTTTATTTATTTATTTATTTTTGACTAAGTCCTTCCTTTGCTTTCATTTTGGAACATTAAATCCATGGTTAAAGAACTCATGTGCTGATCATTTTTTTCTTGTTGGCTTACATTCTTTCTGAGAAGTCTGCTGTCAGTGTATCCTGTGCACACGTCTCCTTTCCTCCTGGGAGCTTTCGAGGTGTTCTCCTAGTGATCTGAAGCCGTTGGACTGTGCTGTGCTTTGTGAAAGTTTTCTCCGTGATTAGTGTCTCTTGCCCAGAAGCAGTCATGTGTGGAGAGCTCGCTCTGCACGGCGCTGAGGTACAAAGGTGGCTGTTAACACAACCCTTGGATGTGTAGTTCTTTGAGGTTCAGAGTTTTAAAACCAAATTTGGAAAGTGTTTGACCATCATCTTTTCATCTATCTTTCTGTTCTCCTTCGGGGACTCTGGCTACATGTGCATCGAGCCTGACGCTTTCTTCAAACCAACTGATGATGTGGGGCGGGGGGGGGGGGGGGGGGTTCCTCTCTGTTTTATTCTGGATATCTTATCTCTGTTTATTTAATTAATTTTTCTTAATAGGGTCTTATTAGATAGCCCTGGATAGTCTTGGATTCTCTACGTAGCCTTGGCTACATAGAGATCTGCCTGCCTCTGCTTCCCAAGTGCTGGGCCTAAAGGTGTGTGCCATCATGCCTGGCTCATTAACATGCCTTCCGGAATGTTCCACTGCTGTTAATTCTGTCCAGTGAAAACAGAATATCCTTTCACAGAAAAAATTGTCTGAATTATTTCCTGTGCTTTCAATGCCCCCACCAATTCCATGAGAAGGCCTGCATTCCTTTATAGAAAATTCATGTTTTTATGAAGGCCTGTATTCTTTTATAGAAAACTCATGTTTTTATATTTTTATATGAATTTCTGTTGAGGCTACAGAATTAAATGATGTTATAGTGTATTGATCATTTTTTAATGTGGTTTTCTTCCTTCCTTCCTTCCTTCCTTCCTTCCTTCCTTCCTTCCTTCCTTTCTTTCTTTCTTTCTTTCTTTCTTTCTTTCTTTCTTTCTTTCTTTCTTTCTTTCTTTCTTTCTTCTCTCCTTCTTCCTTTTTTCCTGTCTTTTGAATTGCTTCTTAAACATGTATCAGGGGACTTTGGGCTCCAAATAATAACTCAGATTGCCTTAAATAGTAAATACAAAAAAAAGCCGCTTACGAGTGCACATCACTTGATGTCCTGAGACACAGAGGCCATGGCGCCCGCCTCATTCCTTCCCCATCTTGCCATTTACAAGATTACTTAATGGTTGTAAAACTGCAGCCAATAGCACCCAGGGCCACAGGAATCCTCATTCAGGTCCCGTCAAGAGACAAGCAGGCTCTGCACAGCCCTTTCACAGTAGAGATGGAGGTGAATTGTGACAAATGCCTGTTTTTACTTTTCACGGGTTCTGTCCCCAGAATTTCTCTTTTCATATCTCATGCTGTCGTTAATCAGTTAAAATCGTGTTGAAAGCCATGATGTGCGGGTGCTGCTTGATGGTCACACTTCCTTCCGCTAGAATTCTTGTTCCTTTGTGGTTTGGAGTCTTCCTTTCCAGGAGAGAATATTCAGCTTGCGTCGCTATAGTAGTCAACGCTGAAAAAAGAAATTTGTCAATTAAAATCACAAGTTTTACATCTAAGTCTACAAGTTGAATTTCTTTGCTGCTTAATGGGGTTTTCCTGACAGACCTTAGTACCGCTCTCCATTGGCAGACGGCACGGTCTGACTGGATTCTGTATGGATTAGCTAACATGGCCAGGGCGAACAGTCTAGAGTAGTGAGCTGGATGGTGGACAGGTAGGTTAGGGTCTGGCTGGTTGCGTTGTTGGATCAGGGGCGGGGACAGGAGCAGGAGGCAGGGATGGGTGGAACATAAGGGTAGAGAAAGGGCTTAGAAGGCTTTGAAGGGTGTATTAGGGTTTGCTCTTTAAAAAAGCTCAGCAGTGGTGGCTCACACCTTTGGTCCCAGCACTCAGGAGGCTGAGCAGGTGGATCTCTGAGTTCCAGGACAGCCAGGGCTACACAGGGAAACCCTGACTTGAAAGACAAGCAAACAAGCAAGCAAACAAGCTCATGTTGATGGCATTGTAGAGAATGAATTGGACAAAAATAAGATAGCAGAGTGACTTCCTTGAGCAGAGAGGAGGGGGTATCCTGAAGTTGGGTGGCAGCAGCACAGATAGAGCGGAGCAAGGCCCCGAGTGGGCTGCAGGAGGGACAGTGACCCACTGTGTCCTAAGTGACCAGATCCAATGGCTAACTACTTGTCAGGTTGGTTTAAGTGAAATGAGATTTCTGTGGAACTGTGGAGCACACACATTGTCCACTGGAAGGACATTTACTAAAGTCCTAACAACCTGAACCAATTCGTCAAGCGGACAAGCGGTCAGCAGCCTTGTACGCCAGAGTTTATTGTTATTTAATTGACAACCATGTACACATTGTTGCTAGCAGCTGTGTGCTATAAATTCCTCTTGTGGCAGCTTCCACGCGATGTCTAGGGGTCGAACAGTCTCTGAGAACTTGCCCTGGGTTCAGAGTATTGTATGAGACATTGGGGTACAAAGATGAACAGAACGTGGCTCCTGAACACGGAGTTCATAACCTCATTAGACAGCAGAGCCGAGTGAATAATTGAGATAAGTCATTTAGAATCAGGAACAAAGTTAATCATAAACTAATCATAAGAGACCCATGAGTAAGCAACCAGATATACAACTCTAAGTCCACGTTCTAAGAGTGCATGCACCATGATACGATAGGACCTTTCCTACTGCTTGCTTTTCTTCTGCCTTGTTCTTGTCCTCCTCTCCCTCCTCCTCTTCCTCTTCCCTTCCTTGTCTTCCTCTCCCTCCTCCTCTTCTTCCCCATCTTCTCTTCCTCCTCCTTGAGTTCTTTTCCCTCCTCCTCTCCCTCCTCCTCCCTCCTCTTCCTCTCCCTCATCCTTGTCTTCCTCTCCCTCCTCCTTGTGTTCTTCTCTTTCCTTCTCTTCTTCCCCTCCCTTCTCTCCCTCCTCCTCTCCCTCCTCTCTCTCCTCCTTGTCTTCTTCTTTCTCTTCTCTCTCCTCTTCCTCCTCTTCTCCTTCCTCCTTGTCTTTCTCTCCCTCCTCCTCTTTCTCTTCATTCTCCTTGTCTTCCTTTTCCTCTCCCTCCTCCTTGTGTTGTTCTTCCTCCTCCTCCTCTTTTCCCTCCTTGTCTTCCTCTTCTTCAACTCCCTCCTCTTCCTCCTCTTCTCCCTCCTCTCCCTTCTTCTCTCTCCTCTTCCTCATTCTCTCCCTCCTCTTTCTCCTCCTCTCCCTCCTCCGTGTCTTCCTCTTCCTCCTTTCCTCTTCCTTTTTGCCCTCCTCTCTCATCTTATTGTTTTGTTTTGCTTTTGCTTGTTCTATAGGCAAGGTTGACCTGAAAGTTTCTATATCCCACCAGACATTCCTTTCCTTTGCCAGTGTTTTAATTGGCATGGCTCTCGCTTTTCACACAAAACCGAAGATTACAGCAAATCAGAATGATGGCCACTGTGGTTCAGGCTGTCGATAGATGCAGGTGCCCTAAAAGCAGTGATCATTGGCTTGTGGCAGTGAGACCAAGGAAGAATTTCCTAAAGACAGTGGGAAACCTGGTGTTGTGTGGCACACTTGTATCCCAAGCCTAGGGAGGTAAGGCAGATGAGGCTACAGAGTAAGAGCCTGCCTCAGAAATACTGGGGAAAATACATTGAATAATTCAACATTTCTACAGTATCTATCATGGTAAACAGTTCTGTGTATTTTGTTGAAACTTTTAATATACAGTCTGATAATTTAGTTAATGGTGATCTTGAGTAATTCAATTTAGTCTTTGTATCTTTAAATCACTTAGGGACCTGTAACAAATGTAGGTGTCAAACAAGACCTCTCTAACATGCAGAGGCTTCCAATATGCAACCTAGTTGAGAATGCTCATTATAGTTCCTTGGGTTGGTATTGTGGTTTTAGGGTTAATTAGCCCTCATCCTTTGTTACATGTTTAATCTTGGGGAGGTTTCTTAATTAATTCTACTATTCAGTTTATTTTAGTGCATAAAGTGGAAGTGAAAGTTATTTTTCCTTTTTTTCTTTTTTCTTTTCTCCTCTCCTCTCCTCTCTTCTCTCCTCCCCTCCCCTCCTGTACCCCCTCCCCTCCCCTTCCTTCTCTTCTCCTCTCCTTTCTTTCCCTTCCTCCTTCCTTTCCTCCCTCCCTCCCTCTTCCTCATTCCCTCCCTCCCTTCCTTCTTTCTTTCCTTCCTTCCTTCCTTCCTTCCTTCCTTCCTTCCTTCCTTCCTTCCTTCCTTCCTTCCTTCTTTTTTCGTTTCTTTTTCTTTTGGGTTTTCAAAACAGGATTTCTCTATGTAGCCCTGGCTGTCCTGGAATTTTCTCTGTAGACCAGGCTGGTGTCTAACTCATAGAGATCCACCTGCTTCTGCCTCCCGAGTACTGAGATCAAAGGGGTGTGCCACCACCTTCCACTGTGAAAATGTTCTGTCTTGTCCTTTGAGTTAGGAATAAAGTATTCAGTTGCCCGTCACCCCAGCACTTGAGGTGTAGAAGTGCTGAGACCCTGCCATGAAAAAACAAAACCAGCAGCAAACACAGAAATAAAGGCTCTAGACCACCCAGCTACTGTTATGCAAGTTCTAGCCCGGGTATATTATGTGAAGTAATGTTGATTTTTCTGTTCTTAAATTTCCTTCTCTGCCCTGAAGTATATTCTGCAGGTGATGATCAACGTTGTCTCCATTAAAAGTATGTCCTTCCTTCCTTCCTTCCTTCCTTCCTTCCTTCCTTCCTTCCTTCTTCCTTTCTTTCCTGCTGCTGCTTGACTATTAGGGAGTACTAGCTGATGCCAGAGTGACAGATCAGGAAACCGGAAATCATGGGAAAGCTTTGTTGACGGTTCTGATTTAAGGAAAGTCCTTCTACTTGTGACCTTTTACATTACACACAGATATATTAGTTAGACACTTCCTACTTAAGTTAACCCTAAGTCACACACTGAAATTTGAAGCAGTGTTCTGTGGTGTTCCACAGATGGTGCCATGCTGCTGGGGACGGAGCATAGGTGTCCCCACAGCACAACTGTGGAGATCTTTGCTAGGGAGAATGTGTGCCAAAGAACACTGCCGTCCTTCTGTGGTCTCAGGAAATAAAGCTTAGGCTTAGAGTGGTCTTTCTGCATCTCTGTTTCATAATGCTTTAATTGTTTTCTGTTAAAGACTTAATTTGCATCTTATTCAGCTCTTAGTGATATAGCTGAAAACATTAGAAGCTCTTGTGCTGATTTTCTGTAGGCAATTTCAAAATCTGAGGGTCTTTCTTTCTTTCTCTTTCCTTCCCCTCCTCCCTCTTCTTTCCTTCTTTCTTTCCTTTCTTCCTTCCTTTCTTTCTAATTGTGAGCATATAACTATAATGTTTCTGGAGGTCAAAAAGAGGGCTTTCATTAAATTAAAATAAAAACGGTTCACTTTAAGGTTTTCTTTTATAAGAGTTTGAAAGAATTCTTTCCTGGTGAAGCTGGAGGTGTCTCGCCACATACATTCATTTGCTTTATCTTAACGGCTTTTAATCCACTTACAAGTAGGGGTTAAGTTATAAGCGTTCCTGTCTGCTGTGACTAATCTTGTTAAGCAGCAAGCAATAACCCTTCAAACTTTTTCTGGGCATGTATTGTGGCCATTCATGCACAGCTACTGCAATGCCACATTATATTTGGTTTTGAGTTATGAGCAGTGTCATAAAATATGATGACATCCATCAAAGAGCTGCTAGGTCCATACTCATGGAGGCCCCATTTATTGATTTTTGGCATATCGATAACTTCTGTTTGAACTCGGAAAGTGCTATAATTGATGTTGATCAAGTGGGCCAGGTAATCGTTTGGTCAGTTATAGCTGTAGTGCTATTAATATTTTCAGGATCAAGGCCGCGAAAAGCCCTTCTGTCTTGTCTGCTTGCGGGGGATGTATTTGTGGGTAACTCATCGATTCAGCAGTGACTAAAGGAAAATCATGTCAGAGAGAAGGGGGTGAGGAGAGGAGAGGGCGGAGGGGGAAGGAGGATCTGAGCTATTTGAGGGAAGGGAAGATGAGTAAGGTGTGGGTGGAGACTTGGCTCTCTCTTTCTTGCCTGAAGGATTCCAAAGCTTTTAGGAATATTCTCTTAGGCTTTAGGTCCTTTCTAGACATTGATTTCTGTGGCACCAACAAAGGAGAAAGGTCCAGTGGTGTGAGTGACTCATTGTGCTGGCCAAGGCTGGGCCTGCACACATAAATGAAAACATTCCCGAAGGGACCTCGGGCCTGCTCGCTCGCTCGTGTGGGAGCGTAGGGACTGCCTGGTGGTTGGAAAGTGTGAGGAGGAGGAGGAGGAGATTTCACGAGTGACTCCAGCATTCCAGAAGTGGTGCTTCTGCTGCTTGCTGGGGGCGGGCAAGCCCTTCTTCAGTGACTTGTCTGCATTCGAGATAAGAAAATGGAGACTTCTGCTGCCTGCAGTGATGGTTCAGAGACTCCCCGTTTATCCAAAGATGATCGCCGCCTGGTCCTTCCTTTCTGCTCTGTGGTTTTTCTTTTTGCTGTTGCTCTCATGATGAAGTCCAAAGGAAGAGAAAGCTGAGTTGAGCTGCTCCAAAATTAGACCTGTGAAGCTGCTCGTTTCAGCAAGAATCAGAAGGGAGAACAGGACACTGCAAAGTCACTGAAACTGCTTTCAGAGGCCAGCTGATTCTGAGGGTAGGGGAAGGAAGACATGGAAGTATTGTGAATAATACAGCTCCACGCTGTGGCCTCCAGGAGCAGTGACTTCCGACGGAGCTGATCTTAAGCACAGTTGTAAGAATCCCTGACAGAGACAAGTGCTGTCTGCTCGTGAGAAGTGGCCTAAGCAAGCGGAGAGAAACCTTAAGGATTCATGCTGAATATACGCTGGCTACTCAAAGGGCACAGGGCGCTTAAGAGCTGAAGGAGACGGCTTTGCCGTGGCTGCAGAGATGGTGCCACGGGTAAGAGCCTGTGCTGTTCTTGCGGAGGACCTGAATGGCCCCTCCAGGTGGTCCACAGCCACCTGTAGTGTGTGTGTGTGTGTGTGTGTGTGTGTGTGGTACACAACTTTTTCAAAGAAGAAGGTCAGTGTGCTGTTGTAAGCCTTTATAATCTCAGTACTCAGGAGGCAGAGGCACGAGGATCTCTGTGAGTTTGAGGCCAACATGATCTACATATTCCCGGCGAGTTAAAGCTACTTAGTGAGACCCTGTATCAAAGATGGATGGATGGACAGACAAATGGACAGACAGACAGAAAGGAAAGGCTTTTGACATTATTATCAGTAATATCAGAGCTAGCATAGATATACAGGGGTTTCTGAGAAACCAGGCAGGGTATGTAACTCAGTTGTTAGCCATGTATATCTTGCATTAACCAGATGTAGTGATATATACCGGTAACCCTAGTACTTGGGAGGTGGAGGTCAAGATACATGAGACCTTGCCTCACTAAAGCAAGCAGGCAGGCAGGCAGCAGGCAGCAGGCAGGCAGGCAAGCAGCAGGCAGGCAGGCAGGCAGGCAGGGAAACCATGCCGAAGATGATGAGAAAGAATAAGTAGAAAAGAGGGTGGAGGGTGGAGGCTTAGGAGAAAAAGAAGGTTTCATTACACAAGTGGTTCCCAACGTGTGATTCTTTTCTGAGAGCTGTGAATTCAAAACTGTTGCAATACTGAGATGTTATCTTTGTAGTAAATCATGCAACAGTTAACACTGTAACCATTTTTAAGTGTACAGTTGAGTGGTGGTCAGAGTATTTACATTGTTACAAAACAGATCTCCAGAACTTCTCATCTTACAAGTCTGCGACTCTCTACCCATCAAATCACATTCCTCCTTATTCCTCCTGCCAGGCAGCCAGCGGTCCCCAGCCGTTTCCCTTTTTGCTATGACTTTGACTCCTTTACGCACTTCATGCAAGGGGAATGAATAGTGCATCTATCTTTTGTGACTAGCTTATTTCTCTTGGCATGATGTCCTGAGCAGCATGTAATGAGATCTTCTTCCTTTGTAGAGCTGAGTGGGATTTCTTTGTATGTACAGACTACGTCTTACTTACCTGTTCACCCACTGCTGGATGGTCATAGTTCTTTGACAACAAGTTGACATCTACCTGGGTGATGTAAGAGGATGTACAGTTGATGACGGCATCGCACAAGTCAATATATTGATGCTAAACTGTCCTTGGAGTCACCACACTCTGCTTCGTGTTTACACTTGTAGCAGGGCAGGGGATTGCTGCATTTTATTTACTATGTGATGAGATGAGAAAGAGACATTCAACATCTCTGCACACCAAAACTGTCATGGGGGAGAATCCTTGGGCAGTTAAGCTGTGAACTAAATCTAGCTGCTTTTATCCCAGAACAATAGTTTTCTCTGAAGAAAGGACTGTGAAAAAAACTGTAGTTTTCAGACTTAGGTGTTTCATAGATATTTTATTTATTTTTAAAGATTCTATCTTACAGCCAGGCACAGTGGCCCAGGCCTTTAATCCCATCATTCAGGAGGCAGAAGTAGGTACTCTGTGAGTTCAAGATCAACCTGGTATACTTGGAGAATTGTAGGCCAACCAGAGCTACATAGTGAGACTCTGTCTCAAAAAAGGGAGGGTATGTGGGTAGAGAAATGACTCAGTGGTCAAGAGCCCTGGTTGCTCTTGCAGAGGACCTAAGTATCCACTTGGCAGCTCACAAAGGCTTGCAACTGCAGTTCTAAGGTACCCAATGTCTTCATCGGCCATGCACATGGTACACACACACACACACACACACACACTCACACACACACACACACTCACACACACATGTGCAAAAATGCAGACACAAAGTAATACATATATCTTAAAATTTTTAAAAAAAAGGGCATACAAAGGTTTAAACCTTGGGCCCTGTTCGGGCCAGGCCAGCAGTCGACCAAGAAGTCACACTCTTCACCTGCAGACCTTTTCTTGAATATGAGTGAGATAAACCTGTTACCTCAAAGAAAACAGATGTCAGGACTTAAGTGGACAAAACTTGAGCTTCCAAGTGGGAATTAGAATTTAGTTCATCTTTGCAACTGTGAATTTGGCATTTCCCAGTACCTTAAAGATTTTTATGAGGAACATTGGTGCTGATATTAGTGAATGTTTTGAATATTCACTGTAAAATAAAATGTGTCAACTTTAGGAAGATTTGCATTAAATCATTGAGTCAAATTTTTTTTCCAATAATGAATCATGCCTTCTTACCAAAAGCCATTCTTTTATAGTGTAAAATAAACCAATAGATTTTAATGCAACAGAATATACATTTTTAATAGGGTTTTTGTGTTGCCTTTGTTTAGTTGTTTTTTTTTGTTTTTGTTTTTGTTTTTGTTTTGCTTTGAGACAAGGTTTTACTATGTAGCTTTGGCTGGCCTAGAGCTTACTGTGGTAGCCCAGGCCTTGAACTCACAAAGATCCACCTGCCTCTGCCTCTAGAGCATTGGGATTAAAGACACCATGCCTGGCCTGTTGTTATTTTGTTTTTTGTCAACTTGACACAAGCTAGATTCTTCTGGAAAGAGAGAAACCTAAATTGAGAAAACGTCTCCCTAAGCTTGGCCAGTTGGTAAGTCTATGGGGCATTATTTGGATTAATGATCAATGGCAGAGGACCCAGACCACTGTGAGTGGTGCTACCTTTTGGCAGGTGGTCCTGGGTGATGTTAGACATTAAGCTAGACAAACCAGGAGGAGCAAGCCAGTGAGCAGCACTCCTCCATGGCCTCTGTATCAGCTCCTGCCTCCAGGTTCTTACCTTGAGTCCCTTCTCTGACTTCCCACAGTGATGAACTGTCACCTGAGGTAATCAGATGAGATAACCCTTTCCTGCCCAAAGTGCTTTGGTCATGGTCTTTATCACAGCAGTAGAATCCATAATGAAGGTAGTTTTAGATTCCAGCTGCAGCAAGTCTCAAAGAATCTCTACATGTTTCAAGTTACAGTACAGAAACAGAGTATCTGCAGCATTCTGAAGGTCTGTCAAAACTCCTTCACGGCCTGAGGATGTAGCCCAGTGATACAATGTGTGTCTAGCCGTGTGAGACCCTGGGTTCAATCAGGTCTTTTGGTTAGTCAACCAATTAAGTAAATAAATAAATTTAAAAAGAAAGAAAATCTCATCCCTTTTGCAGCAGGTGTGAAAGCCTGGGCTATCACACACTCAACTAATGCCGCATCTGGAGCACACTGAATACCGAAGCAAACCTGAGAGGTTAATCAAGGCACAAAAGACATTTGTGAAATTATGAAACAATACCACTCTTTCTATTTTTTATTTCGGGAAGTGTAGCATAGGTAGGTGTGTATTTGTGTAATATAAATATGTGGTGTTAGAATGACTTTATTGTTGTTAGCTACTTGAATTGATATTTAATATTTAAACATTTTCTGGGTCTGGGGGCACATGCCTTTAATGCCAGCACTCGTAAGACCGAGGCAAATAACCCTTTGTGAGTTTAAGGCCAGCCTGTCTATATAATTAGCTCTAGGCCAACCAAGGTTACATAGTGAAACTCTGTCTCAAAAACCAAAACCAACCAAACAAAACCATCTTTTACTTTATTCTATAATATACCAAGAATACATAGATCTAACCTAAGTACACAAAACTGTGGCTCGTAGGATGCGTAGGATGTTGGTGAAGACTCATGGGTAACTGAAGCGAGCACTGGAACTCTTGGTGGACCCAACTCATTTTACTTTTCCTTCTTAGGTATTTGGCTCGGGTAGGAGACCTCGAAGCCACCAACACAGAAGACCCAAATCTGAATTATGGGCTCGTGGTAGACTGTGGAAGCAGCGGTTCCCGGATTTTTGTTTACTTCTGGCCAAGGCATAATGGGAACCCCCACGACTTGCTGGACATCAAACAGATGAGAGACCGGAACAGCCAGCCTGTGGTTAAGAAGATAAAGCCAGGTACTAGTCAGAATGAGTTTTGTGGTTAATGTTTTACCTGGTCTGGGTGTCAGAAGGGAAGGGAAGAAGGAAGCTCCCCTTGTCTTTATGGGGATCTGGACAGTGAGAGGAATCTCAAATTCATTGTCATCCTGCTTCTTTCAAAAACATAAATGTAGGTCCTCCCACAGAATCCTTTTTGGTCTGTTTGTTTTTGTGTGAGACAGGTTTTCTCTGCATAGCCCTGGGTGTCCTGGAATTCACTCTGTAGCCTAGGCTGGCCTCAAACTCAGAGATCCACTTGTCTCTGCCTCCAGAGTGCTGGGATTAAAGGATTGTCCACTACCCCCCAGCTCCTTTGACAGAATCTTTTTGTTTGTGTGTTTTTGTTTTTGTTTTTGTTTTTGCTTTTTGAGTCAGGTTTTCTCTGTGTAGCCCTGGCTTTCCTGGAACTCTGTAGACCAGGCTGGCCTTGAACTCAGAAATCTGCCTGTCTCTGCCTCTCAAGTGCTGGGATTAAGGGTGTGCACCACCACTGCCCAGCTATCTTCAACAGAATCTTAAGAGTAAATATTTTTTTAGTATTATGTTATCTACATTAATATATATATATATATTCACATATACACACACACACACATATGTATATCTATATATGTATATATATACACACACACATATATGTCTCTGTATTTTCATTGTCGGTGTTTTGTTTTGTATTGTTTTTCTTAAGGGATCTCCGCAATGGCAGACACTCCAGAACACGCTAGCGATTACCTTCGACCTCTGCTGAGTTTCGCCGCTGCTCATGTGCCTGTGAAGAAGCACAGGGAAACGCCCCTTTACATCCTCTGCACAGCGGGCATGAGGCTGCTTCCCGAGAGGTAAGATTCAGGACCCCACAGTGTTTGCGGAAGCGAGCCCCCTGCAGCCAGGATGGAGGCGGGTGAAGGCTCAGCACACAGAGTTCACAGGGGGCAAAGGCGGCTTGCTCTGAAGCAGGGTAGAGCCATCTCTGTACCCAGTTATTGCACGGTTAGACAGTCACATCTATAAGTCTCTTGCCGCTTCTGGAGTGTCTGTCTGAGATGACAAAGGGGTTCTGAGTTTGGGTTGAGGGTGTGGTCGTAGTTGGGAGTGGTGGCACCGGTGACTGTGTCATGAAGCAGGTATAGAGAGACCATATTTGCACAAATGCTGTAGAAGGCTCACCTGGGGAGGCTGAAGCAGCAATGCAGCCTTCTCTGTCTCTACCTGCATCCAGTGATGATTGCTGAGCCCCTCTTCCCCCTGCTGCACAAACCTCAGTCCCTGTTTCTTTAGATAGCTTTTCCAGCCCCAACCAGTGAGGGCTTGTCCACCTGAACCCAAATTCATCCTGACATCTCGACACCTGGTCCTTCTTCTTATAGAAGAGTGTAAGAGGGTAGAGGATGCTGTATTTAGGTCAGACACCTCCTTGTTTGTGATTTTTTTTCCCCTCTCTGACGCCTCCTGGATCCCAGCATGTTGACTGTGGACCTGGTGGGAGATTCTTGTTTTTTCATAATTGTATTTTGTTGTGAGAGCACACTGCCTTATACTCCGATTGCTATGACACGTACCCAAGAGAAGTAGTTTTAAAGAGAAAGATGTATTCTGAGCCCCAGTTCTCATCCGGAGCTGGCTGTACCATGGCAGGGGCGATCGGGGTTAGACTTATTTCGTGAGCACAAGGATGGAGAGCCAGAGAAAGAAGGCCCTGCAACAAGAAAACCCCCAAGGATGGGCCGCAGGGAGCTGCTTCCTCCTGTTAGCCCCCACCTCCAAACGTCTCTATCACTTCCCAGTAATACCAGCATATTATCACTCCAGCCACGGATCAGCCTAGAGATGGTGTGAGAGTCCTCGTGGTAAAAGCTTCCTCTCTGTGACTGAACCCAGCAGCTGGAGAGACAGTTGTTGGCACCTGGGCCTTTTGGGGAAGCACATTGTATCTAAGCTGTATCTAAGTAGGTTAGGAGGTGTCTGACATAAATACAGCCACCTCTTCCCTTAATGAATGTTTTTTTTTTACCCTCTCATATTTATTGTTTTAATCTCTGGGTGTGGGAGCACATATGAGAGCAGTTGCTTGTGGAGATGAGAATTGAATATCGGGTCCCCTCGACCCCGGGTTGTAGCAGGTGTGAGCCAAGTGGTGTGGGCGCTGAGAAATGACTCCAGGACCCAGCGTGAGCCTTGGTTGCAGTCCCTGAATGAGTGTGTAAGTCTACGGGATATGCCGCCAGCTGTGTACAGCGGTGTATGCACATCTCGAGAGCCTGGTGGTCTCACTTCCCTTAAGCTTTATATCCTTTCCATAGCCGAATGTCCTCAAGACACATTCACGTGGCTGGCTCTCCTTGCTTTATGCGTAAACTTTTAACCCTTCACCTGTCTGGACAGTCCTGTCATTTTAATTTATGGCAGTTAAAAATAATGCTTCAGTGAAAATGCAGTGTTGATCTGTTTTCAAGATCCTGATTTCAATTCCTTTGGTAATCACCTCGATAATAATGATAGATATTTTCTGTTTGTTTTTGTTTGTTTCTTGTTGTGTTTTACTTGTCTTTTGGTTTTTCGAGACAGGGTTTCTCTGTGTGGCCCTGTCTGTCCTGCAGCTCACTCTGTAGACCAAGCTGGCCTGGAACTCAGAGATCCTCCTGCCCCTGTTTCCTAAGTGCTGGGTTTAAAGGTGTGTGCCACCACTGCAGGCCTTTTCTTTTTTTTTTTTAAACAAACAAACAAAACCTCCAAATGCAAAGGTCCTGGGTTCAATCCAGAGCCGAGCTAGGCAGGTAGTCTGCCCCTGAGACTTTGCCCCAGCTCTCTATCAACTGTCTGTCTGTCTGTCTTGTTTATTTTTGTTCTGTGTGTATGGCTGTTTGCCTCCATGTATGTCTGCGCCCCATGTGTGCAGAGCCCACAGAAGTCAGAAGACCGCGTCAGGTCTCCTGGAACTAGAGGTTACAGGTGGCTGTGGATGCTGAGAACCAAACCTGGGTCCTCTGCAAGAGCAGCCATTGGTCTCAACTTCTGAGCCAACTCTCCAGCCATCATATGTGCTTTTAAATCTTGTCTTTTAACATTGTGTAGGTGTGTGTGCACGCATGTGTACGTGTTCACATAGAGGTCAGGGAACAACTTACAGGAGTTAATTCTCATCTTCCAACATGCGGGTTCCAGGGCTTGAACTTTGGCCGACAGGACTGGCATTAAGTGCCTTTCCCTTTGGTCTTCTCAGCGCCCTCCATACATACTTTCTGCAAGTACCTGGATGCTGTTTTCCGTCGCTGCTATACCATTTCATATTTCCACTGTCAAGGGTTCTTGTTCTTCAACATCTCTACAAATACTTTTTTGTTTGTTTTTCTGGCAGCAACCACTCCAGCAGGTGTGAATAGCTTGTTCACTGCAGTGCTGATCCCCAGCAGGTGTGAATAGCCTTTTCCTGCAGTGCTGATCCCCAGCAGGTGTGAATAGCAGTTCACTGCAGTGCTGATCCCCCTCAGGTGTGAATAGCACTTCACTACAGTGCTGATCCCCCCCTCAGGTGTGAATAGCCATTCACTGCAGTGATGATCCCCAGCAGGTGTGAATAGCAGTTCACTGCAGTGCTGATCCCCCTCAGGTGTGAATAGCCATTCACTGCAGTGCTGATCCCCCTCAGGTGTGAATAGCCATTCACTACAGTGCTGATCCCCAGCAGGTGTGACTAGCCATAGACTGCAGTACTGATCCCCTCAGGTGTGAATAGTCTTTTCCTGCAGTGCTGATCCCCACCAGGTGTGAATAGCCATAGACTGCAGTGTTGATTTGCATTTCTCTCATGAGGACCTTAAGAATTTCTCATGTTCCAGTTGGCCATTTGTTTGTCCTTAGAGTGATATCTGATCAAGTCCATAATCCCATTTTAAAATCAGGTGTCAGGCTTCTTTGTGCTACGTTGTAAAAGTCTCCCCTGTGTTTGGCGGGCTGAGCCCTCATCAGATGCGTCTGTAAATGCTTCTCGCATTCTGTAGCTTGCCTTTCATTTTGTTGGTTGTTTCTGGAGCTTTTTTTTTCCCCCGGTGTCCTTCCACTTGCTGAGCTTGGTTTTGTTGCCTGTGGTTTCGGTGGCGTACTGAGCACGGTGCCAGCGTCGCCTCAGGAATGAACTTAGTCTCATACGCAATGGGCATTTCTCACTAGTGGGAATATTTCTCCTTGGTAAATAGCAGTTTGCTTTTCCACACGTTTGAAGTCTCTCTCTTGGTATTTCCTAAATACCAATATTTCTACAATAACAAAACCCCTAGTTATTGACGGAAGGGCCTCAATTTGGGTGTTCCAGGCAATGTAATGCCCCACAGCTCCGTGCTCAGTGGACTCCTTGCGTCCTCTGTGGACTGTGGGTGGCCTGCTCTGAGGCTTGCTGTGAGAAGCAGATTATTTACATAGTCCTGTTTCCATGAGAGGCCTTCTAGCTCTCGATACAATTTCTTTTTGATGTTACAAGCCACACTTTAAAAAATTTTTTTAATTAATTTATTATTATATGTAAGTACACAGTAGCTGTCTTCAGACATACCAGAAGAGGGCATGGGATCCCATTACAGATGGTTGTGAGCCACCATGTATGTGGTTGCTGGGATTTGAACTCAGGACCTTTAGATGAACAGTCAAGATGCTCTTAACCGCTGAGCCAGCTCTTTTTTTTTTAATGCCCCTCCCTTTTTTTTTTTTTTTTTTTTTCCCCAAGACAGGGTTTCTCTGTATAGCCCTGGCTGTCCTGGAACTCACTCTGTAGACCAGGCTGGCCTCGAACTCAGAAGTCCGCCTGCCTCTGCCTCCCAAGTGCTGGAATTACAAGCATGTGCCACCACTGCCCGGCGAGCCATCTCTTTTAAATGTTAAAGCTGTAACCTTATGTCATTAAGGAAATCCTAAAAGGACATCTGGACAAAAACAAAACAAAACAAAAAACCGGTTCATTCTGGTTCCTAGCCTTTTCATTTCTTTGCTATCTCTCTATAATTTCTACAAAACTATAATCATCCTGTAAATCACACTATTTATTTATTTTAGACAGGCTCTTACTATAGCCTCACAGTCACAGAGATCCACTTGCCTCTGCCACCCACGCACTGAGATTGAAGGCGTGCGCCATCTCACCCAGCCAAGACAGAGCTTTATGTAGTCCGCTCTGGTCGCTAAGTCACTGTGTGGCTGAGGTTGAGCTGGAGTCTGAGCTCTTTCTGCCTTCACCTTCCCAGTGCTGGCCTTAGTGCCAGGCCTGCTGCATCGTGCGGAGATGGTTCAGAGCAGCACTAGGCCAGAGTTGAGGGCTGCGTTCACACTCGGGCAGTGCTGTGCTGACTGAGCTGCATCTTCCACTCCTGCAATTTCTCATGTTTAGATTTATTTTGTTATTTTAGGTGTATGAGTGTTCTGCCTACACACAGGTGTGATTACCACCTGTGTGCCTCGTTCCCAGGTGGTTCAGAAGGAGGGCATCAGATCCTCTGGGACTGGAGTTCCGCATGGTTGTGAGCTACCATGTAAGTGCTGGGAACTGAACTTAGGTCCCTCTGCAAGACCGACAAATGCTCTTAATCCCGGAGCCAACATGCCAGCTCCAGAATGTTTGTGCTTTGAAGTAAATAAACTGTATGTTCTTTAAGACTTTTTGAAACCCTGGGAAGAGGACAGGTGGCAGTAGGTGAACATGCTGGATCACAAAGTCAGTGGGTGCTGCCAGCCTCGACACCCAGGGCAAAGGGCAAACTGGCAGCGCCACCCAGCAGGCCTGGGCACCAGAACCTGGTTGGTGATTTGGCCCCATTTGTGCATCTGGGGCAAAGTAGACAAGGCATCTCCTGACACTGCCCAGCGTTGTCTCTGTCACGGAAGAGTCCCTGGGAACAAGCTGCCTGTGGCGGTCCACTGTGTCCTCTGTGATGACTGTTAGTCTTCACTGTGTCAAGCATTTCTCAAGCTCGGTCCTCCACGTCACTTCTTCTCTGATCACCTTTCCGGCATGCTCACGTCCGCTCTGGGCTTAATGAAATCATGGCTGCCTCTAAGGCAAGTCAGTTACTGATCCACACCTGCCTGTTACTGTAAGAACCTGCTCTGGGTGACTAAGGCCCTGCTGTGTCATTAGCATTGTGGGGAATGCTCATGAATCATTTGGACCGCATTTGAATTTATTTGCACTTTGCCAACAAGCAGACAGAAACTTTCTACTTCCCTTTTATAATGGAAATACCCTTAACAATTGCACAAAGGTATTTACAGTATCATATTTAAATTTTTTTTAAAAAAATTGAGATTATAATATTACAACATTTCTCCCTTCCCTTTCTTTTCTCCAAACCCATGTATCTCTCCTTATTCTTTAAGTTCATGGCCTCTCCTTCACTGTTATTTTATGTTTATATCTATATACATACATATTCCTAAAAGTTACTCGCTCAGTGCGTATAGTGTTATTTGGGCTGACTATTCTCCCCATTTCTCTCAGTTGCCTGAACCCCTTTGTGAAGGACTGAGGCCTGTGGGCTTTTCCCTGCCCACTCTGGCATTCTCATTGGTATTACCCCCACTCAGGTCATGGTTTGGAAGTCATGTTGGTGAGACTTTTTTTTTAAACTGTAGGACATTTGAATATGAAAGTGCTTGGAAGGAAAGAAGACAGGACAGTCTTGTCTGTAACACGGGCTCTGCTCTGT
The DNA here is from genome assembly GCF_947179515.1 of Apodemus sylvaticus. Classification (NCBI taxonomy): domain Eukaryota; kingdom Metazoa; phylum Chordata; class Mammalia; order Rodentia; family Muridae; genus Apodemus; species Apodemus sylvaticus. Next base: position 17,939,022 of record NC_067472.1, on the reverse strand, counting down.
GGGGTAGCTCCTCAAGTTTTGCCAATAAGTTTAAGTAAAGAAACAATGCTAAAAATAAACATTGCATCCTTGTGCAAGTACATGAGGAGGGTTTTTTAAAATTTCTTTTGAAAACTTTAAGATTTTATTTGTATTTTTAATTACACGTGTCTGTGTGGGAATGGGCACATGAGTGCAAGTCCCTGGGATACCAGAAGCCAGGGTCACAGGCGGTAGTGACATCTAATGTGGATGCTGCGAACCAAACTCAGCTCTTCTGCAAGAGCAGCAATCACTCTTAAATTCTGAGCCATCTCCAACCTCATTTTTGTTTTTTAAACAAACTCAAGTGCCGGGCAATGGTGGCACACGCCTGTAATCCCAGCACTCTGGGAGGCAGAGGCAGGCGGATTTCTGAGTTTGAGGCCACCCTGGTCTACAGAGTGAGTTCCAGGACAGCCAGGGCTATACAGAGAAACCCTGTCTCGAAAAAACCAAATCCAAAAAACCAAATAAAATAAACTAAACAAACACAAAACAGTATATTGAAAATCTTTTCATGTTATTGTGTAGAAGTATAAATTGACATCTTTCCTCTTAACATCAATATGGTATTAATTGCATTACATAAATGCTCCATAAATTACTTAACTGAATTTCCTTGTTATCATCTTAGTTTTTCCTGGTTATTATAATAAGTAATATTATAGATATTTTTATTATGCAGATTATATTTTTAAGGTATAAGTCAAGTATTATAAGTATACTTATAATATTATAAGTATTATATAAGTATATAGTATTAGTCAAGAGCACTTCTGGCAGAGGACCCAGGTTTTGTTCTTAGGACCTGCATGATAGTCACAGCCACCTGTAACTCCAGTTCCAGGGCATCCGATGTCCGCTTCTGACCTCCATGGGCGCCAGGCACACATGTGATGTACATACATACATACATGCAGGCAAAAACACACACAGAATGAAATGGGTTCTAAAACAAATAAACAAAAAATGTGAAGTATCCTGGATGAGTAAAAGGTTAACCACTTAAACTGTAGGAAGGCGCTGCAGGCTGTGCACATCACCAACAGCAGTGAAGGCGGGCGGGTACCCATCCTTCCCTGTTATCAGCAGGCCCAGCGAGCCCTCCCCTGTGGGCTGCACAGAAGCCACCCAACCCAGAGAGATGGGTAGCCCCTCTACCCCTGAACCCTAATAGGGGTTCACAGGAATCTGTAACTTCAGCCCAGGGGATCTAATGCCCTTTTCTGACCTCCACAGGCACCAAGCTTGCATGTGGTACATATACATATGTGTAGGCAAAACACGCATGAATAAGTCTAATGTTTTTAGAAAGGAAGAGACTAGTTGAGGAAGGCGCCAGTGCTGACTCCTGCCCTCCACACATGCACATGAACACACTCACACACACACACACACACACGTGGACACACACATACAGACACACAAACGCACACATGTATAGTACAAATCTGAGGTGACTGCTGCTCTCATTTTTAACTAACATTTTCCGTGGGTTCATATTATTATCCTTTACTTTATTTACTTTTACTTTATTTAATAATCCCAGGAAAACACTTAAAACCTCAGAAGAAAAGTACCTGCATAGATGCTAAATTTCAAATGTCACACCCTTGAAATGGAAATTCTTATGAACTTTGGGTTTTGAACCTCATCTGGGTTTTTCAAATGATAAGATTTTTATACAGAAAAGAAGTCAACCCTTGAAATGTGGAAAAGGAGATTAAAAAGTTAATTGTTAGCTTACATAAAAGATTATGTGAAAGCCTGTGGAACTCACAGTATAGATTGTGTAGTCACACGAGGCATTGTCTGTATTGTGTAAGCTCTGAGGGTGAGTTTGTGTTCTGTAATCGACGTCTTCCTCTCACAGTGGTTAGGAATAATGTAGTTGTATTTTATAGACTGTGAACCTGTGCTGTGAGTTCCGCTCCTCACTCAGCCCCGTGCTCCTCACTCAGCCCTGCGCTCCTCACTCAGCCCCGTGCTCCTCACTCAGCCCTGCGCTCCTCACTCAGCCCTGTGCTCCTCACTCAGCCCTGTGCTCCTCACTCAGCCCTGTGCTCCTCACTCAGCCCTGCATTACAGCATCATTCACAGGGTGTTGCCTTTGCGTAGGATCCTGCTCTTTGCTTGCAGTTTGAACCTCTGAAGTCAAAATAGGAACCAAAAGGGCACGCGGTAGATGGAGCGGCATCGGAACTAGACTAAAGGGAAGGCAGCTTGTGAGAAGAGGTCTTGCTTTGTATAAGACTATGTTCCCCAGGCTAGCCCTCGGCTGCTGGGCCCAAGCACGCCTTCTACCCTAGCCTCAGGGGCCACCTTGGTGCCAGGTGAAAAGATGGTTAATAATTAACTTTGGGATTTTTTTGTTCTCTTCTGCAGGCAGCAGTTGGCTATCTTGGCAGATTTAGTGAAAGATTTGCCGTTGGAGTTTGACTTCCTCTTTTCACAGTCTCAGGCCGAAGTGATCTCTGGGAAGCAGGAAGGTACTGAGCCTGGCTGGGTGGGGCAGGACTGGGTGGGACAGAGCTGGGGCACCACCAATGCGCCCAGGCCTCAGCTTTCTCAGCAGGGGTTTGGGATTTCTCTGCACATCCGATTTCCATTTTCCTGTCAAGGATTGCCTTGATTTGGCTGCACGGTCTTCTTGCAGATTCTGCATGAGTGATCTGTTTCACACGGCTACTTCCAGAGGTCACACATATCTGGTTTTAACAGCACTGAGCACCATGCTTAGTATTTAAGGATTCCAAATGGATCTTTGATTAGCTAGTTGCACTTTTGGAAATCATACAGCCCTAGGAGTTGTGGATAGTTGAAATTTAAGTGTGAAACAAGTTATTACATTAAGGTGTGGGGAGACCTTAACTCAAGGACTGATTAGGTTGAGTTCCTTTTGCTTTGTTTTGGGTTTTCCTTTTATTGCAATTACTGTGCAGTTCTGTTACTTCCCTTAACACACCACTGCATTGGTTTTCTCATGTGGCCCAGACATGCCCAAGTCATAATTTGCTGCCATTTCTTTTCTGTCTTTGAGACAGGGTCACATTGTGTAGCCCGTGCTGGTCAAGAACTTGCTGGCTGGCTTAAAGTTTAGAGCAATCCTCCTGCCTCTGAGATTACAGGCATGCACCCCTGTGTCCAGTTAGTCTCATTTCT